>NC_069508.1:3333652-3368652 GCF_027579735.1 Bombina bombina
AGTGTTTGTTGCTACTACCTCTTGAGGAAGTTTATTCCATAAATCAATCACTCTTTCTGTAAAGAAGTGCTTCCTCAAATTACTCCTGAATCTACTACCCTTTAGCTTGAGCTCATGACCCCTTGTTCTTGAATTTTCCATTTTATGTAAAATACCCACAGCCTCAGTTTTACTAAACCCTTTAATGTACTTGAAAGTTGCTATCATATCACCTCTTTCCCTTCTCTCCTCTAAGCTATACATATTTAGGTCATTGAGCCTATCCTGGTAAGTTTTATTTTTTAGACCATGTACCATTTTGGTAGCCCTCCTTTGCACAGATTCAAGTTTGTTAATATCCTTCTGAAGATATGGTCTCCAGAACTGCACACAATACTCAAGATGAGGCCTAACTAATGATCTATAAAGTGGCATAAGAACCTTACTATTTCTGCTGCAAATACCTCTACCAATACATCCAAGCATTCTGCTAGCCTTACTCGCTGCCTTACTACATATACATATACACACATATCATACACATATACACACATATCATATACACACATATCATATACATACATATATACATATATATATATATATATATATATATATATATATATACATATACACTCATATCATACACATATACACACATATCATATACATACATATATACATATATATATATATATATATATATATATATATATATATATATACATATACACTCATATCATACACATATACACACATATCATATACATACATATATATATATATATACATATACACACATATCATATACATACATATATATATATATATACATATACACACATATCATACACATATACACACATATCATATACATACATATATATATATATATATATATATATACATATACACACATATCATATACATATACACACATATCATATACATATACACACATATCATATACATACAAACATATACACACATATCATATACACACATATCATATACATAAGTTATTTTTTTTGTCTCTAATCTTACATAAAGAGATTTCCCACCAATACAGAGTATTTGTAGGATTGGATTACGAGTGGAGCGTTGTTTTTCAGTTGCGCTCTAACTGTGCAAAAGCTAACCTAACACGCGCAAAAAAGTTACAATATCGCGATTGTGTAAATATATTCTCCAATAGACTTCAGGATTTAATAGTGTAGCGGGTACTTTGCTATTTGGGAGTGTAGTGGTTTAGGGGTTAATAGTGTAGCGGGTGCCTTGTGATGTGGGGGTTTAGGAGTTATACAGTAAGTGTATCGGGTACTTTGTGATGTGGGGTGTGGCGGTTTAGGAGTTATTAGGGTACCTTGTGATGTGGGGGTGAGGGAGTTTGGTGGTTATTAGTCTATCGGATACTTTGCAACGTGGGGGTGTGGCGGTTTAAGGGTTAATAGTGTAGCGGGGTACTTCATAATGGGCTATGTGGCGTTTTAAGGGTTAATAGTGTAATTTAGTGCCGCTTTTTCCTCTGGCCAAACTCTTTATGCAAACTTTCAGGTTGTGCAAAAAGTTTGAGGGATAAATGCGATTGCCTTTGAGAGGTCGCATTTACTTTAAATTTGTAATACGAGCGGACATTTCTGCTCAATGCTGCCCATAGAAAATACGTGGAGCATAAATTACTGCAAGTTCACACAAATGAACTTGCGGTAACAAATCGCAGGCCACTTATAATATGGATTTAAACATAAAATACACTGATCTTGTGATCGCGTTTACGCTCATCGTGTTAATTATAGTGCTCCACACGTAAACTATAGATAGCAGGTGTATATATATATATATATATATATATATATACATAACTGTTATTCAGTGTGCAGATGTATAGTCAGTAATACAAGCTATAGATAGCAGGTGTATATTTATTAATCTGGTGTTCAGTGTGCAGATGTATAGTCAGTAATACAAATTATAGATAGAATGTGTATATCTATTAATCTGGTGTGCAGTGTGCATATGCATAGTCAGTAATACAAACTATAGATAGCAGGTGTATATATATTAATCTGGTATTCAGTTTGCATATGTATAGTCAGTAATACAAACTATAGATAGCAGGTGTGTATATATATATATCAATCTGGTGTGCTGTGTGCATATGTATAGTCAGTAATACAAACTATAGATAGCAGGTGTGTATATATATATGGAAAAAAAACAACACTAACCAAAGTGTGTTTTTAGGAAAAGAGAGGTGCGCCTATTCAATGCTATCTTTAAAGTGAAAGTTATAATTATGATATTTTCTGTTATTTCCTGTAAAGAATATAGAACAAAAATACAACACTAAAATTATATATATATATATAAAAAAAATGATCAACAAATAAAATATAATAAATACTTATTGGATTCCTCGGTATTGATATACAGAAAAAGAAAAGTCCATGTATATTCAGTGTACTGAAAAGTCCCACAATTCTTAAGATATTATATAGTGTAGATAGCCCCAGGAATCAGCAGCTCTCTCCAAAGTATACGTAGAAATGAAGCTTGGTCCTGGGAATGACAAAAGAGGGAAGAGGCGCTCTGGTGCAGATAAACCCAATAATGAGTGAGATTTCCAATAAAAGAGAAATACTAATACTCACAAAGGTGATTGCACTTCCAGTGCAATAATCCACAAGCCGAAACTTCTGAGCCGTTCGGCTGACTCTTTCTCTCCCGGTATGCTCCCGGCAACAATCAGGCCCCGGTATGCTCCCGGCGACAATCTGGCCCCTAAGAGAAATAAAGCATAGAACACCTTTGGTGCAGATAACCCTGACCAATATGGAACTACTATCAGAGGGTAGATGTGAATACTCACAAACGTGTGTGCACAATCAGTGCAATATCGAGCGGACCGAAACTTTATAAAGCCGTTCGGCTGACTTCCGAAAGAAATGTGGCTGTTGCTCTCACAAGTCCAGTGGAAAAGAACAGTTCAAAGCAAGGTAGAACAATATAAAAACTTTTATTAAAATACTTAAAACTTCGCTACGCGTTTCTCGGCTGCTCGCCGTTTCATCAGGCTCATAAATTTAGTGAACTACCTTGCTGTCTTAAAAAGGCTGAATTAACCAATGGGGATAGTTTGTGTATTACACACCCACCGTAACTCCCCCACCAATGGAGATGGTTTAAATATTGCACACCCACCATAACATGTGCATTGATTGATTAGGTGCTACACCTCTTGCAAAAACTTTATAACTAACAAAGTTGTATCTCAGCTGTCGATAACATACTATTACAGATATCAATATATACATATTCGTGACAACATCGAACAACATATTGCGGGTAAACATAAAGACTCAACTTATATCTGATGCACAACGTGTGCGCAATGATCTAAATTTTATACATAATATGTACAAATAAATGTCCTATAAATTCTAGGTTTCAGGGGATTAACCCTTCCTTATATAAGTATATGATCTGTGTACATAATACCCTCGCTGTGTTATTGATATGACACTTACATACATGATGCCGTATATCATGCATCATACATGTATAGTTACTGCTTGTTAACATAATACATAAAGATAGTGATTAAATATTATGACATTCGTTGTAAATGCAATAAATCTCAATGTGTTTCTAAGTATTTTGGATATTGTCCAATTTGGTTTAAGAGATAATAACATTCTATTATTTGAATCTAAACATTCTAGATTCTGAAACCTAGAATTTATAGGACATTTATTTGTACATATTATGTATAAAATTTAGATCATTGCGCACACGTTGTGCATCAGATATAAGTTGAGTCTTTATGTTTACCCGCAATATGTTGTTCGATGTTGTCACGAATATGTATATATTGATATCTGTAATAGTATGTTATCGACAGCTGAGATACAACTTTGTTAGTTATAAAGTTTTTGCAAGAGGTGTAGCACCTAATCAATCAATGCACATGTTATGGTGGGTGTGCAATATTTAAACCATCTCCATTGGTGGGGGAGTTACGGTGGGTGTGTAATACACAAACTATCCCCATTGGTTAATTCAGCCTTTTTAAGACAGCAAGGTAGTTCACTAAATTTATGAGCCTGATGAAACGGCGAGCAGCCGAGAAACGCGTAGCGAAGTTTTAAGTATTTTAATAAAAGTTTTTATATTGTTCTACCTTGCTTTGAACTGTTCTTTTCCACTGGACTTGTGAGAGCAACAGCCACATTTCTTTCGGAAGTCAGCCGAACGGCTTTATAAAGTTTCGGTCCGCTCGATATTGCACTGATTGTGCACACACGTTTGTGAGTATTCACATCTACCCTCTGATAGTAGTTCCATATTGGTCAGGGTTATCTGCACCAAAGGTGTTCTATGCTTTATTTCTCTTAGGGGCCAGATTGTCGCCGGGAGCATACCGGGGCCTGATTGTTGCCGGGAGCATACCGGGAGAGAAAGAGTCAGCCGAACGGCTCAGAAGTTTCGGCTTGTGGATTATTGCACTGGAAGTGCAATCACCTTTGTGAGTATTAGTATTTCTCTTTTATTGGAAATCTCACTCATTATTGGGTTTATCTGCACCAGAGCGCCTCTTCCCTCTTTTGTCATTCCCAGGACCAAGCTTCATTTCTGTGTATATATATATATCAATCTGGTGTGCTGTGTGCAGATGTATAGTCAGTAATACAAACTATAGAAAGCAGGTGTATATCTATTAATCTGGTGTTCAGTGTGCATATATATAGTGAGTAATAAAAACTATAGATAGCAGGTGAATATCCATTAATCTGGTGTTCAGTGTGCAGATGTATAGTCAATAATACAAACTATAGATAGCAGGTGTATATCTAATTATCTGGTGTTCAGTGTGCAGATGTATAGTCAGTAATACAAACTATAGATAGCAGGTGTATATTTATTAATCTGGTGTTCAGTGTGAAGATGTATAGTCAGTAATACAAACTATAGAAAGCAGGTGTATATCTATTAATCTGGTGTTCAGTGTGCATATATATAGTGAGTAATAAAAACTATAGATAGCAGGTGAATATCCATTAATCTGGTGTTCAGTGTGCAGATGTATAGTCAATAATACAAACTATAGATAGCAGGTGTATATCTAATTATCTGGTGTTCAGTGTGCAGATGTATAGTCAGTAATACAAACTATAGATAGCAGGTGTATATTTATTAATCTGGTGTTCAGTGTGCAGATGTATAGTCAGTAATACAAACTATAGATAGCAGGTGTATATCTAATTATCTGGTGTTCAGTGTGCAGATGTATAGTCAGTAATACAAACTATAGATAGCAGGTGTATATTTATTAATCTGGTGTTCAGTGTGCAGATGTATAGTCAGTAATACAAACTATAGATAGCAGGTGTATATTTATTAATCTGGTGTTCAGTGTGCAGATGTATAGTCAGTAATACAAACTATAGATAGCAGGTGTATATTTATTAATCTGGTGTTCAGTGTGCAGATGTATAGTCAGTAATACAAACTATAGATAGCAGGTGTATATTTATTAATCTGGTGTTCAGTGTGCAGATGTATAGTCAGTAATACAAGCTATAGATAGCAGGTGAATATTTATTAATCTGGTGTTCAGTGTGTGCAGATGTATAGTCAGTAATACAAACTATAGATAGCAGGTGTATATCTAATTATCTGGTGTTCAGTGTGCAGATGTATAGTCAGTAATACAAACTATAGAAGATAGCAAGTGTATATCTAATTATCTGGTGTGCAGTGTGCATATGTATAGTGAGTAATAAAAACTATAGATAGCAGGTGTATATCTAATTATCTGGTGTTCAGTGTGCAGATGTATAGTCAGTAATACAAACTATACGTAGCAGGTGTATATATATATATATATATATATATATATATAAAGATGGTATTCAGTGTGCAGATATAAAGTCAATAATATAAACTATAGATAGCAGGTGTATATCTATTAATCTGGTGTTCAGTGTGAAAATATATATTCTGTAATACAAACTATAAATAGCAGGGGCGCGATCCGAGGGAACACGCACCGCCCGTAATTTCACCTCGCACGTCGGGGTATTACATATACCCCGCTGGCAGTTCATAAAGTGCCGTAAGTCGGATAAACTAGCGATGTCCAAAAATAAGCATAACTACAAATTTCTGGAGTCGCTAGTGACTTACGGCACTTTAGAAACTGCCGGTGCCTAAGAAAACTAACTAAAATTTTAAATCTCCCGTAACTGTCTAACACGCCTCCCAAAAATAAGCCCGATACGTATACCCCTATACCCGCAATCCCCCCTCTCACTCCTAATAATAAATGTATTAACCCCTAGACCGACAACCCCCCACAACGCAATAAGCCTAATTATTAACCCCTAAACCACCATAGCCCACACCGCAATAAACATATCCTAGTATTAACCCCTAAACCGCCATAGCCCACACCACAATAAACATATTCTAGTATTGACCCCTAAATAGCCCACATAGCCTATTAAATCTATTAACCCCTAATCTGCCGCCGCCAACGTCGCCGCCACTATAATAAAGTTATAATAAAGTTATTAACCCCTAACACCCCCTAACTTAATTATTATTTAAATAAATCTAAATAATATTACTATTATTAACTAAAGTATTCCTATTTAAAACTAAATACTGTACTTAGCTCTGAAATAAACCCTAAGATAGCTACAATATAATTAATAATTACATTGTAGCGATTTTAGGATTTTTTTTTATTTTACAGGCAACTTTGTATTTATTTTAACTAGGTACAATAGTTATTAAATAGTTAATAACTATTTAATAGCTACCTAGTGAAAATAATTACAAAAATACCTGTAAAATAAAACCTTACCTAAGTTACAATTACACCTAACACTATACTATCATTTAATTAATTAACGGCTAGATTTAGAGTTTTGTGGGTAAAGACCTGCGTAGCTAACGCAGCTTTTTTTCCTACCGCTGCTTCCAAACAACGCTGGTATTTAGAGTTGTCTGAAGGGCTGCGTTAGGCTCCAAAAAGGGAGCGTTGAGCCGAATTTACCGCCACTTCAACCCTCAATACCAGCGTTGCTTATGGTAGCGGTAAGCTGGCAAAACGTGCTCGTGCACGATTTCCCCATAGGAAACAATGTGGCAGTTTGGGCTGAAAAAAACCTAACACCTGCAAAAAAGCAGCGTTAAGCTCCCAATGCAGCCCCACCTACATTATCCCTATGAACCCCTAATCTGCTGCCCCCAACATCGCCGACACCTACATAATATTTATTAACCCCTAATCTGCCCCACCCAACATTGCCGCCACCTAACTTCAAGTATTAACCCCTAATCTGCCGACCGGACCTCGCCGCTACCATAATAAATGTATTAACCCCTAAAGATAAATCTAACCCTAACACCCCCCTAAATTAAATATAATTTTAATCTAACGAAATAAATTAACTCTTATTAACTAAAGTATTCCTATTTAACACTAAATACTTACCTGTAAAATAAATCCTAATATAGCCACAATATAACAAATAATTATATTGTAGCTATTTTAGGATTTATATTTATTTTACAGGCAACTTTGTATTTATTTTAACTAGGTACAATAGCTATTAAATAGTTATTAACTATTTAATAGCTACCTAGTTAAAATAATTACAAAATTACCTGTAAAATAAATCCTAACCTAAGTTACAAATACACCTAACACTACACTATCAATAAATTAATTAAATAAATCAGCTACCAATACCTACAATTAAATACAATTAAATAAACTAAACTAAATTACAAAAAAAAACCCCACTAAATTACAGAAAATAAAAAAATATTACAAGAATTTTAAACTAATTACACCTAATCTAAGCCCCCTAATAAAATTTAAAAAAAAAAAAAAAGTCCCTACCCTATTCTACATTATAAATTAATCAGCTCTTTTACCAGCCCTTAAAAGGGCTTTTTGTGGGGCATGCCCCAAAGTAATCAGCTCTTTTGCCTGTAAATAAAAATACAACCCCCCCAACATTAAAACCCACCACCCACATACCCCTACTCTAACCCACCCAAACCCCCCTTAAATAAACCTAACACTACCCCCCTGAAGATCTCCCTACCTTGAGTCGTCTTCACCCAGCCGGGCCAAAGTCTTCATCCGATGGGGCAGAAGAGAACATCCAGACCGGCAGAAGTCTTCATCCTATCCGGGCAGAAGAGGACATCCGGACCGGCAGACATCTTCATCCAAGCGGCATCTTCTATCTTCATCCATGCAGAGCGGAGCAATCTTCTTCCCAGCCGACGCGGATCCATCCTCTTCAACCGACGCCTACTCGCCGAATGAAGGTTCCTTTTAAATGACGTCATCCAAGATGGCGTCCCTCGAATTCCGATTGGCTGATTCTATTAGCCAATCAGAATTAAGGTAGGAAAACTCTGATTGGCTGATTCAATCAGTCAATCCGATTCAAGTTCAATCGAAACAGCCAATAGAATGCAAGCTCAATATTTTTTTATTTTCTGTAATTTAGTGGGGGTTTTTTTGTAATTTAGTTTAGTTTATTTAATTGTATTTAATTGTAGGTATTGGTAGCTAATTTATTTAATTAATTTATTGATAGTGTAGTGTTAGGTGTATTTGTAACTTAGGTTAGGATTTATTTTACAGGTAATTTTGTAATTATTTTAACTAGGTAGCTATTAAATAGTTAATAACTATTTAATAGCTATTGTACCTAGTTAAAATAAATACAAAGTTGCCTGTAAAATAAATATAAATCCTAAAATAGCTACAATATAATTATTCGTTATATTGTAGCTATATTGGGGTTTATTTTACAGGTAAGTATTTAGTTTTAAATAGGAATACTTTAGTTAATAAGAGTTAATTTATTTCGTTAGATTAAAATTATATTTAATTTAGGGGGGGTGTTAGGGTTAGACTTATCTTTAGGGGTTAATACATTTATTATAATAGCGGCGAGGTCCGGTCGGCAGATTAGGGGTTAATACTTGAAGTTAGGTGGCGGCGTTGGGGGGGGGGGCAGATTAGGGGTTAATAAATATTATGTAGGTGTCGGCAATGTTAGGGGCAGCAGATTAGGGGTTTATAGGGATAATGTAGGTGGCGGCGATGTGCGGTCGGCAGATTAGGGGTTAAAAATATTTATTATAGTGGCGGCGATGTGGGGGGACCTCGGGTTTAGGGGTACATAGGTAGTTTATGGGTGTTAGTGTACTTTAGAGCTTTATATACCGGCGTTAGCCCATAAAGCTCTTAACTACAGCCTCCGGGCAGAAGTCTTCATACGATGGGGCAGAAGAGGACATCCGGACCGGCAGAAGCTTTCATCCAAGCGGCATCTTCTATCTTCTTCCATCCGACGAGGAGCGACTCCATCTTGAAGACATATGGCGCGGAGCATCCTTCCAGCACGATGACAACTCGACGAATGACGGTTCCTTTAAATGACGTCATCCAAGATGAATTTCGATTAGATTGATAGGATTCTATCAGCCAATCGGAATTAAGGTAGGAAAAATCTGATTGGTTGATTTAATCAGCCAATCGGATTGAAGTTCAATCCGATTGGCTGATTGGATCAGCCAATAGAATGCAAGGTCAATTTTATTGGCTGATCTAATCAGCCAATCGGATTGAACTTCAATCCGATTGGCTGATTAAATCAATCAGATTTTTCCTACCTTAATTCCGATTGGCTGATAGAATCCTATCAGCCAATCGGAATTCGAGGGACACCATCTTGGATGACGTCATTTAAAGGAACCGTCATTCGTCGAGTAGTCGTCGTGCTTGAAGGATGCTCCGCGCCGGATGTCTTCAAGATGGAGTCGCTCCTAGTCGGATGGAAGAAGATAGAAGATGCCGCTTGGATAAAGCCTTCTGCCGGTCCGGATGTCCTCTTCTGCCCGGATAGGATGAAGACTTCTGCCGGTCTGGATGTCCTCTTCTGCCCCATCGGATGAAGACTTCTGCCCGGATCGGATGACCACTTGTGCCCGGCTGGGTGAAGACAGCTCAAGGTAGGGTGATCTTCAATGGGGTAGTGTTAGGTTTTTTTTAAGGGGGGTTTGGGTGGGTTTTAGAGTAGGGCTGTGTGGGTGGTGGGTTGTAATGTTGGGGGGGTATTGTCTTTTTTTTTACGGGTAAAAGAGCTGATTACTTTGGGGCAATGTCCCGCAAAAGGCCCTTTTAAGGGCTATTTGTAATTTAGTATAGGGAAGGGCATTTTATTATTTTGGGGGGCTTTTTTTATTTTATTAGGGGGCTTAGATTAGGGGTAATTAGTTTAAACTTCTTGTACTTTTTTTCTTTAATTTAGTGGGGGGGTTTTGTACTATAGTTTATTTAATTTAATTGTATTTAATTTTAGCTAATTGTAGTTAATTTATTTAATTAATTGAATGATAGTGTAGTGTTAGGTGTATTTGTAACTTAGGTTAGGATTTATTTTACAGGTAATTTTGTAATTTATTTTAACTAGGTAGCTATTAAATAGTTATTAACTATTTAATAGCTATTGCACCTAGTTAAAATAAATACAAAGTTGCCTGTAAAATAAAAATAAATCCTAAAATAGCTACAATGTAATTATTAATTATATTGTAGCTATCTTAGGGTTTATTTTATAGTTAAGTATTTAGTTTTAAATAGGAATACTTTAGTTAATAATAGTAATATTATTTAGATTTATTTAAATAATAATTAAGTTAGGGGGGTATTAGGGTTAGACTTAGGTTTAGGGGTTAATTACTTTATTATAGTGGCGGCGACGTTGGCAGCGGCAGATTAGGAGTTAATAGATTTAATAGGCTATATGGGCTATGGCGGTTTAGGGGTTAATAATAGAATAGGTTTATTGCGGTGTGGGCTATGGTGGTTTAGGGGTTAATACACTTTATTAGTTATTGCGGTGGGGGATTGCGGTTGACAGGTAGATAGACATTGCGCATGCCTTAGGTGTTAGATTTTTTTTTGCAGGCATTTTAGGGAGTTACGGTGCTCCCATACTCAGCGCAAGGCCTGCTACGGCTGCATTTTATGGCGAGGTGAAAATGGAGTAAGATTTCTTCATTTTCGCCACGTAAGGCCTTGCGCTGGATATTGGATACCGACTTACGACGCGGTCCCATGTTAGCCTATGGGAGTAAAAACTGCGAGCGACGGGTGAAATATACGGCCGTAACTTGTATGCTACGCCGTATATGTGATACCAAAACAGCGCAGAATCTGGTGTCGCCGGCTTATGCGGGCGACGCTGCATATCGGATCGGTCCCCAGGTGTATTAGTATATCTATTAATCTGGTCTTTAGTGTGCATATGTATATTCAGTAATACAAACTATAGATAGCAGGTGTATATATATTAGTCTGGTGTTCAGTGTGCATATGTATAGTCAGTAATACAAACTATAGATATAGCAGCCACAGTCCCACATAGTCCTAGGACACAGAGGTGGTGGTTTTAGGGTGATCCTGGGGGAGCGGCGGGACTTCCAGGGTGTCATTTGAAAGTCTAAAAAATGGCATGATTTGTTAGTGGGGATAAGAGTTACAGCCCTGTAAAGATAGGGGAGTAGGGGTATCCAAAACCCCTGGTTCCCAAAGGTGCTCCCCTCCAGCAATTCTCCCACCTCTTGTCCTCCCTAGGGGCTACCAATCCCCAAAAGAGCGGAGCTCTGGGGCAAAGGGCCACTACAGCGACCAGGGTTAAATTTAGCGGGTGTCTGGCATGATGCGGCCGACTGGGAGTTCCAGGAGCCCAGTCAGCCTGAGAGGGCTTAGGCAGGTATCCATTTGCGGTGCGGCCAGTCGGCAGTTCCAGGAGCCTGGCCAGCCTAGAAGAGTTTTCCCGGTCAGAGATCAGCTCTTCTCTGACAAAGTTCACATTACAAAATAAAGGAAACAACAGGTCTGGAGGATTGCGGAGGCTCTCTGGAGCCCAGATCCACTGAGAAACATTAGCAAGTGAGGTAGTAGGGGGGAAGAGATTTAACCTCTGCAGCCCGGTATCCGTGACAGCTCCCCCTTCCAGTTTGGCAGACCCGGGTAGATCCACACACGGGTCGGCCTGCGGCTGTCCAAGGAGCTATTCCATTTCAGTTTGCCGAGAAAGTCCATCAGCGTTTCAATTGCTCTTTCCCGGCCTGTACTGAATGTCAAAGTTGAAGGGCTGCAGGGCTAAACTCGGCTGCAGCAATCGTCCATTGTCCCCAGACACTCTTTTGAGCCATATGAGGGGGTTGTTACAGAAGCATTAGTTATTTTGTTGTGAAGAGCTTATTTCCCAGCAGCAATGCCTGAACCAGCAAGCCAGCGCCTAAGAAGGGCTCCAAGAAAACCGTAACAAGTATCATTTCATAAAGAGTTAACTCTTTTTTTTTTTCAGCTTTTAGAAACTATTGTCTAATCACCTCTGGAGCCAGACTGCTAATTGATAAGATGAACTTGTAAACTTGTTATCTTAAGTACTGTAATCCTATTGTGGCCTGTCAAAGGACAGTGTTCTCTATCTAAATGTGTGATGGGGGATTTTGTGCTTCCCCCCCTCTCCCCCTGGGAGTGCCCTGTGTGCATGTAACCTTAATAAAAAGCAGGCTGGGCATCCCAGTCCTGAGTTCTTGTTTGACCCTCAATCGCAGCGTTGACTCGTTTTTGTGGGCAGAAGGGTATCCTAGCTGTACTGCAGCTAAGGGAGATTATTCTATATTTGCGAGACTCATATAGAATACTATGGAAAGCAGCTTCTCCCCTCTTTAGCAATAGGGATCCAGGCTACTAAGCGGTCCATCTCTCAGCGAGACTAAGGGTAACCGTAACATTTGGCGGCAGCGGCGGGATTTTCCTGGATTTCCTAGGAGAGGTACAGAACGGATGGAGAGCGCTTACGAAAAATTGAAGCGTACAACCCTAAAGGATTTACTTGAAAGCAGAGGGGGGTACGCCAGCAACCGGCCAAGGAGAGAGCTGATCGCAGAATTGACCGAACTGGATCAGAGCTTCACAATGGCGGAAACACCGACCACGATTAGTGACGAAAAAACCAGGATTGTTCGGGAAAGGCTCTCATTATACGGGCCGAACCCCTCCATGGAATTGGTACAGCAGTTGATGGCGGAGGCGGACGAGGATATACGAGAGACTCGAGCCCACGAACTCAACCTAGCGAACGCACACCGCAATGCTGAAGCCCCGCAGGTAATCATCCCTGTCGAAAATGCTGGGAGGCCCAAGATACCCTATGCGGCATTTCGACCCTTCCTAGAGAGCGAGACAGGGATTGATGAATATTTGGCGGACTTCGAAAGGCAATGTGCCCTGCACCAGATTCCCAACAGAGAGTGGCCCACGATATTGTCTGGGAAACTATCCGGGCGAGCCCTGGAAGCCTTTCGTACTCTGGGTGCTGAGGAAGTGACACAGTATGAGCTAGTTAAGGAGACACTGTTGCAACGGTACGCTGTAACTCCGGACACGTATCGCCGACAGTTTCGGGGCACGGAAAAGAAGCCTAACGATACCCATATGGAATGGGCGCACCGAATGCGGAGAGCGGCAAATCACTGGCTGAGCGGAAGTAAAGCGGTGACTGGGGAGGAGATTTTACAATTGTTTCTCTTAGAACATTTTTATAATGGCATGGAACAGCAAGGGAAGGAATGGCTGCGAGACAGGCGGCCTTCTACCTTAGAAGAAGCAGCCAAATTGGCCGATGAACATTATGACTCCCGTCTTCACGAACCCATGAACTACCGAGCTCCAGCACGGATCGAACCCAGAGAGGTTTACCGTGCACCCCCTCGTGCTGAATTCCGAGCCCCGGTGCCCACAGGGCCCGTCCGACACTCAGGACCACCCAATAACAGCTCTGAGCGTCCCAGACCGACTTGCCACCGATGCAAGCAACCAGGGCATTTCATGGCTAGCTGCCCCCTTAATACGCACCAGACACCCAGGAATTACAATTACCCCTCTGGGTCCTATCGTCCGGCCCGGGCCCTCTGTGTTAACCAAGAGGCCCCTATGGAGGGATATGTGGGGCCGCTTCACGAGGCAGACCCTGTATATGCTGCCTCAGATAACCGCCAGCACCATCGGCAGAGGGTATGGCTCGAGGGGCGATCTACCGAGGGATTGCGAGACACAGGGGCTACTATCACGCTGGTACAGAGTCATTTGGTGCCAGAGCACAAGCGATCCGGACAGACTGTGGCCGTTAGAGTGGCGGGGGGGGATGTGTACAAAATTCCAACAGCTAAAGTGCATCTTGATTGGGGAGCGGGGAAGGGGGCTGTGAACGTGGGCCTAATGGATAATTTACCTGCCGAAGTACTACTGGGCAACGATTTGGGCCCCATGACTTCTGCCTATGCTCCAGTATGCAACAACGAGGCGGACCCAGTGACTACACGGGCCCAAGCCCGGACGGAGCGAGAGCTCTCACCAGTGCGGGAGACACAGGTAAGACCTACCCCGACCTTGCCTGACAGGTTAGGCCCCATACCCTGGGACACCCCAGATGCTTTCGAGGCAGAGTCTAAGACTGACCCGACCTTACAAAAGTACCGGGAACGAGCAGAAACCGGAGGGGGCGGGGCAGATAACGAAACATTCTTATGGGAAAAAGGGAAACTATACCGCTGGACAGAGAAAAGGGGACAGCGTAGGCGACAGCTGGTAGTGCCCCACAAATACCGTCAAGAAATCCTCAAAATAGGCCACGACATCCCCTTAGCAGGCCACCTAGCCGTTACCCGTACCCTACACCGCATTACTCACACGTTCTTTTGGCCAGGGGTGCACGCTGACGTTAGAACTTACTGTAACACCTGCGATGTGTGTCAACGAGTAGGAAGGCGAGGCGATCACCCTAAAGCCCAGCTAGTAAATATGCCCATTGTAGAGGAACCCTTCAGCCGGGTTGCTATTGACCTAGTGGGACCACTGGCTACCCCTAGTCCCTCCGGTAAGCGATACATTCTTACCGTAGTGGACTACGCTACCAGGTACCCAGAGGCTGTCGCCCTATCCAACATACAAGCGGATACGGTAGCGAATGCACTAGTACAGGTGTTCTCCCGGGTAGGATTTCCAAAAGAAATCCTATCCGACCGAGGCACCCAATTTACGGCTGAATTGACCCAACAACTCTGGCAGGTTTGCAAAATTAAGTCCCTCCTGAGCTCCCCATACCACCCCCAGACGAACGGGCTGTGTGAGAGGTTCAATGGGACCCTCAAGCAAATGCTCAAGACGTTCACTCAGGAATACCGAGACTGGGAACGCTTCCTGCCGCACCTCCTATTTGCTTATCGGGAGGTGCCCCAGGAAACGACAGGGTTCTCTCCCTTCGAGTTGCTCTACGGAAGAAAGGTACGGGGACCCCTAAACCTGATCCGGGAGCACTGGGAGGGAGAGATGGAGGCTGACGGTGTCCCAATTGTGCCATACGTGCTGGAACTCAGGGACCGAATGGAGCAATTAGCCAAATCCGTGCGGGCTAATCTCCAGTTGGCCCAGAGAAGACAGAAAGTATGGTACGATCGGGGGGCCCGAAAGAGAATCTTCACCATAGGACAAAAGGTGTTAGTACTTAAGCCGGTGAAGACAGACAAATTGCAGGCGTCCTGGCAGGGTCCCTACCAGATCGTAGAGAAAAGGGGAGACACCACTTATGTGATAGCTAGCTGCCACGACAACAATCTTAGAAAGACATTCCATGTAAACATGCTCAAGGAATATTTTGAGCGACCAGAGAACGTGACGGCCGTATGTTGTTCCCCTCAGGAAGACCCCGACAGTTTACCCATTCCAGACCTATTAGAAAAGAGCCTCCCCACAGGTATAGTGGCGCAGGTTCAGATAGGGGACCGACTTAGCCCCACTGAAAGGGAGCAGCTCAACCAACTCCTCCAGTCCAAACACCTCACCTTCTCCCCGAAGCCAGGGTACACTACTTTAACCACCCACCAGGTAGATACTCCGGGACAAGCTCCCTTGCGCCAGGCTCCATACCGAATCCCCGAAGCAGTTAGGACAGGAATGAAGAAGGAGATCGATGAGATGCTCCAGCTCAGGGTAATTGAGCCCTCCGATAGTCCCTGGGCCTCCCCAGTTGTCTTGGTGCCCAAGAAAGATGGGACCACCCGGTTCTGCGTAGACTATCGGAGGCTCAATGAAAATACCGTGACGGACGCTTACCCTATGCCCAGGGTAGACGAGCTACTCGATCGTATAGCCAGGGGAAATTACCTGACCACTATTGACCTCTGCAAAGGTTACTGGCAGATTCCCCTGGCCCCGGAGGCTATCCCCAAGTCGGCATTCGTCACCCCATTCGGCTTATATCAGTTTAGGGTAATGCCGTTTGGGATGAAGAATGCCCCAGCTACATTCCAGCGCTTGGTGGATAGGCTCCTGGATGGCTTCCAGGGTTTTGCTTGCGCCTACCTGGACGACATAGCGATCCACAGTGAGTCCTGGGAGGACCACTTAGCTCATGTGGGAATGGTTCTGGATCAGATCCGGGCTGCTGGCCTGACTCTGAAGCCAGAAAAATGCCACTTTGGGATGGCCGAGGTACAGTACCTGGGTCACCGGGTGGGGTGTGGAAAGCAGCGACCAGAGCCGGCCAAAATAGAAGCTGTCGCCAATTGGCCCACCCCCATCACTAAGACTCAGGTCCTAGCCTTCCTGGGCACGGCAGGGTACTATAGACGGTTCGTACCAGACTACAGCACACTTGCCAAACCCCTGACTGACTTGACCAAGAAGAACTTACCTCGACAGGTCCTGTGGTCTCCCCACTGTGAAACGGCTTTCCAGGCTCTCAAAAATGCTCTAATTAACGCTCCTGTCTTGGCGGCCCCAGCCCTCAACAAACGTTTTATCGTCCATACAGATGCTTCCATGTTCGGGCTGGGAGCCGTCCTCAGCCAAGTAGGCGAAGATGGAGGGGAGCATCCAGTTGCCTACATCAGCCGGAAGCTCCTGCCCCGCGAAGTCAGCTATGCAGCGGTCGAAAAGGAGTGTTTGGCTTTGGTGTGGGCATTAAAGAAATTGACTCCCTATTTATATGGGCAGGAGTTCACTCTGGTCACCGACCATAACCCGTTGGTGTGGCTGAACCGGGTCTCTGGAGATAACGGCAGGCTATTACGTTGGAGCTTATCGTTGCAACCCTTCAATTTCACCATTACTTACAGACCTGGGAAACAGAATGGCAACGCCGACGGGTTGTCCAGACAAACCGACCTCAGCCCCGCATAACCAGCGGTCTGGACAGCCTTAGTCTGCCCCGAAAAGGGGTCAGACCGTGTCTGCCAGAGTGTTCCACAGAAAGGGAGCACTGTTACAGAAGCATTAGTTATTTTGTTGTGAAGAGCTTATTTCCCAGCAGCAATGCCTGAACCAGCAAGCCAGCGCCTAAGAAGGGCTCCAAGAAAACCGTAACAAGTATCATTTCATAAAGAGTTAACTCTTTTTTTTTTTCAGCTTTTAGAAACTATTGTCTAATCACCTCTGGAGCCAGACTGCTAATTGATAAGATGAACTTGTAAACTTGTTATCTTAAGTACTGTAATCCTATTGTGGCCTGTCAAAGGACAGTGTTCTCTATCTAAATGTGTGATGGGGGATTTTGTGCTTCCCCCCCTCTCCCCCTGGGAGTGCCCTGTGTGCATGTAACCTTAATAAAAAGGAGGCTGGGCATCCCAGTCCTGAGTTCTTGTTTGACCCTCAATCGCAGCGTTGACTCGTTTTTGTGGGCAGAAGGGTATCCTAGCTGTACTGCAGCTAAGGGAGATTATTCTATATTTGCGAGACTCATATAGAATACTATGGAAAGCAGCTTCTCCCCTCTTTAGCAATAGGGATCCAGGCTACTAAGCGGTCCATCTCTCAGCGAGACTAAGGGTAACCGTAACAGGGGTTATGATCCATGAGGACGGTGAAAGGCCTCCTAGTAGGGCTGCAGCTTCTTAAGGGCCCACACTAGGGCCAGGCACTCCTTCTCCACCACCACATAGCCTACTTCCCTGGGCAACAGTTTTCAGCTGATGTAAGCTACGAGGTGGTCCTGCCCCGTGTCGTCTACCTGGCTTAGAACATAGAGGAATCTGTGTGGACTCAAAAATGTTTGGTGGGGTCAGGAGACAGGGGCAGAGAGCAAGGCAGACTTGAGGCTCTGGAAGGCAGTCTCATATTCTGGGGACCACAGGACCTGTTGGGGGAGTCGCTTACGTGTTAGGTCAGTCAGGGGCTTAGCCAGGGCACTGTAATTGGGGACAGATTTACGGTAGTACCCAGCGGTTCTTAGAAATGCTAGGACTTGTGTTTTGGTCTTGGGGTTGGCCCTTTCACCACTGCCTCAATTTTGGCCAGCTCTGGCCAATGCTTTCCACAGCCCACTCTGTGGCCCAGGTACTGGACCTCCGAGCATCCTATGGTGCATTTGTCTGGCTTCAAGGTCAGACCAGCGGCCCTGATGTTATCTAAAACGATGCCTAGGTGGACCAAATGGTCCTCCCAGGTGTCGCTATAGATGGCGATGTCATCCAGGTATGCGCAGGCATAGTCCTGGAGGCCATCCAGAAGGCGATCCACCATCCTTTTGAAGGTAGCTTGTGAGTTCTTCATCCAAAACGGCATGACTTTGAACTGGTAGAGGCCGAAGGGAGTGATGAAGGCCGATTTGGGGATGGACTCAGGGTCTAAAGGGATCTACCAGTATCCCCTGCAGATTTCGATGGTGGTCAGAAATTGGCCAAGGGCAATTCTGTCTAATAGGTCATCGACTCGGGGCATAGGGTAGGTGTCAGTTGTGGTTCTGTCATTGAGCTTATGGTAGTTAATGCAGAACCGGGTAGTCCCATCCTTCTTGGGTACCAGCACCACCAGGGAGGCCCAACAACTGTTGGACAGTTCAACAACACCTAGGTCCAACATTCCCCTGAGCTTGCAGTGCATGCTGTCCCTGACTGCCTCTGGGACCCTGTAGGCTTCCTGTTGTTGGGGGTCCTGTCCCGGGGTCTCCACTTGGTGTATGGCCGCTGCGGTGTACCCAGGGACAGTAGACAACATATCTCGTCTGTCTTCGAGGAGTCACCGGACTTGCTCTCTCTGTCCAGTATCTAACCTCTCATCTAGGGGTATGTAGGCTACTCCTTGGGGGGTCTCATTTTGACCGGGGAACTCCAGCATGGGAAGACTCTCAGAGTCCTCCACAGATGTAGCACAGATAATGGCCACATCCTGGGTCCGTTCCAGGTATGACTTTAACATGTTCACATAAAAGGTCCAGTGGACTTGGTCATCTGAACATTTGGCTACCAGGTAGGTGGAGTCATTAAGCTGTTCCACCACCTGGTAGGGTCCCTGCCAGTAGGCCTGTAGCTTGTCTGTTTTGACAGGCTTCAGAGCTAAGACCTTCTGCCCTACTGTCAAGGTCCAAGTACGAGCATTCCGGTTGTACCACCATTTCTGTTTTCTTTGAGCGACCTGAAGGTTCTCTTGCACCCTGTCGGTGAGGTCCTTCAGTCGCTCCCTGAGTTGGAGGACTTACTCCACAATGGATGGTCCTTCCTCTTCTGTGGGCCCCTCCCAATGGGCTCTCACTAGGTGTAGGGGTCCCCTTTATTTTCTGGCCATGGGGAGAAACCAGTGGATTCCTGGGGCACCTCTCTGTATGCAAAGAGGAGGTGCGGCAGGAACCTCTCCCAGTCCTTGTGAGTGGACGAGAGCATCCTAAGCAACTGCTTTAAGGTCCCGTTAAACCGCTCACTTAGATAATTAATTTGGGGGGTGATATGGAGCACTGTGCAGGGGTTTGATCCCACATAGCTTTCACAACTGCCGTGTGAACTCCACAGTGAATTGGGTTCCCTGGTCGGAGATCACTTCCCAGGGGAATCCTACCCTGATGAATATCCAGAGCATTGCATCTGCCACTGTCTCCGCTTGGATATTGGCCAGGGGATTGCCTCCGGGTATCAGGTAGCATAGTAAACCACTGTAAGTATATACTTCTTCCCAGTGGGGCTAGGTCAGGCCAAGGGTCCAATTATGTCTACTGCTACTCTACTGAAGGGCTTGTCAATAATGGGAAGAGGATTCAGGGGTGCTTTTGTGTGGTCTCCTGTCTTCCCTACCTTCTGACACACTGGGCAAGTTTTACAGTAGTCCTTAATTTCTACTGTAATCCCTGACTAAAAGAAGGTGTGTGTCAGGTGGTGGTGAGTCCTGGACTTTCCTAAATGTCCAGCTAGGGGAATATCATGCCCTATCCACAGCAGGTCAGACCCAAACTTCTTCGGTACAACCAACTGATGTTTGGGAACCAGCGTTTTACTCCTCTCAGAGATCTGGTACAGGAGCCTTCTCTCTCACTGGAAACATTCCTCCCTGGGGCCCTGGGGGTCAGTAACTACTCTGTCTCGTTAAGGGGCTAGGGTCAGGTTGCTCATGGTCTCCTGGGGAAGTCGGAGGGGGACGCCCAGGAGGGTTGGTCAGAGGGTAGGGTTGGAGTTGGAGCAGAAGGTTGGGGCAAGGTAGGAGTCAAGGTAGAGGGTCAAGGTAAGGTATGAGTCAGGGCAGAATGTCTCACCTGTGTCCCCATGTCAGATACAGTGGCTTGGCATCTGGCTTGCTGGCAGGTGGTAATTGCAGCAACATCCTGAGGTTTATCCCCCACAAAAGCTGAGGCAAGGTGGCCAAGGTAATTTCCCAGTAAGACCTCAGCAGACAAGTAGCTCATGACCCCTACTTCTATAGCACAGGGCCCATCACCCCAAACCAGGTGCACTCGTGCTGTGGGGATCCGTAATACAGCACCTCCAGCCACCCCAACGGCAAGTATCCTCCCTGTATGGCTGGAGGTGGGGGCCAGGTGGGGTTGGACCAGGGTGACTGTAGCTCCAGTGTCCCTTAGTCCCTGGGCTGCCTGCCCATTGACCCAGATGTTCTGGCGATGGTGTCGGCGATTGTTGCCAATTGCGGAGTGCACTTCATGCAGGATCCCAACTTCTTCTTCAGCCCAGCTGGTGTAGTTGGTGGGGTCCTCGGTGTACAGGCAGTGGGCCGCAGCTTGGTAGCTCCTGACAGGAGTGCTGGTCCACTGAGCCGGAGAGGGATTCTTTGGTCTCCGCTATGGGAACTCTTTTCTTATGTGGCCTGCCCATCCACACTCGTAGCACCCCTGGGATGAGCTGGGGCTGGAGGGATGGACAGGTGCTGGAGGGATGGACAGGTGCCAGCTGAGTTTGGGGGTACCAAGTAGGCAACAGAGGGTGGGCAGAGGTGGGAGTGGAGCGGGTCACTGGTCGGGACTCAGGGGTGGTCTGGTGTCTGGCATATAAAGATTAGCCAGGATGGCCGCCTGGTCAGCTGTTGCAGGCCCCTTTTATTTGACCCAGTCCCAATCCTCCGCCAGGGAGTTATTGTAAAAATGTTCTAACAAAATGAGCTGGGTAGCCTCTTCCAGGAAAGTTACATGGCAGCCCGCAAACCAAGAGTCCAAGGACCGGATGAACCAGTGGGTCTACTCGGTAAACGGCTGCCCCTCTTGTCTTTTTAGCCCTCGGAACTTCAGCCGATGAACCTCCAGCGTGAGTCTATAATGGGCAAGGATGCATTCTTTCACCCAGTCGTAGTGCTTCTGGTCCCCTGGAGGTACAGTGTGAAAAGCATCCAAGGCTCGACCGGACAGCTTCCCAAGCAAGATGGTTACTCGGTTGGTGGAGACGACACCCTACAGCTCACACTGGGTCTCAAAAAGTTGGAGGTAGCTGTCAATCTCCTCCTCACCATCTTTGAAGGCTTGAAAAGCCTCGAGGGGTAGGTTTCTTGGCTGGGGAGGTGGTTCCAGGGGAGCTGGCACGGCTCCCCCCATTGATTTCTGGAGCTCCAGCATGTGGACTCAGGTGGCTTCCGTGACCATCTAAGTGATAATCTCTGCAGGTGGGTTAGTCCCATAGAGGGCCAGCCACCACTGGATATCTCTCTGGAGGTCCGACATTGTAGTCTCTGGGGTTGAGACCCCCTGGGCCATCCGCTGCTCTGGCTGCTACCGGCCTCACTACCTGGCTTGCTAGCCCAATCACCCTCCATCAGTTCCTTGATGATGGCCGCTTTAGACTTATGGCCAGCAGTTTTCCCCAGAGCTTCCAGCAGATCTTTCAATGTTTCCTTTCAGAGTCCAGCATACTGCTCCATCCGAAGAAGTCTTCAGTTGGTGGTTTGGACATTCCAGGTAGATGGAAGCATCTCACCCCTGCCAACCAATGTGACAGAACACGGCTACCCCAACTGGGTAGCTCCGCCAAAGAGTCTTTCCAACACCTGGAACCTGCAGCTATGTAGCGGAGAAGGTGAAAAAACTGAATATTAGATAAAATATTGTGTGAGAGGTGTGCCAAAAGTCACCCCCAATGAGGCAGAATACAAATTAACAAAAAATACAAGCAGAAAACACAACATATATAATTTACCAGATACTCATATGAGCAATGAAGCAAAGAAAATATAATAGTGAAAAGTCCACAGATGGTCCTGCAACAACAAGACGATATGTAACAGGCAGGCAGCTCTCTCAAGAAAGATGGATCAGATGATATCAAGTCCTATAACACAAAAAGAAGAGGCGCCCTTTGGTGCAATAACTCAAAAACATTGCAATGGCGTATGACAATGGCAGAAAAGGTATTTATAAATGAAGATGCACATCCAGTGCAATAAAACACGGACCGAGGCTTCAGAGACGCTCGGCTGACTCAAACACTCCAACAGAGCAGCTGCGCCACGAAGGGGCTCATCTCCAGTGATGTCACAGCTTCTGGTCCCAACAGAAGGAACACAGCCAATAGCGTGGTAGCACCTACGATAGGTCTGTGAAATGCGGATTCCCAAGCATGTATCCAATAACCGCAAGGCAGAGCAAAGTTCAGGTAAAAAATTGATTTATTAAAATAAGTTTAAAATGTTGCAACGCGTTTCTCGGCACAAGCTGCCGTTTCATCAGGCTGTATACTACATGAAAAACCTTGCTCTATTTAAAACCCCCAAGTAGCCAATCAAATCATCAACAAAATACACACCCACAGCAACACTCAATGCTATTGAATGATTGGGTGATTGTCAATGGGTGTGAAATAAAGAAAAACCAATAACAACAAAAAATGGTATCAAAGGACTTTCTTTACAAAACCGCTATCTGGACAAAAACAAAATACATCATTATAATCAAACAAAACATGCAATAAAAATGTAAAAGCCATAATACATGTTACAAATCAAGTAACTAAATAATAAAGTGATGTCTGACAATCGGCTACTAATTTATATGATATTACTGGTAATCAAATCAACATACAATTTAATATCGTGAAAAATAAATATATAAAGCAATACATGAATAAACAGCAATTAAGCATATTTCATATAAGAAGAGAAATAAAATAAAGAGATATCAAGTTATGAAAAATAATATAAATGGTACTTGAAAAAAATATATATAAATGAAAAATAAAATCGAGTGTTAAATTATGTGAAAATGTGACCTAATTGGTGATACAAATAATATAATCTCATGATAAATTCATGATGATCCATAATAAGTGAAAATATAAAAATCATTAAGTAAAAATATAATATAAATATACAGTATATATTGTAAAAATCATTCCTCACATGAATCTGAATGATATATGTTTCTATCTTTCATCATAATAGATACCCAACATAAAAGGGGCAAAATCAGTTAGCCCTATAGGATGGCTACACAAATGGAAACGACCATCAGATAACAAATAGACAAACAAACCCTGTATATAAAAATTTCTCTAAACATAGAAATATTCATGAGACCAAGGCAGAGGCAGTATCCCGTTTGAAAATTGCTAAAATGCAGCAAAATCCACATTCATATTAAGTCCCAAGGAATGCAGAGTCTTTAATTTGTGGATCCAGTAGGTTTCCCTCTGCCTTAATCTCATGAATCCAGGTAGATGAAAGCATCCCACCGCTGCCAACCAATGTGATGGAACCCGGCTACCCCGACTAGGTAGCTCCACCAAAGAGTCTTTCCAACACCTGGAACCTGCAGCTATGTAGCGGAGAAGAGTGATTATAGCAATCCCAACCCAAATAACTAGACAGACTAGCATTCAGGTGAAACAAGAACTGATTTTATTAGGAAACACACACTCCTTTTATACACAAACAAAGGGTCTTATCTTACTCCCGAATCTCCCGCCATTCCCACCCCTCCAGACAGGCTGGCATCTGCCATAGCAGCAACAATCCCACAGAGTCGTAGGACACAGAGTCGGTGGTTTCGGGTGATCCCGGGGGGAGCAACAGGTGTCATTTGAAAGCTCTCGGTCCCCAGATGCCACAGTCCAAAAAGCAGCGTGATTTGTTACTGGGAACCGGAGTTACAGCCCGGTAAAGATAGGGGGTAGGGGTTCCAAAACCCCCGGTTCCCAAAGGAGCTCCCCTCCGGCAATTCTCCCACCTCTTGTCCTCCCTAGGGGCTACCAATCCCCAAAAGAGAGGAGCTCTGGGGCAAAGGGACGCTATAACGACCAGAGGTAAATTTAGTGGGTGTCTGGCATGATGCAGCAGACCGGGAGTTCCAGAAGCCCGGCCAGCCTGAAAGGGGTTAGGCGGGTATCCGTTGTGGTGCGGCCGGCAGTTCCAGGAGCCCGGCCAGGCTAGAAGGGTTTTCCCGGTCAGAGATCAGCTCTTCTCTGACAAAGTTCACATTACAAAATAATGGAAACTACATATCTGGGAGATCGCGGATGCTCTCAGGACCCAAATCCGATGAGAAACAGGAGGGGGTGAGGTAGTAGGGGGGTGGAGATTTAACTCCTGCAGCCCGGTATACATGACATCTATTAATCTGGTGTTCAGTGTGCATATGTATAGTCAGTAATACAAACTATAGATAGCAGGCGTATATCTATTAATCAGGTGTTCAGTGTGCAGATGTATAGTTAGTAATGCAAACTATAGGTAGCAGGTGTAAATATATTAATCTGGTGTTCAGTGTGCAGATATATAGTCCGTAATACAAACTATAGATAGCAGGTGAATATCTATTAATCTGGTGTTCAGTGTGCAATGTGCATATGTATAGTCATTAATACAAACTATAGATAGCAGTTGCATATATATTAATCTGGTGATCAGCATGCATATGTATAGTCAGTAATACAAACTATAGATAGCAGGTGTATATCTATTAATCTGGTGTTCAGTGTGCATATTTATAGTCAGTAATACAAACTATAGATAGCAGTTGTATATATATATATATATATATATATATATTAATCTGATATTCAGTGTGCATATGTATAGTCAGTAACACAAACTATAGATAGCAGGTGTATATCTATTAATCTGGTGTTCAGTGTGCATATGTATAGTCAGTAATACAAACTATAGATAGCAGGTGTATATCTATTAATCTGGTGTTCAGTGTGCATATTTATAGTCAGTAATACAAACTATAGATAGCAGTTGTATATATATATATATTAATCTGATATTCAGTGTGCATATGTATAGTCAGTAACACAAACTATAGATAGCAGGTGTATATCTATTAATCTGGTGTTCAGTGTGCATATGTATAGTCAGTAATACAAACAATAGATAGCAGGTGTATATCTATTAATCTGGTGTTCAGTGTGCATATTTATAGTCAGTAACACAAACTATAGATAGCAGGTGTATATCTATTAATCTGGTGTTCAGTGTGCATATGTATAGTCAGTAATACAAACTATAGATAGCAGGTGTATATCTATTAATCTGGTGTTCAGTGTGCATATTTATAGTCAGTAATACAAACTATAGATAGCAGTTGTATATATATATATATATATTAATCTGATATTCAGTGTGCATATGTATAGTCAGTAACACAAACTATAGATAGCAGGTGTATATCTATTAATCTGATATTCAGTGTGCATATGTATAGTCAGTAATACAAACTATAGATAGCAGGTGTATATCTATTAATCTGGTGTTCAGTGTGCAGATGTATAGTTAGTAATACAAACTATAGGTAGCAGGTGTAAATATATTAATCTGGTGTTCAGTGTGCAGATGTATAGTTAGTAATACAAACTATAGATAGCAGGTGTATATCTATTAATCTGGTGTTCAGTGTGCATATGTATAGTCAGTAATACAAACTATAGATAGCAGGTGTATATCTTTTAATCTGGTGTTCAGTGTGCATATTTATAGTCAGTAATACAAACTATAGATAGCAGTTGTATATATATATATATATATATATATATATATATATTAATCTGATATTCAGTGTGCATATGTATAGTCAGTAATACAAACTATAGATAGCAGGTGTATATCTATTAATCTGGTGTTCAGTGTGCATATGTATAGTCAGTAATACAAACTATAGATAGCAGGTGTATATCTATTAATCTGATATTCAGTGTGCATATTTATAGTCAGTAATACAAACTATAGATAGCAGTTGTATATATATATATATTAATCTGATATTCAGTGTGCATATGTATAGTCAGTAACACAAACTATAGATAGCAGGTGTATATCTAATAATCTGATATTCAGTGTGCATATGTATAGTCAGTAATACAAACTATAGATAGCAGGTGTATATCTATTAATCTGACATTCAGTGTGCATATGTATAGTCAGTAATACAAACTATAGATAGCAGGTGTATATCTATTAATCTGGTGTTCAGTGTGCAGATGTATAGTCAGTAATACAAACTATAGATAGCAGGTGTATATCTATTAATCTGGTGTTCAGTGTGCATATGTATAGTCAGTAATACAAACTATAGATAGCAGGTGTATATATATATATATATATATATATATTAATCTGATATTCAGTGTGCATATGTATAGTCAGTAATACAAACTATAGATAGCAGGTGTATATCTATTAATCTGGTGTTCAGTGTGCATATGTATAGTCAGTAATACATACTATAGATAGCAGGTGTATATCTATTAATCTGGTGTTCAGTGTGCATATGTATAGTCAGTAATACAAACTATAGATAGCAGGTGTATATCTATTAATCTGGTGTTCAGTGTGCATATGTATAGTCAGTAATACAAACTATAGATAGCAGGTGTATATCTATTAATCTGGTGTGCAGTGTGCATATGTATAGTCAGTAATACAAACTATAGATAGCAGGTGTATATCTATTAATCTGGTGTTCAGTGTGCATATTTATAGTCAGTAATACAAACTATAGATAGCAGTTGTGTATATATATATATATATATATTAAGCAGGTATTCAATTTGCAGATATATAGAGACCTATTTATTATTGTGCAAGCGGACATGATCAGATATTGCGGATCATGTCCGCCGCACATTGATAAATGCCGACAGCATACGCTGTCGGCATTTATCATTGCATCAGCAGTTCGCCAGAACACCGCCCCCTGTAGATTCACGGTCAACCGGCCGCTAGCAGGGGGTGTCAATCAACCCGATCATATTGGATCGGGTTGATTTTCAGCAATGTCTGTCCGCCGACTCCGCGGACAGGTTATGAAGCTTGATATACGGAGCTTGATAAATATGTCCCATAGTCTGTAATACAAACTATAGATAACAGGTTGGTATTCAGTGTGCACATGTATAGTCCATAATACAAGCTAACGGCTAGAATACGAGTCTTGCGTTAGGGTTAAAAGCAGCTTTGAGAGGTCCCAACGCTGCTTTTTTCCTACAGCTGGTATTACGAGTCTTGCAGGTACAGACTCACCGCTCACATTTTTGGCGTGACTCTAAAATACCGCAAATCCACTTAGTCAATTGCGTATCCTATATTTTTTATGGGATTTTCCTAACGCCGGTATTACGAGTCAGCCAAAAAGTGAGCGGTACAGCCTCTCCTGTCAAGACTGGTACGGCATTTAAAAGTCAGTAGTTAAGAGTTTTATGGGCTAACGCCGTAGCAGAAAACTCTTAACTAAAGTGCTATAAAGTACACTAACACCCATAAACTACCTATTAACCCCTAAACCGAGGCCCCCCCACATCGCAAAAACTATAATAACATTTTTAACCCCTAATCTGCCAAACCGGAGATCGCCGCCACTATAATAAATGTATTAACCCCTAAACCGCCGTACTCCCGCATCGCAAACATTTGTTAAAATTTATTAACCCATAATCTGCCGTCCCTAACATCGCCGCCACCTAACTACATTTATTAACCCCTAATCTGCCGCCGCCAACGTCGCCGCCACTATAATAAATGTATTAACCCCTAAACCGCCGTACTCCCGAATTGCAAACACTGGTTAAAATTTATTAACCCATAATCTGCCATCCCTAACATCGCCGCCACCTACCTACATTTATTAACCCCTAATCTGCCGCCCCCAACGTCGCCGCCACTATATTAACCCCTAAATCTAACTCTAACCCTAACACCCCCCAAACTTAAATATAATTTTAATAAATCTAAATAAAATTACTATAATTAACTAAATAATTCCTATTTAAAACTAAATACTTACCTATAAAATAAACCATAAGGTAGCTACAATATAACTAATAGTTACATTGTATCTAGCTTAGGGTTTATTTTTATTTTACAGGCAACTTTGTATTTATTTTAACTAGGTACAATAGCTATTAAATAGTTATTAACTATTTAATAACTACCTAGCTAAAATAAAGTCAAATTTACCTGTAAAATAAATCCTAACCTAAGTTACAATTACACCTAACACTACACTACAATTAAATTAATTCACTAAACTAACTACAATTAAATAAAATTAAATACAATTATCTAAAGTACGGAAAAAAACCACACACACTAAATTACAGAAAAAAATCAAATAATTACAAGTTTTTTTAAACTAATTACACCTAATCTAATTGATTGGATCAGCCAATAGGATTTTTTCAACCTTAATTCCGATTGGCTGATAGAATTCTATCAGTCAATCGGAATTGAAGGGATGCCATCTTGGATGACATCACTTAAAGGTACCGTCATTTAGTTGTCGGATGAAGACAGAAGAGGATAGACCCGCTCCGCTCCGGATGGATGAAGATAGAAGATGCCGTCTGGATGAAGACTTCTGCCCGTCTGGAGGACCTCTTCTTCCCGGCTTGGATGAAGACTTCTGCCCGTCTGGAGGACCACTTGTGCTCGGTTGGGTGAAGACGTCTCAAGGTAGGGTGATCTTCAGGGGGTTAGTGTTAGGTTTTATTAAGGGGGATTGGGTGGGTTTTAGAGTAGGGTTGGTTGTGTAGGTGGTGGGTTTTAATGTTGGGGGGGTATTGTATTTTTTTTTTACAGGTAAAAGAGCTGATTATTTTGGGGCAATGCCCCGCAAAAGGCTCTTTTAAGGGCTATTTGTAATTTAGTGTAGGGTAGGGCTTTTTTTATTTTGGGGGGCTTTTTTATTTTGTTAGGGGGATTAGATTAGGTGTAATTAGTTTAAAAAACTTGTAATTATTGTATTATTTTCTGTAAGTTCGTTTTTTTTTGTACTTTAGTTTATTTTATTTTATTGTAATTAATTTAATTTAATGTAGGGAATTAATTTAATTATAGTGTAGTGTTAGGTGTAATTGTAACAGGTTAGGTTTTATTTTACAGGTACTTTTGTATTTATTTTAGCTAGGTAGCTATTAAATAGTTAATAACTATTTAATAACTATAGTACCTAGTTAAAATAAATACAAAGTTGCCTGTAAAATAAAAATAAACCCTAAGCTAGCTACAATGTAACTATTAGTTATATTGTAGCTACCTTATGGTTTATTTTATAGGTAAGTATTTAGTTTTAAATAGGAATTATTTAGTTAATTGTAGTAATTTTATTTAGATTTATTTAAATTATATTTAAGTTAGGGGGGTGTTAGGGTTAGGGTTAGAGTTAGATTTAGGGGTTAATACATTTAATATAGTGGCGGCGACGTTGGGGGCGGCAGATTAGGGGTTAACAAATGTAGGTAGGTGGCGGCGATGTTAGGGACAGCAGATTAGGGGTTAATATAATTTAACTAGTGTTTGCGATGCGGGAGTACGGTGGTTTAGGGGTTAATATGTTTATTATAGTGGCGGAGACTTTGGGGGCGGCAGATTAGGAGTTAATAAATATAATGTAGGTTGCGGCGATGTTGGGGGCATCAGATTAGGGGTTCATAAGTATAATGTAGGTGGCAGCAGTGTCTGGAGCGGCAGATTAGGGGTTAATAATATAATGTAGGTGTCAGCAATAGCGGGGGTGGCAGATTAGGGGTTAATAAGTGTAAGATTAGGGGTGTTTAGACTCGGGGTTCATGTTAGGGTGTTAGGTGTAGACATAACTTTTATTTCCCCATAGGAATCAATGGGGCTGCGTTAGAAGCTAAACGCTGCTTTTTTGCAGGGTTTTTTTCAGCCGGCTCTGCCCCATTGATTCCTATAGGGAAATCGTGCACAAGCATGTTTAGCCAGCTCACCACTACCGCAAGCAGCGCTGATATTGAGGTGAGATGTGGAGCAAAATTTTTCTCTCAGCTCACTTTTCTGCGGCTAACGCCGGGTTCAAACAACCCCGTAGTACCAGCGTTACTGTAGGTGAGCGGTGAGCATAAACTGCTTGTTAGTCATGCACAGCTTTACTGACAAAACCTGTAATCTAGGTGTATAGATATTATTATTATTATTATTATTGGTTATTTGTAGAGCACCAACAGATTCTGCAGCGCTATAAACATAGGCGGTGTACAAGGTAACATTTATAGGGATACATGGGTAGAGGGCCCTGCCAAGAGTCGCACTGTTGTAGTCAGCTCTTAAGAAGGTGATCTACAACAGTGTGCATATGTATAGTCAGTAATGCAAACTATAGATAGCAGGTGTATATATATATATATATATATATTAATCTGGTGTTCAGTGTGCATATGTATACTCAGTAATACAAACTATAGAAATCAATGTGCATATGTATAGTCAGTAATACAAACTATAGATATCAGTGTGCATATGTATAGTCAGTAATACAAACTATAGATATCAGGTGCATATGTATACTCAGTAATACAAACTATAGATATCAGGCGCATATGTATAGTCAGTAATACAAACTATAGATACCAGGCGCATATGTATAGTCAGTAATACAAACCATATATATATATATATATAAGGTGCATATGTATAGTCATATGTATAGTCAGTAATACAAACTATAGATATAAGGTGCATATGTATAGTCAGTAATACAAACTATAGATATCAGGTGCATATGTATAGTCAGTAATAAAAACTATAGATATGAGGTGCAACTATATATATTAATCTGGTGATCAGTGTGCATATGTATAGTCAGTAATACAAACTATAGAAATCAATGTGCATATGTATAGTCAGTAATACAAACTATAGATATCAGTGTGCATATGTATAGTCAGTAATACAAACTATAGATATCAGGTGCATATGTATACTCAGTAATACAAACTATAGATATCAGGCGCATATGTATAGTCAGTAATACAAACTATAGATACCAGGCGCATATGTATAGTCAGTAATACAAACCATATATATATATATATATATAAGGTGCATATGTATAGTCATATGTATAGTCAGTAATACAAACTATAGATATAAGGTGCATATGTATAGTCAGTAATACAAACTATAGATATCAGGTGCATATGTATAGTCAGTAATACAAACTATAGATATCAGGCGCATATGTATAGTCAGTAATACATGTCCGCACATAGATAATACATGTCCGCACGTATAGTCAGTAATACAAACTATAGATATAAGGTGCATATGTATAGTCAGTAATACAAACTATAGATATCAATGTGCATATGTATAGTCAGTAATACAAACTATAGATATCAGTGTGCATACGTATAGTCAGTAATACAAACTATAGATATGAGGTGCATACGTATAGTCAGTAATACAAACTATAGATATCAGGTGCATATGTATAGTCAGTAATACAAACTATAGATATCAGGTGCATATGTATAGTCAGTAATCCAAACTATAGATATCAGGTGCATATGTATAGTCAGTAATCCAAACTATAGATATCAGGTGCATATGTATAGTCAGTAATACAAATTATAGATATCAGGTGCATATGTATAGTCAGTAATACAAACTGTAGATATCAGGTGCATATGTATAGTTAGTAATCCAAACTATAGATATCAGGTGAATATGTATAGTCAGTAATACAAACAATAGATATCAGGTGCATATGTATAGTCAGCAATACAAACTATAGATATCAGGTGCATATGTATAGTCCGTAATACAAACTATAGATATCAGGTGCATATGTATAGTCAGTAATACAAACTATAGATATCAGGTGCATATGTATAGTCAGTAATACAAACTATAGATATCAGGTGCATATGTATAGTCAGTAATACAAACTATAGATACCAGGTGCATATGTATAGTCAGTAATACAAACTATAGATATCAGGTGCATATGTATAGTCATTAATACAAACTATAGATATCAGGTGCATATGTATAGTCAGTAATACAAACTATAGATATCAGTGTGCATATGTATAGTCAGTAATACAAACTATAGATATCAGGTGCATATGTATAGTCAGTAATACAAACTATAGATATCAGGTGCATATGTATAGTCAGTAATACAAACTATAGATATCAGGTGCATATGTATAGTCAGTAATACAAACTATAGATATCAGGAGCATATGTATAGTCAGTAATACAAACTATAGATATCAGGTGCATATGTATAGTCAGTAATACAAACTATAGATATCAGGTGCATATGTATAGTCAGTAATACAAACTATAGATATCAGGTGCATATGTATAGTCAGTAATACAAACTATAGATATCAGGTGCATATGTATAGTCAGTAATACAAACTATAGATATCAGGTGCATATGCATAGTCAGTAATACAAACTATAGATATCAGGTGCATATGTATAGTCAGTAATACAAACTATAGATATCAGGTGCATATGTATAGTCAGTAATCCAAACTATAGATATCAGGTGCATATGTATAGTCAGTAATACAAACTATAGATATCAGGTGCATATGTATAGTCAGTAATACAAACTATAGATATCAGGTGCATATGTATAGTCAGTAATACAAACTATAGATATCAGGTGCATATGTATAGTCAGTAATACAAACTGTAGATATCAGGTGCATATGTATAGTTAGTAATCCAAACTATAGATATCAGGTGAATATGTATAGTCAGTAATACAAACTATAGATATCAGGTGCATATGTATAGTCAGCAATACAAACTATAGATATCAGGTGCATATGTATAGTCCGTAATACAAACTATAGATATCAGGTGCATATGTATAGTCAGTAATACAAACTATAGATATCAGGTGCATATGTATAGTCAGTAATACAAACTATAGATATCAGGTGCATATGTATAGTCAGTAATACAAACTATAGATACCAGGTGCATATGTATAGTCAGTAATACAAACTATAGATATCAGGTGCATATGTATAGTCAGTAATACAAACTATAGATATCAGTGTGCATATGTATAGTCAGTAATACAAACTATAGATATCAGGTGCATATGTATAGTCAGTAATACAAACTATAGATATCAGGTGCATATGTATAGTCAGTAATACAAACTATAGATATCAGGTGCATATGTATAGTCAGTAATACAAACTATAGATATCAGGAGCATATGTATAGTCAGTAATACAAACTATAGATATCAGGTGCATATGTATAGTCAGTAATACAAACTATAGATATCAGGTGCATATGTATAGTCAGTAATACAAACTATAGATATCAGGTGCATATGTATAGTCAGTAATACAAACTATAGATATCAGGTGCATATGTATAGTCAGTAATACAAACTATAGATATCAGGTGCATATGCATAGTCAGTAATACAAACTATAGATATCAGGTGCATATGTATAGTCAGTAATACAAACTATAGATATCAGGTGCATATGTATAGTCAGTAATACAAACTATAGATAGGTGCATATGTATAGTCAGTAATACAAACTATAGATATCAGGTGCATATGTATAGTCAGTAATACAAACTATATATATCAGGTGCATATGTATAGTCAGTAATACAAACTATAGATATCAGGTGAATATGTATAGTCAGTAATACAAACTATAGATATCAGGTGCATATGTATAGTCAGTAATACAAACTATAGATATCAGGTGCATATGTATAGTCAGTAATACAAACTATAGATATCAGGTGAATATGTATAGTCAGTAATACAAACTATAGATATCAGGTGCATATGTATAGTCAGTAATACAAACTATAGATATCAGGTGCATATGTATAGTCAGTAATACAAACTATAGATATCAGGTGCATATGTATAGTCAGTAATACAAACTATAGATATCAGGTGAATATGTATAGTCAGTAATACAAACTATAGATATCAGGTGCATATGTATAGTCAGTAATACAAACTATAGATATCAGGTGCATATGTATAGTCAGTAATACAAACTATAGATATCAGGTGCATATGTATAGTCAGTAATACAAACTATAGATATCAGGTGCATATGTATAGTCAGTAATACAAACTATAGATAGGTGCATATGTATAGTCAGTAATACAAACTATAGATAGGTGCATATGTATAGTCAGTAATACAAACTATAGATATCAGGTGCATATGTATAGTCAGTAATACAAACTATAGATACCAGGTGCATATGTATAGTCAGTAATACAAACTATAGATATCAGGTGCATATGTATAGTCAGTAATACAAACTATAGATATCAGGTGAATATGTATAGTCAGTAATACAAACTATAGATATCAGGTGCATATGTATAGTCAGTAATACAAACTATAGATATCAGGTGCATATGTATAGTCAGTAATACAAACTATAGATATCAGGTGCA
>NC_069508.1:3376152-3381152 GCF_027579735.1 Bombina bombina
ACATTGAGTTTAACATTACCGATCTCCAGTGTATAAATTCTTCATAAAACGGCAATCTTTTTTGTCAAGGTGCCACAATGGAAATGTAGTTATTTTTAAAAGACTGTGATCCGTATTGCCGGGTGCTGCTCCTCTAACCGATGTCTCCTTCGTTCGGATGGAATAATAAAGCTGTGTAAAAAACACAACAACAAGAGTGCAAACTCTGACTCAAGTGAAATTTATTTAAACACACAGTAAGCGCTACAATCTATGCACTTACTAAATAGCAGTAGATGTAAAGCATGTCATAAAGTGAAGTCCAATGAGCTCCTGCGGATACTTTCAAACGCCACTCTACAGCTCCGTAATTGTCACTGTTGTATTATGGTGATCAAACCGGAACACTGGGGCCAAAAGAAAAGTTTATGCCACTAGTGAGGTCAGGACAAGGGATTCCTCAACGCGTTTCTCCCGATGACGGTTGGGTTTTCTCATTCAACTTACCTCTTGAGAAAGCCAGAGCCCAAGTGTTCTGGTTTGATCACGATAATACATCAGTGACAATTACGGAGCCGTAGAGCGGCATTTGAAAGTATACGCAGAAGCTCATTGGACTTCATCTTATCACATGCTTTATATCTACTGCTATTTAGTAAGTGCATAGATTGTAGCGCTTACTGTGTGTTTAAATAAATTTCACTTGAGTCGGAGTTTGCGCTCTTGTTGTTGTTTTTTACACAGAAGTGTGTATACATATATGTGTGTGTATATGCACTGTATGTGTGTATACATATGTGCATGTATGTATATATCTATGTGTGTGTATGCACTGTATATGTGTGTATACATATGTGCATTTATGTATATATGTATCCCCCAACTGTCCCCATTTTCGCGGGACAGTCACGATTTTAGGGGTCTGTCCGCCTGTCCCGGGTCGCTAGCCATCTGTCCCACATTACCCCATGCATCTAAAAAAATTATGCTTACCTGATAAATTTATTTCTTGACACGGTGAGTCCAAGGATCATCTAATTACTATTGGGAATATCACTCCTGCCCAGCAGGAGGCGGCAAAGAGCACAACAGCAAAGCTGTTAAATATCACCTCCCATCCGTCCCACCCCAGTCATTCGACCGAAGTAAAGGAGAGAAAGGAAGCAACAAGGTGCAGAGGTGCCTGAGGTTTATAACGTGACAAATGCCTGTCTTAGAAAAACAGGGTGGGCCGTGGACTCACCGTGTCAAGAAATAAATAAATTAGAGGACACAGATGATAAGGGAGGGACAAGACAGAGAACCTAAAACAGAAGGCACCACTGCTTGAAAAACCTTTCTCCTAAAAGCGGCCTCAGCCTAGGCAAAAGTATCAAATTTATAAAATTTAGAAAAAGTGTGTAGAGAGGACCAAGTTGCAGCCTTGCAAATCTGTTCCACAGAAGCTTCATTTTTGAATACCCAGGAAGAGGAAACAACCCTCGTAGAATGAGCCGTAACTCTCTCAGGAGGCTGCTGTCCAGCCGTTTCATAGGCAAAACAAATTATTCTCTTTAGCCACAAAGAAAGAGAAGTAGCCGTAGCTTTCTGACCCTTACGTTTCCCAAAGAAAACAACAAACAGAGCCGAAGACTGGCGAAACTCCTTAGTCACCTGCAAAAAAAAATTCAACGCACGCACCACATCTAGGTTGTGCAGCAGACGCTCTTTATGGGAAGAAGGGTTAGGACATAAAGAAGGAACAACAATTTCTTGATTAATGTTCCTATCCGAAGCAACCATAGAAAGAAACCCAACTTAGTACGCAGAACTACCTTATCAGAATGAAAAATAAGGTAAGGGGATTTACACTGCAATGCCGAGAGTTCTGAGACTCTGCGGGCAGATGAAATTGCAACCAGAAACAAAACTTTCCAAGATAATAACTTAATATCTAGGGAATGCATAGGCTCAAACGGAGCCTGTTGAAGAACTTTAAGAACAAGGTTAAGACTCCAGGGAGGAGTAACAGGTTTGAACACAGGCCTGATTCTGACCAAGGCCTGACAAAAGGATTGCACGTCCGGACGGTCCGGTATATCCGCCAGACATTTATGTAACAAAATAGACAAGGCATATATTTGACCTTTCAAAGAACTTGCAGATAATCCCTTCTCCAAACCCTCTTGGAGAAAAGACAAAATTCTAGGAATTCGAACACTACTCCAAGAGTAGCCTCTGGATTCACACCAATGCAGATATTTACACCATATCTTGTAGTAAATCTTCCTGGTAACAGACTTCCGAGCCTGAATCATGGTCTCAATGACCGACTCAGAAAAACTATGCTTAGATAAAATTAAGCGTTCAATCTTCAAGCAGTCAGCTTCAGAGAAACTAGATTTGGGTGAAGAAAGGGCCCCTGAAGTAGAAGGTCCTTCCTCAGTGGAAGTCTCCAAGGAGGGAGAGATGACATCTCCACTAGGTTTGCATACCAGATCCTGCGAGGCCACGCCGGTGCAATGAGGATCACCGATGCCCTCTCCTGCTTGATTCGGGCAATGACTCGAGGAAGGAGAGTGAACGGAGGAAATAGGTATGCAAGACTGAAATTCCAAGGGACCGCCAGCACATCTACCTCGACCTCAACCCGTACCTCGGGAGCTTGGCATTCTAACGAGATGTCATGAGATCCAGATCTGGATCAAGCTGGAAAACACTTCCGGATGGAGTTCCCACTCCCTCGGGTGAAAGGTCCGTCTTCTCCGAAAATCTGCTTCCCAATTGTCCACTCCTGGAATGTGGATCGCAGATAGACAGCAGTTGTGAGATTCCGCCCACCGAATAATCTTGGCTACCTCTGTCATGGCCAAGGAACTCTGAGTTCCCCCCTGATGATTTATGTAAGCCACTGAAGTTATGTTGTCCGACTGGAACCTGATAAACTGGGCCGAAGCTAATTGAGACCAGGCCAGAAGAGCATTGAAGATTGCCCTCGGCTCCAGAATGGTTATGGGGAGAACAGACTACTCCCGAGTACATGTCCCCTGAGCCTTTAGGGAGCCCCAGACTGCTCACCATCCCAGCAGGCTGGCGTCCCTTGTCACAATCACCCAGGTGGGTCTGCGAAAGCAGGTTCCCTGGGAGAGATGATCCTGAGACACCCACCAAAGAAGAGAATCTCTTGTTGCCTGATCTAGCTGTAATCACGGAGACAGACCTGCATAATCCCTGTTTTATTGACTTACCATGCATAACTGCAGAGGTCTGAGGTGGAAACGGGCAAACGGAATGATGTCCATGGCAGCTACCATCAGACCAATTACCTCCATACATTGAGCCACTGACGGCCGAGGAGAGGACTGAAGGGCCAGACAAGAGTCGGAGATCTTTGATTTTTTGACCTCTGTTAGAAATATTTTCATCGATAGGGAGTCTATTATGGTTCCCAAGAACACTACCTTTGTAGCTGGAATTAAGGAACTCTTTCCTAGATTCACCTTCCATCCGTGAGATTGCAGAAAGGATAACAACATCTCCGTGTGGGAGTTCGCTTGATGAAAGGATGGCGCCTGATCCAGGATGTCATCCAGATAAAGCGCCACTGCAACCCCCCGCAACCGGAGCACCGCCAACAGAGATCCTAGGACCTTTGAAAAAATTCTGGGAGCTGTGGCAAGGCCGAATGGAAGAGCCACAAACTGGAAGTGTTTGTCTAGAAAAGCAAACCTCAGAAACTTGTTATGGTGCCTGTGTATGGGAACATGCAGGTATGCATCCTTTAAATCTACTGTTGTCATGAATTGACCCTCTTGAACCAAGGGAAGAATGGAACAAATAGTTTCCATCTTGAAGGACGGTACTCTGAGGAACTTGTTTAGACTTTTGAGGTCTAGAATTGGTCTGAAAGGTCCTTCTTTTTTGGGAACCACAAACAGATTGGAGTAATAACCCCGACCCTGCTCCTGTAGTGGAACAGGAACTATCACTCCCATAGCGGAAAGGTCTCAAACACAGTGTAAGAACGCCTCTCTTTTTATCTGGTCTACAGATAATCTTGAGAGCAGAAACCTTCCCCTGGGAGGAAAGGTCTTGAACTCTAGTTTGTATCCCTGGGACACAATGTCCACTGCCCAGGGATCCTGAACATCCCGAACCCATGCCTGAGCAAAGAATGAAAGTCTGCCCCCCACAAGATCCAGTCCCAGATCGGGGGGCAGACCCTTCATGCTGACTTTGAGTCAGTAGCGGGCTTCTTAGATTGCTTTCCCTTGTTCCAAGACTGGTTGGACCTCCAGGAAGGTTTGGACTGTTCCTACTTTGTAGAGGGAGAGGAAGGCTTACCCTTTAAGTTTCGAAAGGAACGAAAATTACTCTGACGTCCCTTCTGCTTATTCCTCTTATCTTGAGGGAGGAAATGGCCCTTTCCTCCCGTAATGTCGGAAATAATCTCCGCTAATCCTGGCCCAAACAAGATCTTACCCTTGTAAGGAATCACCAAAAGCTTAGACTTAGACAACACATCCGCAGACCAGGATTTCAACCATAAGGCTCTGCAGGCCAGTACAGTAAACCCAGAAATTTTAGCTCCCAGCTTGATAACCTGTAGGGAAGCATCTGTAATAAAGGAATTGGCCAACTTAAGGGCTCTGATCCTATCCTGGATCTCTTCAAGGGGAGTGTCTGTCTGAATAGAATCAGACAATGCATCAAACCAGTATGCCGGTAGCAATACACATCACAGGTTGCCATTGTAAACCCTGGTGAACATACATCTTTTTGAGCAACCCCTCTAACTTCTTATCCATAGGATCTTTAAAGGAACAACTATACTCTATGGGAATAGTAGTTCTCTTAGCTAAAGTGGAAATTGACCCTTCCACCTTGGGGACTGTCTGCCAAGACTCCTTGATAGAGTCAGCAATAGGAAACATCTTCTTAAAAATAGGGGATGGAGAAAAAGGGATACCCAGTCTCTCCCATTCCCTAGCAATAATCTCTGTCACCCGATCTGGTACAGGGAAAACCTCCATTATGGAAGG
>NC_069508.1:3386152-3391152 GCF_027579735.1 Bombina bombina
CGGCCTTACCTTCGACGTCGTCTCCGGTGTCCCAGGACTCCATCGCGGCTGCGGTATCCCTTTTCCAGATGTGGGCCTCATCCTTGTCCGCGGCTCCGGGTGCGTCCCACATGGTCCTTGGTCCTCCGGCGGTGATTGCGCAGACTCCCGCGTCGACTGTTCTTCCATCGGCGGCGACTTCCGGTTTGCGGTCCTCTGAGGGTGGGACTTCCGGTGACGTCATTTCCTGTGACGTCACTGCCGGTCCCGCCATTTGTCAGCGGTCATCGAAGCGGAGCAGATCGAGTTCCCCGCGCGGCGTCCAAGGTAAGAGAGGAGTGCCGCGGGGGGGAACTTAGGCTCCGGGGGGCAATTCTGCTGATGCGATGGGGCCTACAGGGGTTGCACTTGTGGGGGATGGTTTTCACGAGGAGGCTAATTGTGAATCAATGGAGGAGTTATCTCAGGGGGGGCATTACTCTGGTCAAATGAACCCGGGGGTCCCCGTTGGAGGTCCCCGTGGGCAGATTACAAAGGGCATTGTGGCCCGGCAAGGGGCGGAGGCCCCGTCGGGTAGTAATCCTCGTCAGGGGGCAAAGGCCCCATCGGGCAATTATAAAGGTGGTGCATCACCTATTGGGCCCGCTAGGAGTACGCTGAAGAGCGCTGGCAGTAATAGTAAGGTTTCTGGGGGCAAAGGCGGTGCCCGTGCAGGCAGCGTGTTTGGCGTGCAAATTAGTGAGAGTGTAAGGGCTAGGCCTCAGGCTTCGGGGGCATCCCCGGCAGCAGCGAGGAAGGTAGTAACTAGGTCTTCTACCAAACATGGTTCACCAGAACAGTTTCAGAGTTTAGATTTAGCGGTTGCATCGACTAGGCGTAAGAAAGCCACCCCTATCACCCAGAAATCAGTAAATTTTAGTGAAGAGATAGAGGACTTTACAGAAGATGAGCAGGGTGTGTATGATGAAGTTGCAGGTTGCGAAGGCAACCAGGATATGTATGGGGGGATGAATGAGCGGTCTGGGCACAGGGGGAGGGGTAGAGCAGACCTTCCCCTTCGTGGTACTCCTCTCTGGCAATCTCTTTTGCAGGAAAGTGACATGGCTACATCAGGAGATTCAGGCAGCGGGTTGGAGAGAGGTGCTGAGAGTGGCCCGGACTCCATGGTGTCAGAGGATGAGCGTCCTTCTACTTCGGGAGTCGTGGCGATTCCAAACAGGATCGGTGTGAGAGATGGTGAGTCCTCAGTTTCAGTGGGGTTGCAGGGTTTTACCTCATCCTCGGATGATTCTGGGTCAGAAAATGACAAGGAGCTGGGGTTGCATGGGAAGGGCAATAAACGAATGTATAAGATGCTTAGATGGTTAACTGAAGAGAAGAGATCAGCAAAAGGGGGTTTGCATGACCGTTATGACTATATTGCCTCTGATAGGTCCGACAGGGCGGCCCAACCCAGACTTCGCGTAAGTGGGGTGGGGAGGCCCGTTAATCGGAAGGTGGCGCTCCAAGGGGACACTAGGTCCTGGTCTTCCTATGATCTGCACGAGCATTTGAAGACTAAGACAGTGCGGAGAATTCAAGAGGGGAAGTTTGTTAACATCTTCGAGTTCTCGGTGGAAGCCCTAAGGCAGAAGGCGAGAGCGGAGGATGGGACAGGCCCCAAGAAGTACCAGCGCCCAGACACATTTCACGAGTGGCGCCGGTGTTTCAGGATCTATGCGTCTTGCTACTTGCAGAAATGGCCGGACCAGTGTTTAGCCGTGTTGAAATACATGGAAAACATGGAGATCATTGCTGATAATTATCGCGATGGTGCCTGGCGGGATTATGACGAGGAGTTCCGCAGAAAGATGGTGAGTAATCCACTGTTGGATTTTGGGTGCGTAGAAATGCAACTCTGGGCCCGGCTGGGTCCCGAGAAATCGCAAGGTACTTCTGGTTCCCCGGCGGGTGCAACACAGTTTCAACCCGCCAATAGATTTCGCAGACGCCCAGCAGGGGTCTGTTGGAAATTCCAGGACAAACAATGCACGTTGGGAACCGCGTGTTCCTTTCGGCATGCTTGTCGCATCTGCGGGGGATTTCACCCAGCCGCGGATTGCGTTAAAAAAGGGGACAAACAGGACAGGACTGGGCCAAGAGGCCCTGCTGTCGCTAAGAGCGGACACCCCGCTGAAGGTGGCCGCAATTAGTACGTGGCTCACGCTCTACCCCGATAAGGTGGCGGCGGTCTTGTTGGAGTCAGGGCTCCGGGAAGGTTTTGTTATCCCCGTACAAGGTCCGGTTTCGGGTGCGGCTTCTCGCAGGAACCTGAAATCTGCCTCCCTGTTCCCGGAGGTATTGAAGGAGAAATTGGGTAAGGAGGTTTCACTGGGTAGAATGGCTGGCCCGTTTAGGGAAAGACCTATGCCGGGATTGGTTATCTCGCCTCTAGGGGTTGTGCCCAAAAAGGACCCGGGAAAATTTAGGATGATACAACATCTTTCCTACCCAAAAGGAAAGTCGGTTAATGACGCCATTCCTCAGGACTTGAGTACGGTATATTACCAGTCATTTGATGATGCTTTACAAGTGGTATGGAGATCGGGTCATGGGGCATTACTGGCCAAGCTTGACATCGAGTCTGCTTTCAGACTCTTGCCGATCATCATTTTATTTAATGGGATGTTTCTTCAACGGGCACTATTATGTCGACCGTTGTTTGCCCATGGGGTGTTCCATTTCCTGCGCCTATTTTGAGGCGTTTAGTTCCTTTTTTGCATTGGGCTGTTGCGGAAGTGACAGGGGAGGATAGGATTGCTCACTACTTGGCCGACTTTCTCCTGGTAGGTAGACAGGAATCTAGGGAATGTGAGCTGCTCCTTTACGCCATGCGGCTGTTGATGGAGAAATTTGGAGTCCCCTTAGCAGAAGACAAAACGAAGGGCCCTTGCACGTGTCTTACTTTCCTGGGTATCGAAATTGATTCGGTAGCCCAGGAATGTAGGCTTCCGGTGGATAAAGTCCGGAAGATGTTGACAGAAGTCAGGAGACTCGCAGCGGCACAGTTTTGCACGCTGAAAGAGCTTCAATCTGTTTTGGGTCTGCTCAACTTTGCAGGGAGGGTCATCCCGATAGGGAGGATTTTCCTGAAGAGAATGGAGCGCATGTTGCCGGGAGTTACTTCTCCCAAAGACAAACTAATGGTTAATAATGACATGAAGGAAGACCTCCATGTCTGGGATCTGTTCCTCAGGGATTTCAATGGGATCTGTATTTGGAGAACCCCTCAGACTCCGGCGCGAGACCTGCACCTCTTTACTGATGCTGCTGGGGGTTTTGGATACGGCGCCTATTTCAATGGTGAGTGGAGCGCCGAACCTTGGCCGGCCGAGTGGGCGGCCAGGGGCCTGACCAGGAACCTGTGCCTTCTGGAGCTTTTCCCCATTCTGGTGGCGTTGGAGATCTGGGGGGACAAGCTCGAAAACCGTTCCGTCATTTTTTGGACGGACAATTTGAGCGTGGTTTTTGCCATTAACGGTCTTTCTTCTTCCTCACCACCAGTAATTCGATATCTGAGAATTCTGGTTTTGAGATGCCTCATGCGGAACATTGAGTTTCGGGCTAGGCATGTCCCAGGGGTTGATAACGTTATTGCTGATGCACTATCTCGCTTTCAATGGGAAAATTTTAGGAAATGTGCTCCTGAGGCTGCCACTCATGGCTTTCCCTGTCCCCCTTTTCTTTGGCAGGTGGCTTTGGACGGCAGTCCCTGATTCCGGTGCTGAAGGAGGACTAAGCTAGCTAAGAAAGGGGCGGTATCCGCGCGGTTAGCGGCGGTGTCCTTTTTCTGTAAACTATTCACGCTGACGGACTCTTCCAAAACGTTTTTGATTCGTCAAATACTGAGGGGTTGGGGAAGGACGGAAGTGCGGCGTCCGGACGTTAGGGAACCCATAACGGCGGACAGGTTGGTCCTCCTGCTTCGTGTTCTACCGGAGGTATGTTCCTCAGACTACGAGGTGCGGCTTTTTTCCGCGGCGTTCGCCATGGCGTTTCATGGCGCACTCCGAGTGGGGGAATTGGTCCCACAGTCTAAGTTGGCGAAAGTGGGTGGTGTCCTGGCGGAGCACGTCAGGTTTACGGATAATGGGGTATTGCTTTTCATCCCTCGATCGAAAGTCGATCAGGATGGTAGGGGGGCCTGGCTGTCGCTACCCGCGCACGCGGGTTCCGCCTGCTGCCCTGTTGAAGACCTTCTCGGACAGGCGTCCAGTGGGTGCGGTTAGATTTTTAAGTCATCAGGATGGTACTCCCCTTATGAGGTTTCAATTTCGGAAGGTTTTGGGGTGGGTGGCTAAAAAAGTGGGTTTGAATCCCAATACCATAGCTCCTCACTCATTTAGGGTTGGAGCTGCTACGACGGTGGCAACTTTAGGCTGGTCGGCTGACCGCATAATGGCGCTTGGGAGGTGGAAGTCTAAGAGGTATCAGATTTATGTTAGGCCACTTATATCCCAATGTTAATATTTCCAGGTTGATAATGTTGCACATGGCACTTGGTCATGATATGCCCTAACTCTTGTTTCTCTTGCAGGGCCTAGAAGTGGGCCGCTTCGTGCCTGGATCGTTGGGCACTCGTTCGTACACTGGGCGGCTATCCGAGCAGCATCGCAACCCGGAGGGCAGCAGCTAGGGTTCTCATTCTCTAGGGTGGTTGTTAGGTGGTTAGGGAGAAGAGGCCTTTGCTGGGCAGATCTGCCTGGTTTACTGCAATCCGCCATGAGGCGGTGGGAGAAACCCCATGTCCTGATCATCCACTTAGGTGGCAATGATCTAGGCTCAATTCCCGGCCGGGACTTGAGCGCAGTGATCCAATCAGATCTGCGCACCTTTAAAGCTTGGTTGCCTGGTGTGAGAATGGGCTGGTCAAACATACCTAGGTTGACGTGGAGACACATGGCTAATCATAGGGCAGCGTTCCAAGTTCGCAAGAAGCTCAATAGAGATGTTAGGAAGCTTATGTGTGAGCTAGGAGGTTT
>NC_069508.1:3401152-3451152 GCF_027579735.1 Bombina bombina
TCCTCCTCTAATAATATTCTAGTACTGCCCCCCGATAACATGACAGTATCCTCCTCTAATAATATTCTAGTACTGCCCCCCGATAACATGACAGTACCCTTCTCTAATAATATTCTAGTACTGCCCCCCGATAACATGACAGTACCCTCCTCTAATAATATTCTAGCACTGCCCCCCCGATAACATGACAGTACCCTCCTCTAATAATATTCTAGTACTGCCCCCCGATAACATGACAGTATCCTCCTCTAATAATATTCTAGTACTGCCCCCCGATAACATGACAGTACCCTCCTCTAATAATATTCTAGTACTGCCCCGCGATAACATGACAGTATCCTCCTCTAATAATATTCTAGTACTGCCCCCCGATAACATGACAGTATCCTCCTCTAATAATATTCTAGTACTGCCCCCCGATAACATGACAGTACCCTTCTCTAATAATATTCTAGTACTGCCCCCCGATAACATGACAGTACCCTCCTCTAATAATATTCTAGCACTGCCCCCTCGATAACATGACAGTACCCTCCTCTAATAATATTCTAGTACTGCCCCCCGATAACATGACAGTACCCTCCACTAATAATATTCTAGTACTGCCCCCCGATAACATGACAGTACCTTCCTCTAATAATATTCTAGTACTGCCCCCCGATAACATGACAGTACCCTCCTCTAATAATATTCTAGCACTGCCCCCCCCGATAACATGACAGTACCCTCCTCTAATAATATTCTAGTACTGCCCCCCGATAACATGACAGTACCCTCAACTAATAATATTCTAGTACTTCCCCCCGATAACATGACAGTACCCTCCTCTAATAATATTCTAGTACTGCCCCCCGATAACATGACAGTACCCTTCTCTAATAATATTCTAGTACTGCCCCCCGATAACATGACAGTACCCTCCTCTAATAATATTCTAGTACTGCCCCCCGATAACATGACAGTACCCTCCTCTAATAATATTCTAGTACTGCCCCCCCGATAACATGACAGTAACCTCCACTAATAATATTCTAGTACTGCCCCCTGATAACATGACAGTACCCTCCTCTAATTATATTCTAGTACTGCCCCCCGATAACATGACAGTACCCTTCTCTAATAATATTCTAGTACTGCCCCCGATAACATGACAGTACCCTCCTCTAATAATATTCTAGTACTGCCCCCCGATAACATGACAGTATCCTCCTCTAATAATATTCTAGTACTGCCCCCGATAACATGACAGTACCCTTCTCTAATAATATTCTAGTACTGCCCCCCGATAACATGACAGTACCCTCGTCTAATAATATACTAGTACTGCCCCCCGATAACATGACAGTATCCTCCTCTAATAATATTCTAGTACTGCCCCCCGATAACATGACAGTACCCTCCTCTATTAATATTCTAGTACTGCCCCCCGATAACATGACAGTACCCTCCTCTAAATATATTCTAGTACTGCCCCCTGATAACATGACAGTACCCTCTAATTATATTCTAGTACTGCCCACCTGATAACATGACAGTACCCTCCTCTAATTATATTCTAGTACTGCCCCCTGATAACATAACAGTACCCTCTAATTATATTCTAGTACTGCCCCCTGATAACATAAAAGTACCCTCCTCTAATTATATTCTAGTACTGCCCCCTGATAACATGACAGTACCCTCCTCTAATTATATTATAGTACTGCCCCCCTGATAACATGACAGTACCCTCCTTTAATTATATTATAGTACTGCCCCCTGATAACATGACAGTACCCTCTAATTATATTATAGTACTGCCCCCCTGATAACATGAAAGTACCCTCTAATTATATTATAGTACTGCCCCCTGATAACATGACAGTACCCTCTAATTATATTATAGTACTGCCCCCCTGATAACATGACAGTACCCTCTAATTATATTATAGTACTGCTTCCTGATAACATGACAGTACCCTCTAATTATATTATAGTACTGCCCCCTGATAACATGACAGTACCCTCTAATTATATTCTAGTACTGCCCCCTGATAACATGACAGTACCCTCCTCTAATTATATTCTAGTACTGCACCCTGATAACATGACAGTACCCTCCTGTAATTATATTCTAGTACTGCACCCTGATAACATGACAGTACCCTCCTCTAATTATATTCTAGTACTGCACCCTGATAACATGTCAGTACCCTCCTCTAATTATATTATAGTACTGCCCCCTGATAACATGACAGTACCCTCCTCTAATTATATTATAGTACTGCCCCCTGATAACATGTCAGTACCCTCTAATTATATTCTAGTACTGCCCACCTGATAACATGACAGTACCCTCCTCTAATTATATTCTAGTACTGCCCCCTGATAACATGACAGTACCCTCCTCTAATTATATTATAGTACTGCCCCCTGATAACATGACAGTACCCTCCTCTAATTATATTTTAGTACTGCCCCCTGATAACATGACAGTACCCTCCTCTAATTATATTTTAGTACTGCCCCCTGATAACATGACAGTACCCTCCTCTAATTATATTCTAGTACTGCCCCTGATAACATGACAGTACCCTCTAATTATATTCTAGTACTGCCCCCGATACCCTCCTCTAATTACATTCTAGTACTGCCCCCCGATAACATGACAGTACCCTCCTCTAATTACATTCTAGTACTGCCCCCCTGATAACATGACAGTACCCTCTAATTATATTATAGTACTGCCCCCGATAACATGACAGTACCCTCTAATTATATTATAGTACTGCCCCCTGATAACATGACAGTACCCTCTAATTATATTATAGTACTGCCCCCGACACCCTCCTCTAATTACATTCTAGTACTGCCCCCCGATAACATGACAGTACCCTCTAATTATATTCTAGTACTGCCCCCTGATAACATGACAGTACCCTCCTCTAATTACATTCTAGTACTGCCCCCCTGATAACATGACAGTACCCTCTAATTATATTATAGTACTGCTCCCCTGATAACATGACAGTACCCTCCTCTAATTATATTATAGTACTGCCCCCTGATAACATGACAGTACCCTCTAATTATATTATAGTACTGCCCCCTGATAACATGACAGAACCCTCTAATTATATTCTAGTACTGCCCCCTGATAACATGACAGTACCCTCCTCTAATTATATTCTAGTACTGCCCCTGATAACATGACAGTACCCTTTAATTATATTCTAGTACTGCCCCCGATACCCTCCTCTAATTACATTCTAGTACTGCCCCCCGATAACATGACAGTACCCTCCTCTAATTACATTCTAGTACTGCCCCCCGGATAACATGACAGTACCCTCTAATTATATTATAGTACTGCCCCCGATAACATGACAGTACCCTCTAATTATATTATAGTACTGCCCCCTGGTAACATGACAGTACCCTCTAATTATATTCTAGTACTGCCCCCGATACCCTCCTTTAATTACATTCTAGTACTGCCCCCCAATAACATGACAGTACCCTCTAATTTTATTCTAGTACTGCCCCCTGATAACATGACAGTACCCTCCTCTAATTACATTCTAGTACTGCCCCCCTGATAACATGACAGTACCCTCTAATTATATTATAGTACTGCCCCGTGATAACATGACAGTACCCTCTTCTAATTATATTATAATACTGCCCCCTGATAACATGACAGTACCCTCTAATTATATTCTAGTACTGCCCCCTGATAACATGACAGAACCCTCTAATTATATTCTAGTACTGCCCCCTGATAACATGACAGTACCCTCCTCTAATTATATTATAGTTCTGCCCCCTGATAACATGACAGTACCCTCCTCTAATTATATTCTAGTACTGCCCCCGATACCCTCCTCTAATTACATTCTAGCACTGCCCCCCGATAACATGACAGTACCCTCCTCTAATTACATTCTAGTACTGCCCCCCTGATAACATGACAGTACCCTCTAATTATATTATAGTACTGCCCCCGATAACATGACAGTACCCTCTAATTATATTATAGTACTGCCCCCCGATAACATGACAGTACCCTCCTCTAATTACATTCCTATACTGCCCCCCGATAACATGACAGTACCCTCTAATTATATTATAGTACTGCCCCCTAATAACATGACAGTACCCTCCTCTAATAATATTCTAGTACTGCCCCCTGATAACATGACAGTACCCTCTAATTATATTATAGTACTGCCCCCCGATAACATGACAGTACCCTCCTCTAATTATATTCTAGTACTGCCCCCCTGATAACATGACATTACCCTCCTCTAATTATATTATAGTACTGCCCCCTGATAACATGACAGTACCCTCCTCTCATTATATTCTAGTACTGCCCCCCCGATAACATGACAGTACCCCCCTCTAATTATATTCTAGTACTGCCCCCCTGATAACATGACAGTACCCTCCTCTAATAATATTATAGTGCTGCCCCCTGATAACATGACAGTACCCTCCTCTAATTATATTATAGTACTGCCCCTGATAACATGACAGTACCCTCCTCTAATTATATTATAGTACTGCCCCCTGATAACATGACAGTACCCTCCTCTAATTATATTATAGTACTGCCCCTGATAACATGACAGTACCCTCCTCTAATTATACTCTAGTACTGCCCCCTGATAGCATGACAGTACCCTCCTCTAATTATATTATAGTACTGCCCCCCTGATAACATGGAAGTACCCTCTAATTATATTCTAATACTGCCCCCCTGATAATATGACAGTACCCTTTAATTATATTCTAGTACTGCCCCCTGATAACATGACAGTACCCTCTAATTATATTATAGTACTGCCCCTGATAACATGACAGTATCCTCTAATTATATTATAGTACTGCACCCCTGATAACATGACAGTACCCTCTAATTATATTATAGTACTGCCCCCTGATAACATGACAGTACCCTCCTCTAATTATATTATAGTACTGCCCCCCGATAACATGACAGTACCCTCCTCTAACTATATTATATTACTGCCCCCTGATAACATGACAGTATCCTCTAATTATATTATAGTACTGCCCCCTGATAACATGACAGTACCCTCTAATTATATTATAGTACTGCCCCCTTATAACATGACAGTACCCTCTAATTATATTCTAGTACTGCCCCCTGATAACATGACAGTACCCTCCTCTAATTATATTATAGTACTGCCCCCCGATAACATGTCAGTACCCTCCTCAAATTATATTATAGTACTGCCCCCTGATAACATGACAGTACCCTCTAATTATATTATAGTACTGCCCCCTGATAACATGACAGTACCCTCTAATTATATTATAGTACTTCCCCCCTGATAACATGACAGTACCCTCCTCTAATTATATTATAGTACTGCCCCCTGATAACATGACAGTACCCTCTAATTATATTATAGTACTGCCCCCCGATAACATGACAGTACCCTCCTCTAATTATATCTAGTACTGCCCCCCTGATAACATGACAGTACCCTCTAATTATATTATATTACTGCCCCCCGATAACATGACAGTGCCCTCCTCTAATTATATTATAGTACTGCCCCCTGATAACATGACAGTACCCTCTAATTATATTATAGTACTGCCCCCCGATAACATGACAGTACCCTCCTCTAATAATATTCTAGTACTACCCCCCGATAACATGACAGTACCCTCTAATTATATTATAGTACTGCCCCCCTGATAACATGACAGTACCCTCCTCTAATTATATTCTAGTACTGCCCAATGATAACATGACAGTACTCTCTAATTATATTATAGTACTGCCCCCCTGATAACATGACAGTACCCTCTATATATATTATAGTACTGCCCCTGATAACATGACAGTACCCTCCTCTAATTATATTATAGTACTGCCCCCCTGATAACATGTCAGTACCCTCCCCTAATGATATTATAGTACTGCCCCCCTGATAACATCTCAGTACCCTCCTCTAATGATATTATAGTACTGCCCCTGATAACATGACAGTACCCTCTAATTATATTATAGTACTGCCCCCTAATAACATGACAGTACCCTCCTCTAATTATATTCTAGTACTGCCCCATGATAACATGACAGTACCCTCCTCTAATTATATTATAGTACTGCCCCTGATAACATGACAGTAACCTCCTCTAATTATATTATAGTACTGCCCCCTGATAACATGACAGTACCCTCCTCTAATTATATTCTAGTACTGCCCCCTGATAACATGACAGTACCCTCCTCTAATTATATTATAGTACTGCCCCTGATAACATGACAGTAACCTCCTCTAATTATATTATAGTACTGCCCCCTGATAACATGACAGTACCCTCTAATTATATTATAGTACTGCCCCCTGATAACATGACAGTACCCTCCTCTAATTATATTATAGTACTGCCCCCCTGATAACATGACAATACCCTCCTCTAATTATATTATAGTACTGCCCCCTGATAACATGACAGTACCCTTCTCTAATTATATTCTAGTACTGCCCACTGATAACATGACAGTACCCTCCTCTAATTATATTATAGTACTGCCCCCCTGATAACATGACAGTAACCTCTAATTATATTATAGTACTGCCCCCTGATAACATGACAGTACCCTCTAATTATATTATAGTACTGCCCCCTGATAACATGACAGTACCCTCCTCTAATTATATTATAGTACTGCCCCCTGATAACATGACAGTACCCTCCTCTAATTATATTAAAGTACTGCCCCCCTGATAACATGACAGTACCCTCCTCTAATTATATTATAGTACTGCCCCCCTGATAACATGACAGTACCCTCCTCTAATTATATTATAGTACTGCCCCCCTGATAACATGACAATACCCTCCTCTAATTATATTATAATACTGCCCCCTGATAACATGACAGTAACCTCCTCTAATTATATTCTAGTACTGCCCCCCTGATAACATGACAGCTCTCCTCTAATTATATTATAGTACTGCCCCCTGATAACATGACAGTACCCTCCTCTAATAATATTCTAGTACTGCCCCCCAATAACATGACAGTACCCTCCTCTAATTATATTATAGTACTGCCCAGGATAACATGACAGTACCCTCCTCTAATTATATTATAGTACTGCCCCCCTGATAACATGACAGTACCCTCCTCTAACTATATTATAGTACTGCCCCCCTGATAACATGACAGTACCCTCCTCTAATTATATTATAGTACTGCCCCCTGATAACATGACAGTACCCTCTAATTATATTATAGTACTGCCCCCAAATAACATGACAGTACCCTCCTCTAATTATATTCTAGTACTGCCCCCTGATAACATGACAGTACCCTCCTCTAATTATATTATAGTACTGCCCCCTGATAACATGACAGTACCCTCCTCTAATTATATTATAGTACTGCCCCCCTGATAACATGACAATACCCTCCTCTAATTATATTATAATACTGCCCCCTGATAACATGACAGTAACCTCCTCTAATTATATTCTAGTACTGCCCCCCTGATAACATGACAGCTCTCCTCTAATTATAATATAGTACTGCCCCCTGATAACATGACAGTACCCTCCTCTAATAATATTCTAGTACTGCCCCCCAATAACATGACAGTACCCTCCTCTAATTATATTATAGTACTGCCCAGGATAACATGACAGTACCCTCCTCTAATTATATTATAGTACTGCCCCCCTGATAACATGACAGTACCCTCCTCTAACTATATTATAGTACTGCCCCCCTGATAACATGACAGTACCCTCCTCTAATTATATTATAGTACTGCCCCCTGATAACATGACAGTACCCTCTAATTATATTATAGTACTGCCCCCCAAATAACATGACAGTACCCTCCTCTAATTATATTCTAGTACTGCCCCCTGATAACATGACAGTACCCTCCTCTAATTATATTATAGTACGGCCCCCTGATAACATAACAGAACCCTCTAATTATATTCTAGTACTGCCCCCTGATAACATGACAGTACCCTCCTCTAATTATATTCTAGTACTGCTCCCTGATAACATGACATTACCCTCCTCTAATTATATTATAGTACTGCCCCCTGATAACATGACAGTACCCTTCTCTAATTATATTCTAGTACTGCCCACTGATAACATGACAGTACCCTCCTCTAATTATATTATAGTACTGCCCCCCTGATAACATGACAGTAACCTCTAATTATATTATAGTACTGCCCCCTGATAACATGACAGTACCCTCTAATTATATTATAGTACTGCCCCCTGATAACATGACAGTACCCTCCTCTAATTATATTATAGTACTGCCCCCTGATAACATGACAGTACCCTCCTCTAATTATATTAAAGTACTGCCCCCCTGATAACATGACAGTACCCTCCTCTAATTATATTATAGTACTGCCCCCCTGATAACATGACAGTACCCTCCTCTAATTATATTATAGTACTGCCCCCCTGATAACATGACAATACCCTCCTCTAATTATATTATAATACTGCCCCCTGATAACATGACAGTAACCTCCTCTAATTATATTCTAGTACTGCCCCCCTGATAACATGACAGCTCTCCTCTAATTATATTATAGTACTGCCCCCTGATAACATGACAGTACCCTCCTCTAATAATATTCTAGTACTGCCCCCCAATAACATGACAGTACCCTCCTCTAATTATATTATAGTACTGCCCAGGATAACATGACAGTACCCTCCTCTAATTATATTATAGTACTGCCCCCCTGATAACATGACAGTACCCTCCTCTAACTATATTATAGTACTGCCCCCCTGATAACATGACAGTACCCTCCTCTAATTATATTATAGTACTGCCCCCTGATAACATGACAGTACCCTCTAATTATATTATAGTACTGCCCCCCAAATAACATGACAGTACCCTCCTCTAATTATATTCTAGTACTGCCCCCTGATAACATGACAGTACCCTCCTCTAATTATATTATAGTACTGCCCCCTGATAACATAACAGAACCCTCTAATTATATTCTAGTACTGCCCCCTGATAACATGACAGTACCCTCCTCCAATTATATTCTAGTACTGCTCCCTGATAACATGACATTACCCTCCTCTAATTATATTGTAGTACTGCCCCCTGATAACATGACAGTACCCTTCTCTAATTATATTCTAGTACTGCCCACTGATAACATGACAGTACCCTCCTCTAATTATATTATAGTACTGCCCCCTGATAACATGACAGTACCCTCTAATTATATTATAGTACTGCCCCCCAAATAACATGACAGTACCCTCCTCTAATTATATTCTAGTACTGCCCCCTGATAACATGACAGTACCCTCCTCTAATTATATTATAGTACTGCCCCCTGATAACATGACAGTACCTTCCTCTAATTATATTATAGTACTGCCCCCCTGATAACATGACAATACCCTCCTCTAATTATATTATAATACTGCCCCCTGATAACATGACAGTAACCTCCTCTAATTATATTCTAGTACTGCCCCCCTGATAACATGACAGCTCTCCTCTAATTATAATATAGTACTGCCCCCTGATAACATGACAGTACCCTCCTCTAATAATATTCTAGTACTGCCCCCCAATAACATGACAGTACCCTCCTCTAATTATATTATAGTACTGCCCAGGATAACATGACAGTACCCTCCTCTAATTATATTATAGTACTGCCCCCCTGATAACATGACAGTACCCTCCTCTAACTATATTATAGTACTGCCCCCCTGATAACATGACAGTACCCTCCTCTAATTATATTATAGTACTGCCCCCTGATAACATGACAGTACCCTCTAATTATATTATAGTACTGCCCCCCAAATAACATGACAGTACCCTCCTCTAATTATATTCTAGTACTGCCCCCTGATAACATGACAGTACCCTCCTCTAATTATATTATAGTACTGCCCCCTGATAACATAACAGAACCCTCTAATTATATTCTAGTACTGCCCCCTGATAACATGACAGTACCCTCCTCTAATTATATTCTAGTACTGCTCCCTGATAACATGACATTACCCTCCTCTAATTATATTATAGTACTGCCCCCTGATAACATGACAGTACCCTCCTCTAATTATATTATAATACTGCCCCCTGATAAGATGACAGTACCCTTCTCTAATTATATTATAGTACTGCCCCCTGATAACATGACATTACCCTCCTCTAATTATATTATAATACTGCCCCCCTGATAAGATGACAGTACCCTTCTCTAATTATATTCTAGTACTGCCCACTGATAACATGACAGTACCCTCCTCTAATTATATTATAGTACTGCCCCCCTGATAACATGACAGTAACCTCTAATTATATTATAGTACTGCCCCCTGATAACATGACAGTACCCTCTAATTATATTATAGTACTGCCCCCTGATAACATGACAGTACCCTCCTCTAATTATATTATAGTACTGCCCCCTGATAACATGACAGTAACCTACTCTAATTATATTAAAGTACTGCCCCCCTGATAACATGACAGTACCCTCCTCTAATTATATTATAGTACTGCCCCCTTGATAACATGACAGTACCCTCCTCTAATTATATTATAGTACTGCCCCCCTGATAACATGACAATACCCTCCTCTAATTATATTATAATACTGCCCCCTGATAACATGACAGTAACCTCCTCTAATTATATTCTAGTACTGCCCCCCTGATAACATGACAGCTCTCCTCTAATTATATTATAGTACTGCCCCCTGATAACATGACAGTACCCTCCTCTAATAATATTCTAGTACTGCCCCCCAATAACATGACAGTACCCTCCTCTAATTATATTATAGTACTGCCCAGGATAACATGACAGTACCCTCCTCTAATTATATTATAGTACTGCCCCCCTGATAACATGACAGTTCCCTTCTCTAATTATATTCTAGTACTGCCCACTGATAACATGACAGTACCCTCCTCTAATTATATTATAGTACTGCCCCCCTGATAACATGACAGTAACCTCTAATTATATTATAGTACTGCCCCCTGATAACATGACAGTACCCTCTAATTATATTATAGTACTGCCCCCTGATAACATGACAGTACCCTCCTCTAATTATATTAAAGTACTGCCCCCTGATAACATGACAGTACCCTCCTCTAATTATATTAAAGTACTGCCCCCCTGATAACATGACAGTACCCTCCTCTAATTATATTATAGTACTGCCCCCCTGATAACATGACAGTACCCTCCTCTAATTATATTATAGTACTGCCCCCCTGATAACATGACAGTACCCTCCTCTAATTATATTATAGTACTGCCCCCTGATGACATGACAGTACCCTCCTCTAATTATATTATAGTACTGCCCCCCTGATAACATGACATTACCCTCCTCTAATTATATTCTAGTACTGCCCCCTGATAACATGACATTAGCCTCCTCTAATTATATTATAGTACTACCCCCCTGATAACATGACAGTACCCTCCCCTAATTATATTATAGTACTGCCCCCCTGATAACATGTCAGTACCCTCCTCTAATTATATTATAGTACTGCCCCCCTCCCCCGATAACATGACAGTACCCTCTAATTATATTATTGTACTCCCCCTGATAACATGACAGTACCCTCCTCTAATTATATTATAGTACTGCCCCCCCTGATAACATGACAGTACCCTCCTCTAATTATATTATAGTACTGCCCCCTGATAACAGGACAGTACCCTCCTCTAATTATATTATAGTACTGCCCCCCTGATAACATGACAGTACCCTCCTCTAATTATATTATAGTACTGCCCCCTGATAACATGACAGTACCCTCTAATTATATTCTAGTACTGCCCCCCTGATAACATGACAGTACCCTCCTCTAATTATATTCTAGTACTGCTCCCTGATAACATGACATTACCATCCTCTAATTATATTATAGTACTGCCCTCTGATAACATGACAGTACCCTTCTCTAATTATATTCTAGCACTGCCCCCTGATAACATGACAGTACTCTCCTCTAATTATATTATAGTACTGCCCCCCTGATAACATGACAGTACCCTCTAATTATATTATAGTACTGCCCCCCTGATAACATGACAGTACCCTCTAATTATATTATAGTACTGCCCCCTGATAACATGACAGTACCCTCCTCTAATTATATTATAGTACTGCCCCCTGATAACATGACAGTACCCTCCTCTAATTATATTAAAGTACTGCCCACCTGATAACATGACAGTACCCTCCTCTAATTATATTATAGTACTGCCCCCTGATAACATGACAGTACCCTCCTCTAATTATATTATAGTACTGCCCCCTGATAACATGACAGTACCCTCCTCTAATTATATTATAGTACTGCCCCTTATAACATGACAGTACCCTCCTCTAATTATATTATAGTACTGCCCCCCTGATAACATGACAGTACCCTCTAATTATATTCTAGTACTGCCCCCCTGATAACATGACAGTACCCTCTAATTATATTCTAGTACTGCCCCCTGATAACATGACAGTACCCTCTAATTATATTATAGTACTGCCCCTGATAACATGACAGTATCCTCTAATTATATTATAGTACTACACCCCTGATAACATGACAGTACCCTCTAATTATATTATAGTACTGCCCCCTGATAACATGACATTAGCCTCCTCTAATTATATTATAGTACTACCCCCCTGATAACATGACATTACCCTCCTCTAATTATATTATAGTACTGCCCCCTGATAACATGACATTACCCTCCTCTAATTATATTCTAGTACTGCCCCCTGATAACATGACATTACCCTCCTCTAATTATATTCTAGTACTGCCCCCTGATAACATGACATTAGCCTCCTCTAATTATATTATAGTACTGCCCACCGATAACATGACAGTACCCTCTAATTATATTATAGTACTGCCCCCTGATAACATGACAGTACCCTCCTCTAATAGTATTAAAGTACTGCCCCCCCAATAACATGAGAGTACCCTCCTCTAATAATATTCTAGAACTGCCCCCCGATAACATGACAGTACTCTCTAATTATATTATAGTACTGCCCCTGATAACATGACAGTACCCTCCTCTAATTATATTATAGTACTGCCCCTGATAACATGACAGTACCCTCCTCTAATTATATTATAGTACTGCCCCCTGATGACATGACAGTACCCTCTAATTATATTATAGTACTGCCCCCCTGATAACATGTCAGTACCGTCTTCTAATTATATTATAGTACTGCCCCCCTGATAACATGTCAGTACCCTCCTCTAATTATATTCTAGTACAGCCCCTGATAACATGACAGTACCCTCTAATTATATTATGGTACTGCCCCCCCTGATAACATGACAGTACCCTCCTCTAATTATATTCTAGTACTGCCCCCTGATAACATGACAGTACCCTCCTCTAATTATATTATAGTACTGCCCCTGATAACATGACAGTACCCTCCTCTAATTATATTATAGTACTGCCCCCTGATAACATGACAGTACCCTCCTCTAATTGTATTCTAGTACTGCCCCCTGATAACATGACAGTACCCTCCTCTAATTATATTTTAGTACTGCCACCCTGATAACATGACAGTACCCTCTAATTATATTATAGTACTGCTCCCCTGATAACATGACAGTACCCTCCCCTAATTATATTATAGTACTGCCCCCCTGATAACATGTCAGTACCCTCCTCTAATTATATTATAGTACTGCCCCCCCCCCCGATAACATGACAGTACCCTCTAATTATATTATTGTACTCCCCCTGATAACATGACAGTACCCTCCTCTAATTATATTATAGTACTGCCCCCCTGATAACATGACAGTACCCTCCTCTAATTATATTATAGTACTGCCCCCTGATAACAGGACAGTACCCTCCTCTAATTATATTATAGTACTGCCCCCCTGATAACATGACAGTACCCTCCTCTAATTATATTATAGTACTGCCCCCTGATAACATGACAGAACCCTCTAGTTATATTCTAGTACTGCCCCCTGGTAACATGACAGTACCCTCCTCTAATTATATTCTAGTACTGCTCCCTGATAACATGACATTACCATCCTCTAATTATATTATAGTACTGCCCTCTGATAACATGACAGTACCCTTCTCTAATTATATTCTAGCACTGCCCCCTGATAACATGACAGTACTCTCCTCTAATTATATTATAGTACTGCCCCCCTGATAACATGACAGTACCCTCTAATTATATTATAGTACTGCCCCCCTGATAACATGACAGTACCCTCTAATTATATTATAGTACTGCCCCCTGATAACATGACAGTACCCTCCTCTAATTATATTATAGTACTGCCCCCTGATAACATGACAGTACCCTCCTCTAATTATATTAAAGTACTTCCCCCCTGATAACATGACAGTACCCTCCTCTAATTATATTATAGTACTGCCCCCTGATAACATGACAGTACCCTCCTCTAATTATATTATAGTACTGCCCCCTGATAACATGACAGTACCCTCCTCTAATTATATTATAGTACTGCCCCCCTGATAACATGACAGTACCCTCCTCTAATTATATTATAGTACTGCCCCCCTGATAACATGACAGTACCCTCTAATTATATTCTAATACTGCCCCCCTGATAACATGACAGTACCCTTTAATTATATTCTAGTACTGCCCCCTGATAACATGACAGTACCCTCTAATTATATTATAGTACTGCCCCTGATAACATGACAGTATCCTCTAATTATATTATAGTACTACACCCCTGATAACATGACAGTACCCTCTAATTATATTATAGTACTGCCCCCTGATAACATGACAGTACCCTCCTCTAATTATATTATAGTACTGCCCCCCGATAACATGACAGTACCCTCCTCTAACTATATTATATTACTGCCCCCTGATAACATGACAGTATCCTCTAATTATATTATAGTACTGCCCCCTGATAACATGACAGTACCCTCTAATTATATTATAGTACTGCCCCCTGATAACATGACAGTACCCTCAAATTATATTATAGTACTGCCCCCTGATAACATGACAGTACCCTCCTCTAATTATATTATAGTACTGCCCCCCAATAACATGACAGTACCCTCTAATTATATTATAGTACTGCCCCCTGATAACATGACAGTACCCTCCTCTAATTATATTATAGTACTGCCCCCCGATAACATGACAGTACCCTCCTCTAACTATATTATATTACTGCCCCCTGATAACATGACAGTATCCTCTAATTATATTATAGTACTGCCCCCTGATAACATGACAGTACCCTCTAATTATATTATAGTACTGCCCCCTGATAACATGACAGTACCCTCTAATTATATTATAGTACTGCCCCCCTGATAACATGACAGTACCCTCCTCTAATTATATTATAGTACTGCCCCCTGATAACATGACAGTACCCTCTAATTATATTATAGTACTGCCCCCCAATAATATGACAGTACCCTCCTCTAATTATATCTAGTACTGCCCCCCTGATAACATGACAGGACTCTCTAATTATATTATAGTACTGCCCCCGATAACATGACAGTACCCTCCTCTAATTATATTATAGTACTGCCCCCTGATAACATGACAGTACCCTCTAATTATATTATAGTACTGCCCCCCGATAACATGACAGTACCCTCCTCTAATAATATTATAGTACTGCCCCCGATAACATGACAGTATCCTCCTCTAATTATATTATAGTACTGCCCCTGATAACATGTCAGTACCCTCCTCTAATTATATTATAGTACTGCCCCCCTGATAACATGACAGTACCCTCCTCTATATTATAGTACTGCCCCCTGATAACATGACAGTACCCTCCTCTAATTATATTATAGTACTGCCCCCTGATAACATGACAGTAACCTCCTCTAATTATATTCTAGTACTGCCCCCCTGATAACATGACAGCTCTCCTCTAATTAAATTATAGTACTGCCCCTGATAACATGACAGTGCCCTCCTCTAATAATATTCTAGTACTGCCCACCCAATAACATGACAGTACTCTCCTCTAATTATTTTATAGTACTGCCCCCCTGATAACATGACAGTACCCTCCTCTAACTATATTATAGTACTGCCCCCTGATAACATGACAGTACCCTCCTCTAATTATATTATAGTACTGCCCCCTGATAACATGACAGTACCCTCTAATTATATTATAGTACTGCCCCCCGAATAACATGACAGTACCCTCCTCTAATTATATTCTAGTACTGCCCCCTGATAACATGACAGTACCCTCCTCTAATTATATTATAGTACTACCCCCCTGATAACATGACAGTACCCTCCTCTAATTATATTATAGTACTGCCCCCTGATAACAGGACAGTACCCTCCTCTAATTATATTATAGTACTGCCCCCCTGATAACATGACAGTACCCTCCTCTAATTATATTATAGTACTGCCCCCTGATAACATGACAGAACCCTCTAGTTATATTCTAGTACTGCCCCCTGGTAACATGACAGTACCCTCCTCTAATTATATTCTAGTACTGCTCCCTGATAACATGACATTACCATCCTCTAATTATATTATAGTACTGCCCTCTGATAACATGACAGTACCCTTCTCTAATTATATTCTAGCACTGCCCCCTGATAACATGACAGTACTCTCCTCTAATTATATTATAGTACTGCCCCCCTGATAACATGACAGTACCCTCTAATTATATTATAGTACTGCCCCCCTGATAACATGACAGTACCCTCTAATTATATTATAGTACTGCCCCCTGATAACATGACAGTACCCTCCTCTAATTATATTATAGTACTGCCCCCTGATAACATGACAGTACCATCCTCTAATTATATTAAAGTACTTCCCCCCTGATAACATGACAGTACCCTCCTCTAATTATATTATAGTACTGCCCCCTGATAACATGACAGTACCCTCCTCTAATTATATTATAGTACTGCCCCCTGATAACATGACAGTACCCTCCTCTAATTATATTATAGTACTGCCCCCCTGATAACATGACAGTACCCTCCTCTAATTATATTATAGTACTGCCCCCCTGATAACATGACAGTACCCTCTAATTATATTCTAATACTGCCCCCCTGATAACATGACAGTACCCTTTAATTATATTCTAGTACTGCCCCCTGATAACATGACAGTACCCTCTAATTATATTATAGTACTGCCCCTGATAACATGACAGTATCCTCTAATTATATTATAGTACTACACCCCTGATAACATGACAGTACCCTCTAATTATATTATAGTACTGCCCCCTGATAACATGACAGTACCCTCCTCTAATTATATTATAGTACTGCCCCCCGATAACATGACAGTACCCTCCTCTAACTATATTATATTACTGCCCCCTGATAACATGACAGTATCCTCTAATTATATTATAGTACTGCCCCCTGATAACATGACAGTACCCTCTAATTATATTATAGTACTGCCCCCTGATAACATGACAGTACCCTCAAATTATATTATAGTACTGCCCCCTGATAACATGACAGTACCCTCCTCTAATTATATTATAGTACTGCCCCCCAATAACATGACAGTACACTCCTCTAATTATATTATAGTACTGCCCCCTGATAACATGACAGTACCCTCCTCTAATTATATTATAGTACTGCCCCCCGATAACATGACAGTACCCTCCTCTAACTATATTATATTACTGCCCCCTGATAACATGACAGTATCCTCTAATTATATTATAGTACTGCCCCCTGATAACATGACAGTACCCTCTAATTATATTATAGTACTGCCCCCTGATAACATGACAGTACCCTCTAATTATATTATAGTACTGCCCCCCTGATAACATGACAGTACCCTCCTCTAATTATATTATAGTACTGCCCCCTGATAACATGACAGTACCCTCTAATTATATTATAGTACTGCCCCCCAATAACATGACAGTACCCTCCTCTAATTATATCTAGTACTGCCCCCCTGATAACATGACAGGACTCTCTAATTATATTATAGTACTGCCCCCGATAACATGACAGTACCCTCCTCTAATTATATTATAGTACTGCCCCCTGATAACATGACAGTACCCTCTAATTATATTATAGTACTGCCCCCCGATAACATGACAGTACCCTCCTCTAATAATATTCTAGTACTGCCCCCGATAACATGACAGTATCCTCCTCTAATTATATTATAGTACTGCCCCTGATAACATGTCAGTACCCTCCTCTAATTATATTATAGTACTGCCCCCCTGATAACATGACAGTACCCTCCTCTATATTATAGTACTGCCCCCTGATAACATGACAGTACCCTCCTCTAATTATATTATAGTACTGCCCCCTGATAACATGACAGTAACCTCCTCTAATTATATTCTAGTACTGCCCCCCTGATAACATGACAGCTCTCCTCTAATTAAATTATAGTACTGCCCCTGATAACATGACAGTGCCCTCCTCTAATAATATTCTAGTACTGCCCACCCAATAACATGACAGTACTCTCCTCTAATTATTTTATAGTACTGCCCCCCTGATAACATGACAGTACCCTCCTCTAACTATATTATAGTACTGCCCCCTGATAACATGACAGTACCCTCCTCTAATTATATTATAGTACTGCCCCCTGATAACATGACAGTACCCTCTAATTATATTATAGTACTGCCCCCCGAATAACATGACAGTACCCTCCTCTAATTATATTCTAGTACTGCCCCCTGATAACATGACAGTACCCTCCTCTAATTATATTATAGTACTACCCCCCTGATAACATGACAGTACCCTCCTCTAATTATATTATAGTACTGCCCCCTGATAACATGACAGAACCCTCTAGTTATATTCTAGTACTGCCCCCTGATAACATGACAGTACCCTCCTCTAATTATATTCTAGTACTGCTCCCTGATAACATGACATTACCCTCCTCTAATTATATTCTAGTACTGCCCTCTGATAACATGACAGTACCCTCCTCAAATTATATTCTAGTACTGCCCCCCTGATAACATGACAGTACCCTCCTCTAATTATATTATAGTACTGCCCCCCTGATAACATGACAGTACCCTCCTCTAATTATATTCTAGTACTGCCCCCCTGATAACATGACAGTACCCTTCTCTAATTATATTCTAGTACTGCCCCCTGATAACATGACAGTACCCTCCTCTAATTATATTATAGTACTGCCCCCCTGATAAAATGACAGTACCCTCTAATTATATTATAGTACTGCCCCCCTGATAACATGAAAGTACCCTCTAATTATACTATAGTACTGCGCCCTGATAACATGACAGTACCCTCCTCTAATTATATTATAGTACTGCCCCCTGATAACATGACAGTACCCTCCTCTAATTAAATTAAAGTACTGCCCCCCTGATAACATGACAGTACCCTCCTCTAATTATATTATAGTACTGCCCCCCTAATAACATGATAGTACCCTCCTCTAATAATATTATAGTACTGCCCCCCTGATAACATGACAGTACCCTCCTCTAATTATATTATAGTACTGCCCCCTGATAACATGACAGTACCCTCCTCTAATTATATGATAGTACTGCCCCCCTGATAACATGACATTACCCTCCTCTAATTATATTCTAGTAGTGCCCCCTGATAACATGACATTAGCCTCCTCTAATTATATTATAGTACTACCCCCCTGATAACATGACAGTACCCTCTAATTATATTATAGTACTGCCCCCCGATAACATGACAGTACCCTCTAATTATATTATAGTACTGCCCCCTGATAACATGACAGTACCCTCCTCTAATAGTATTAAAGTACTGCCCCCCCCAATAACATGAGAGTACCCTCCTCTAATAATATTCTAGTACTGCCCCCAATAACATGACAGTACTCTCTAATTATATTATAGTACTGCCCCTGATAACATGACAGTACCCTCCTCTAATTATATTATAGTACTGCCCCCTGATAACATGACAGTACCCTCCTCTAATTATATTATAGTACTGCCCAATGATAACATGACAGTACCCTCTAATTATATAATAGTACTGCCCCCTGATAACATGACAGTACCCTCTAATTATATTATAGTATTGCCCCCTGATAACATGACGGTACCCTCTAATTATATTATACTACTGCCCCCTGATAACATGACAGTACCCTCCTCTAATTATATTCTAGTACTGCACCCTGATAACATGACAGTACCCTCCACTAAGGATATTACACTACTGCCCCCCATACTGGGGAATGTTTCTGGTAGAAAATAATGAGCAGTTGTTTTGTGAGGTTATTTTAATCTCCCCAGTGAGCCGGTTACTTTTCTCTCTTGAGGATGTTATGTAGCTGAGGATCAGATGGTAGAAAGGAGCCCAGATAGCTCAGTCTACAGAGCACACAGACCTATAAGGGGATTACATTCACATCTACAGGTGAAACTCGAAAAATTAGAATATCGTGCAAAGTTCATTTATTTCACTAATGCAACCTAAAAGGTGAAACTAATATATGAGATAGACTCATTACATGCAAAGCAAGATAGTTCAAGCCGTGATTTGTCATAAATGTGATGATTATGGCTTACAGCTCATGAAAACCCCAAATCCACAATCTCAGAAAATTACAATATTGTGAAAAGGTGCAATATTCTAGGCTCAAGTGTCCCACTCTAATCAGCTAATTAAGCCATAACACCTGCAAAGGGTTCCTGAGCCTTTAAATGGTCTCTCAGTCTGGTTCAGTAGGAATCACAATCATGGGAAAGACTGCTGACCTGACAGTTGTGCAGAAAACCATCATTGACACCCTCCATAAGGAGGGAACGCCTCAAAAGGTAATTGAAAAAGAAGTTGGATGTTCCCAAAGTGCTGTATCAAAGCACATTAATAGAAAGATATGTGGAAGGGAAAAGTGTGGAAGAAAAAGGTGCACAAGCAGCAGGGATGACCGCAGCCTGGAGAGGATTGTCAAGAAAAGGCCATTCAAAAGTGTACTGGTCATTAGGTTTCTCATACTGGTGTGTGGGTATATGGGTCATTAGTTTGGGTTATGGGTGTGTGAGTGTACTGGTCATTAGGTTGGGTTACGAGTGTGAGTGTACTGGTCATTAGGTTTGTCATACCGGTGTGTGGGTATATGGGTCATTAGTTTGGGTTATGGGTGTGTGAGTGTACTGGTCATTAGGTTTGTCATACCGGTGTGTGGGTATATGGGTCATTAGGTTGAGTTACGAGTGTGAGTGTACTGGTCATTAGGTTTGTCATACCGGTGTGTGGGTATATGGGTCATTAGGTTGAGTTACGAGTGTGAGTGTACTGGTCATTAGGTTTGTCATACCGGTGTGTGGGTATATGGGTCATTAGGTTGGGTTACGAGTGTGAGTGTACTGGTCATTAGGTTTGTCATACCGGTGTGTGGGTATATGGGTCATTAGTTTGGGCATTCTGGTCTGCGGTATGCTGGTTATTTGATTTTGTGTACCGATGAGCAGGTATGTTTGACATTTAGGTGATTTTCCCAGAGTGGGTTGTACCTGAGTCTGAGGTGTCCAGGCTTACAAGGCTAAGTAAGTCACGCTCTCTCTCAAAGTCACTCTTGCAGAGGAGATGTCCGTCTCTGAGTACAAACATGTCACCTTTCTGGAGTTGCTGCTCACACACACAACAGCAGAAGCAGCTCAGGTGAAACACCTTGTTGTGCGCCCTCATGACAAGCTCGCTGGGTGCGATGGGGTCTAGACAAGATTCACATTTCACCACAAACAACCTGTAGGACAAATATATCCAGATATTATATATATATATACACGTGTGAGACCCTATGTTATTCTATGTAACTGATTCACTAAAGCTCCCTCCAGCCTCACCTGTCCCTATGTTATTATATGTAACTGATTCACTGAAGTTCCCTCCAGCCTCACCTGTCCTTATGTTATTCTATGTACCTGATTCACTAAACCTCCCTCCAGCCTAACCTGTCCCTGTTATTCTATGTAACTGATTCACTAAAGCTCCCTCCAGTCTCACCTGTCCCTATGTTATTCTATGTAACTGATTCACTAAAGCTCCCTCCAGCCTCACCTGTCCCTATGTTATTCTATGTAACTGATTCACTAAAGCCCCCTCCAGCCTCACCTGTCCTTATGTTATTCTATGTAACTGATTCACTAAAGCTCTCTACTGCCTCTCCTGTCCTTATGTTATTCTATGTACCTGATTCACTAAAGCCCCCTCCAGCCTCACCTGTCCCTATGTTATTCTATGTAACTGATTCACTAAAGCTCCCTCCAGCCTCACCTGTCCCTATGTTATTCTATGTAACTGATTCACTAAAGCCCCCTCCAGCCTCACCTGTCCCTATGTTATTCTATGTAACTGATTCACTAAAGCTCCCTCCAGCCTCACCTGTCCCTATGTTATTCTATGTACCTGATTCACTAAAGCCCCCTCCAGCCTCACCTGTCCCTATGTTATTCTATGTAACTGATTCACTAAAGCCCCCTCCAGCCTCACCTGTCCCTATGTTATTCTATGTAACTGATTCACTAAAGCTCCCTCCAGCCTCACTTGTCCCTATGTTATTCTATGTAACTGATTCACAAAAGTTCCCTCCAGCCTCACCGGTCCCTATGTTATTCTATGTACCTGATTCACTGAAGTTCCCTCCAGCCTCACCTGTCCCTGTTATTCTATGTACCTGATTCACTGAAGTTCCCTCCAGCCTCACCTGTCCCTGTTATTCTATGTACCTGATTCACTAAACCTCCCTCCAGCCTCACCTGTCCTTATGTTATTCTATGTACCTGATTCACTGAAGTTCCCTCCAGCCTCACCTGTCCTTATGTTATTCTATGTACCTGATTCACTGAAGTTCCCTCCAGCCTCACCTGTCCCTGTTATTCTATGTACCTGATTCACTGAAGTTCCCTCCAGCCTCACCTGTCCTTATGTTATTATATGTAACTGATTCACTAAAGCTCCTTCCAGCCTCACCTGTCCCTATGTTATTCTATGTAACTGATTCACTAATGCCCCCTCCAGCCTCACCTGTCCCTATGTTATTCTATGTAACTGATTCACTAAAGCTCCCTCCAGCCTCACCTGTCCCTATGTTATTCTATGTAACTGATTCACTAAAGCTCCCTCCAGCCTCACCTGTCCCTATGTTATTCTATGTACCTGATTCACTGAAGTTCCCTCCAGCCTCACCTGTCCCTATGTTATTCTATGTCACAGATTAACTAAAGCTCCTTCCAGTCTAACCTGTCCCTATGTTATTCTATGTAACTGATTCACTAAACCTCCCTCTAGCCTCACCTGTCCCTATGTTATTCTATGTAACTGATTCACTAAACCTCCCTCCAGCCTCACCTGTCCCTATGTTATTCTATGTAACTGATTCACTAAAGCTCCCTCCAGCCTCACCTGTCCCTATGTTATTCTATGTAACTGATTCACTAAAGCTCCCTCGAGCCTCACCTGTCCCTATGTTATTCTATGTACCTGATTCACTGAAGTTCCCTCCAGCCTCACCTGTCCCTATGTTATTCTATGTCACAGATTTACTAAAGCTCCTTCCAGTCTAACCTGTCCCTATGTTATTCTATGTAACTGATTCACTAAACCTCCCTCTAGCCTCACCTGTCCCTATGTTATTCTATGTAACTGATTCACTAAACCTCCCTCTAGCCTCACCTGTCCCTATGTTATTCTATGTAACTGATTCACTAAAGCTCCCTCCAGCCTCACCTGTCCTTATGTTATTCTATGTAACTGATTCACTAAAGCTTCCTCCAGCCTCACCTGTCCCTATGTTATTCTATGTAACTGATTCACTAAAGCTCCCTCCAGCTTCACCTGTCCCTATGTTATTCTATGTACCTGATTCACTAAAGCTCTCTCCAGCCTCACCTGTCCCTATGTTATTCTATGTAACTGATTCACTAAAGCTCCCTCCAGCCTCACCTGTCCCTATGTTATTCTATGTAACTGATTCACTAAAGCTCCCTCCAGCCTCACCTGTCCCTATGTTATTCTATGTACTTGATTCACTAAAGCTCCCTCCAGCCTCACCTGTCCCTATGTTAATCTATGTAACTGATTCACTAAACCTCCCTCCAGCCTCACCTGTCCCTATGTTATTCTATGTACCTGATTCACTAAAGTTCCCTCCAGCCTCATCTGTCCCTATGTTATTCTATGTCACAGATTCACTAAAGCTCTCTCCAGCCTCACCTGTCCCTATGTTATTCTATGTAACTGATTCACTAAAGCTCCCTCCAGCCTCACCTGTCCTTATGCTATTCTATGTCACAGATTAACTAAAGCTCCTCCAGCCTCACCTGTCCCTATGTTATTTAATGTAACTGATTCACTAAAGCTCCCTCCAGCCTCACCTGTCCCTATGTTACTCTATGTAACTGATTCACTAAAGCTCCCTCCAGCCTCACCTGTCCCTATGTTATTCTATGTAACTTATTCACTAAAGCTCTCTCCAGCCTCACCTGTCCCTATGTTATTCTTTGTAACTGATTCACTAAAGCTCCCCCCAGCCTCACCTGTCCCTATGTTATTCTAAGTAACTGATTCACTAAAGTTCCCCCCAGCCTCACCTGTCCCTATGTTATTCTAAGTAACTGATTCACTAAAGCTCCCTCCAGCCTCACCTGTCCCTATGTTATTCTATGTAACTGATTCACTAACGCTCCCTCTAGTCTCACCTATCCCTATGTTATTCTAGGTAACTGATTCACTAAAGCTCCCTCAAGCCTCACCTGTCCCTATGTTATTCTATGTAACTGATTCACTAAAGCTCTCTCCAGCCTCACCTGTCCCTATGTTATTCTATGTAACTGATTCACTAAAGCTCCCTCCAGCCTCACCTGTCCCTATGTTATTCTATGTAACTGATTCCCTAAAGCGCCCTCCAGCCTCACCTGTCCCTATGTTATTCTATGTAACTGATTCACTAAAGCTCTCTCCAGCCTCACCTGTCCCTATGTTATTCTATATAACTGATTCGCTAAAGCTTCCTACAGCCTCACCAGTCCGTATGTTATTTTATGTAACTGATTCACTAAAGCTCCCTCCAGTCTCACCTGTCCCTATGTTACTCTATGTAACTGATTCACTAAAGCTCCCTCCAGCCTCACCTGTCCCTCTGTTATTCTATGTAACTGATTCACTAAAGCTCCCTCCAGCCTCACCTGTCCCTATGTTATTCTATGTAACTGATTCACTAAAGCTCCCTCCAGCCTCACCTGTCCCTATGTTATTCTATGTAACTGATTCACTAAAGCTACCTCCAGCTTCACCTGTCCCTATGTTATTCTATGTAACTGATTCACTAAAGCTCCTTCCAGCCTCACCTGTCCCTATGTTATTCTATGTAACTGATTCACTAAAGCTCCCTCCAGCCTCACCTGTTCCTATGTTATTCTATGTAACTGAATCACTAAAGCTCCCTCCAGCCTCACCTGTCCCTATGTTATTCTATGTAACTGATTCACTAAAGCTCCCTCCAGCCTCACCTGTTCCTACGTTATTCTATGTAACTGAATCACTAAAGCACCCTCCAGCCTCACCTGTTCCTACGTTATTCTATGTAACTGATTCACTAAAGCTCCCTCCAGCCTCACCTGTCCCTATGTTATTGTATGTAACTGATTCACTAAAGCTCCCTCCAGCCTCACCTGTCCCTATGTTATTCTATATAACTGATTCACTAAAGCTCCCTCCAGCCTCACCTGTCCCTATGTTATTGTATGTAACTGATTCACTAAAGCTCCCTCCAGCCTCACCTGTCCTTATGTTATTCTATGTAACTGATTCTCTAAAGCTCCCTCCAGTCTCACCTGTCCCTATGTTATTCTATGTAACTGATTCACTAAAGCTCCCTCCAGTCTCACCTGTCCCTATGTTATTCTATGTAACTGATTCACTAAAGCTCTCTCCAGCCTCACCTGTCCCTATGTTATTCTATAAAAATGATTCACTAAAGCTCCTTCCAGCCTCACCTATCCTTATGTTTTTCTATGTAACTGATTCACTAAAGCTCCGTCCAGCTAATGAATCTGTTTCAGACGCTGAGCTAGCATTGCTTAATAAGGGATTGTCTTATTGCCCTAGAAATTATTGCAATTTTTTCCAGCTGTCCAATGATTTATTTAGGTTTTTTCAACATATTAGATTAAAGATGTTAACTTTTGATAATTGTTCTATGCCCAATAAAGATGTTGACAACGGATTAAGTTTGAGAAAAGTTGGTTTGAGAAATAAGAGCACTTTTTTACCGGCTCAAACTCATGATGGGGGTGGAAACTTTTGTTAAATTGGTTATGCATGACATAGATATTTTGAAAACTAAAGTTTTAAAAGAAAAAAATTCTGAAGGTGTTAGAAATAAAGGTAAATACAAACCTACTGTTCAAACTTGCTATAATGATGAGTCTAGATTGCAGCATAAACACCTTTTGAATATTTTTTCTAAACAGGATCAGATGACTTTAAATACCCTTTCATCTAGAAATAACATCATTCTGAAAAAAGCTGATAAGGGTGGGGCCACGGTCATTTTGAAAAAAAAGTATTATGTTGAAGAAATTAGTGGTCAATTAAGTGATGGTCAGGTTTATAGAAAATTATCTGGTAACCCTATTTTTCAAATTCAAAATGAGCTGAAGAGAATTTTGATACATGCCCAACAAATGGGATTATTGGTAAGGATTTGGTTAAATTCTTTGATGTACCGTATCCACGTACACCTGTGCTAGATACGCTGCCTAAGGTGCACAAAATTTAAATACACCTTCTGGTCGCCCAATAGTTTCCTCTATTGGAGCTATTTCTTCTAATATCTCTATATACCTTGACAACATTTTGAGACCTTATGTTGAAAAGACTAGCTCCTTTTTAAGAGATACGAGTGATTTCTTATTGAAATTAGAGGCATTAAATTTGGACACCAGTAAGTTTATTATATATAGCTTGGACGTGGAAAGCTTAGACACTTCTATTACTCATGTGAGTGGAGTAGGGGCTATAGGATCTATTCTGCATGCTTATGGTGATTATTCTGACATTCAAATTAAATTTTTCTTATTATTACTTGAATTTGTATTATATTACAATTATTTTCTTTTTTAAGACGACTATTTCTTGCAGATTCAGGGAACTGCCATGGGTTCCAGCGTCACCCCTAATTATGCTAATTTGCTAATGAATATTCTAACATGGACTTTATTCGATATGGCGCCTGCTGGTGGCGCTATATCGATGATGTCTTTGGTATCTGGTTGGGCGACGCTGGAACCCTGAGGGCATTTGTGAATGATCTGAATAGCTCTACGGTACATCTAAAATTTAAATTGTCTTTTAGTGAGGAAGAAATTGTTTTTCTGGATACCAGAGTTATTAACTCAGGAGGGTCTTTGACAATAGACTTATTTAGAAAACCCACTGACCGCAACAGTATCCTACATTTTGACAGTGCTCATCCCTTGTCTTTGTTAAAGGCACTCCCTAGGAGCCAATCATTAAGAGTACGGAGAATTGTGACAGACAAACAGTTGTTTGACTTGAGATTAGGGGAGATGAAGAATCGCTTTTTGGAGCGTGGTTATCCTAAATACATTTTGGAAAGGGAGGCACAATCTGTTTCATTGATTCCTAGAGCGGCATTATTGTCTACTGACAAGAAAACCAACAGAAAAAATGTTGATAAGAGGAATGACAATAGGGGTGGTGATCCCCAAAGAATGGTTTTTGTGTCAGAATTTAATACTCAAAGCTATAGGATTAATGACATTATTAAGAAACATTGGCCCCTTCTTTCAAAATGATATCCTAATAATTCTGAGTTTTTAGAGCCTCCTATGCCAGCCTTTAAAAGAAGTTACAACTTACAACAGAAGTTAATTAGGGCGGATATTGGATCTGCTCTGGCAAAGGACAATTAAAGATATTTGACTGACAGGAATAGGGGTTGTTATCCATGTCTGGGATGCTCATGTTGTGGTAACATGATTAAAGGGTCTGTTTTTTATCATCCCAGTTCAGGTAAAAAATACCAAATTAAGGATCTCTATACCTGTCATTCAAAATTTGTTATCTATCTTATTAAGTGTCCTTGTGGGCGGAGCTATGTAGGAGAGACCACTAGGTCCATTAGGGACAGGATCATTGAACATAAAAGTTCAATTAGGACACAGAACAAATTAGCTCCTATAGCCTGTCACTTTAACTCGATGGGTCATGCTATTAACCAACTTCGCTTTCAGGTTATTGACTTTATCCCTAGACCCAGGAGAGGGGGCAATAGGGAACTATTGTTACATCAAAGAGAAAGTTTTTGGATATTTGAGTTAGGCACTCTGGAACCAATTGGTCTTAATAAAGACTGGGATCTGTCAGTATTTTTGTAAAGTATTTTTTGTATAGCATTTCTGAAAAATATTCTATCTTCATTATTACGAGATTCATCCCTGTATGTTATTTTGAAGAATGGGGCCTGAAGTATTAAATAATTCACTCTGAATATTCAAACACGAAATCTGACAATTAATTATTCTTTAACATAATAATTATGCATGAAAATGAATCCTTGCTGTATATAATGTATGTATAATTTTGATTACAATGTATTTATTTTTTTAATCACTATAGAGATAGTATTTTTTTAATGTATCGTTGTTTTGTATTTATGTGGTACCATCCTGTTGCTACTATCAAGTTTGTGAAAGAGTTAAACATTTGTGAATTTGTAAAATGTGCCTCTACTGCCCCCTGGTGGTGTAGGGTATATTAGGATGCTTGTTACCACAATATTCTATGCATGATTAAGGGAAGATGTTTCCGAAACGTCGCTGTGTTTGCTGTGCTTGAATAAAATCATTTGACTTCACCTTTTGCTGCCACATCCTTTGGATTTTATTTGATATGATTGGTAGGGTTTGGTGGTACCCCTACGTGGTGTGCAAGTGACCAGGTGCTGGCTGATATTGCTTGCTTTATATGTGTCATTCTCATACAACAGGTGTGTGTCAGTCTCATACAACAGGCATGTCAGTCTCATTCAACAGGTGTGTCAGTCTCATTCAACAGGTGTGTCAGTCTAATACAACAGGTGTGTCGGTCTCATACAACAGGTGTGTCGGTCTCATACAACAGGTGTGTCAGTCTCATACAACATGTGTGTCAGTCTCATACAACAGGTGTGTTAGTCTAATACAACAGGTGTGTCACTTACTTTTCGTAGTCTTCTCTGCAGTATAATTTTTTGTTTCTGTAAAAACAGCTGCTCTCCAGGGGCTCTTTACATGCACAGCACTGTGCACATTGCTCATGCCACAAAAGGTTACTGATCCTCAGCAGGAAGCGGTCGCATATCAGTCGCTGGCAGCCTTCACACATTCGCTTGTGCTCCAAGCTGTAACCTAGTGCAAAGATACACAGAGGAAGAAGCACCCACTGAGTCACTATTACCCTCAGCATGTTGCTTATATCCTGCCGCAGCACGTCACACATACAGCAGCACGTCACACATACAGCCGCAACACGTCACACATACAGCCGCAGCACGTCACACATACAGCCGCAGCACGTCACACATACAGCCGCAGCACGTCACACATACAGCCGCAGCACGTCACACATACAGCCGCAGCACGTCACACACACAGCAGCACGTCACACACACAGCAGCACGTCACACATACAGCAGCACGTCACACATACAGCCGCAGCACGTCACACATACAGCCGCAGCACGTCACACATACAGCCGCAGCACGTCACACATACAGCCGCAGCACGTCACACATACAGCCGCACGTCACACACACAGCAGCACGTCACACACACAGCAGCACGTCACACATACAGCAGCACGTCACACATACAGGAACACATCACACACACAGCAGCACGTCACACACAGCAGCACGTCACACATACAGGAACACATCACACACACAGCAGCACGTCACACACAGCAGCACGTCACACATACAGGAACACATCACACACACAGCAGCACGTCACACACAGCAGCACGTCACACATACAGGAACACATCACACACACAGCAGCACGTCACACACAGCAGCACGTCACACATACAGGAACACATCACACACACAGCAGCACGTCACACACAGCAGCACGTCACACATACAGGAACACATCACACACACAGCAGCACGTCACACATACAGGAACACATCACACACACAGCAGCACGTCACACACAGCAGCACGTCACACACACAGGAACACATCACACACACAGCAGCACGTCACACATACAGGAACACATCACACACACAGCAGCACGTCACACACACAGCAGCACGTCACACACACAGCAGCACGTCACACACACAGCAGCACGTCACACACACAGCAGCACGTCACACACAGCAGCACGTCACACATACAGGAACACATCACACATACAGCAGCACGTCACACATACAGGAACACATCACACACACAGCAGCACGTCACACACAGCAGCACGTCACACATACAGGAACACATCACACACACAGCAGCACGTCACACACAGCAGCACGTCACACATACAGGAACACATCACACACACAGCAGCACGTCACACACAGCAGCACGTCACACATACAGGAACACATCACACACACAGCAGCACGTCACACACAGCAGCACGTCACACATACAGGAACACATCACACACACAGCAGCACGTCACACACAGCAGCACGTCACACATACAGGAACACATCACACACACAGCAGCACGTCACACATACAGGAACACATCACACACACAGCAGCACGTCACACACACAGCAGCACGTCACACACACAGCAGCACGTCACACACAGCAGCACGTCACACATACAGGAACACATCACACATACAGCAGCACGTCACACATACAGGAACACATCACACACACAGCAGCACGTCACACACAGCAGCACGTCACAGGAACACATCACACACACAGCAGCACGTCACACATACAGCAGCACGTCACACACACAGCAGCACGTCACACATACAGCAGCACGTCACACATACACAGCAGCACGTCACACATACAGCAGCACGTCACACACACAGCAGCACGTCACACACACAGGAACACATCACACACACAGCAGCACGTCACACATACAGGAACACGTCACACACACAGCAGCACGTCACACATAAGGAACACATCACACATACAGGAACACGTCACACACACAGCAGCACGTCACACACACAGCAGCACGTCACACATACAGGAACACATCACACATACAGGAACACGTCACACATACAGCAGCACGTCACACATACAGGAACACATCACACACACAGCAGCACGTCACACACAGCAGCACGTCACAGGAGCACGTCACACATACAGCAGCACGTCACACACACAGCAGCACGTCACACACACAGCAGCACGTCACACATACAGCAGCACGTCACACATACACAGCAGCACGTCACACATACAGCAGCACGTCACACACACAGCAGCACGTCACACACACAGGAACACATCACACACACAGCAGCACGTCACACATACAGGAACACGTCACACACACAGCAGCACGTCACACATAAGGAACACATCACACATACAGGAACACGTCACACACACAGCAGCATGTCACACACACACAGCAGCACGTCACACATACAGGAACACATCACACATACAGGAACACGTCACACATACAGCAGCACGTCACACATACAGGAACACATCACACACACAGCAGCACGTCACACATACAGCAGCACGTCACACACACAGCAGCACGTCACACATACAGCAGCACGTCACACATACAGCAGCACGTCACACATACACAGCAGCACGTCACACATACAGCAGCACGTCACACACACAGCAGCACGTCACACACACAGGAACACATCACACACACAGCAGCACGTCACACATACAGGAACACGTCACACACACAGCAGCACGTCACACATAAGGAACACATCACACATACAGGAACACGTCACACACACAGCAGCACGTCACACACACAGCAGCACGTCACACATACAGGAACACATCACACATACAGGAACACGTCACACACACAGCAGCACGTCACACACACAGCAGCACGTCACACATACAGGAACACATCACACATACAGGAACACGTCACACACACAGCAGCACGTCACACACACAGCAGCACGTCACACACACAGGAACACATCACACATACAGGAACACATCACACACACAGCAGCACGTCACACATACAGGAACACATCACACATACAGGAACACGTCACATATATAGCATCAGTGCCGATAAGGCTTTCATTGCACGGTATTATACAGGAATTCTCTCAGATGTAAAACAGCCTTTGTTTAGTGCTATGTCAGTCTTATCTGTAAGGATCTGAGGCCACTCACCAAATAGCTCAGAAACTGTTTCTGAAGTTTCCATCACATTCTGGACACTTTCCTTCGTTTTAAGTTCTTGCAACATTGTTAATCTGTAAAACAGTAACACCTAGATTTAGAGTTTTGCGGCCAAAGGGGTGCGTTAGCTACGCATGTTTTTTTCCCCCCGCACCTTTTAAATAACGCTGGTATTTAGAGTTCTCTAAAGGGCTGCGTTAGGCTCCAAAAAGGGAGCATAGAGCATAATTTACCACCACTTCCACTCTCAATATCAGCGTTGCTTACAGTAGCGGCCAGCTTAAAAAACGTGCTTGTGCACGATTCCCCCATAGGAAACAATGGGGCAGTTTGAGCTGAAAAAAAACCTAACACCTGCAAAAAAGCAGCGTTCAGCTCCTAACGCAGCCCCATTGTTTCCGATGGGGAAACAGTTTCTAAGTCTGCACCTAACACCCTAACATGTACCCCGAGTCTAAACACCCCTAGCCTTACACTTATTGAACCCTAATCTGCCGCCCCCGCTATCGCTGACACCTGCATTTTATTATTAACCCCTAATCTGCCGCTCCGTACACCACCGCAACCTACATTATCCCTATGAACACCTAATCTGCTGCCCCCAACGTCGCCGACACCTACATAATATTTATTAACCCCTAATCTGCCCCCAACGTTGCTGCTACCTTACCTACACTTATTAACCCCTAATCTTCCGACCGGACCTCGCCGCCACTATAATAAATGTATTAACCCCTCACACTGAGTCTGTCACACTCACACAAGTAAGTCATAAAGAATGACAGCCGTGTGTGATAGTGTGATGATCTCAGTAGCTAGTGTACTAGTACAGCCTGCTGCCTGTAATAATATTATATCATATAATATTATGTATATATATTTTTTATTGTGAGGCTTGGGGTTAACGTTGTATAACTTGTAAGTTGGAAACTTGTACTACAAGTGTACAACTTACAAGTTATACAACGTTAACCCCAAGCGTCTTGTACAGAGAGACAGAGAGTATACTGTAAGTTAAAAAAATACTGGGTCTGGACCGGGTAGTGGTGGGTGCCTGCCTGGCCTGCCCCCCCTCTGCTTAAATTTGAAGTGCCTGTGTGTTACTGTGTTTTCAACTAGGAACACTCAACACTTGTGTTGTGAGTGACGCAGTCTGATCCTCTTATTTGCTTAGTTAGTAAATGTATTTTGTGTATGACCCGGTCAGTGTTGTAAGTAGTTACAACACTGACCAGGTCATACACAAAATACATTTATTAAACTTTCAAGTTGCTGGCTATGCTTATGCTATCTATATCTAAGTAGTATGTTGTTGTTTCACTTCCCAACTTTGGCTGCTTAATAAATATATTTTAATGAGCAGCCATCTTGTGATTTAGTGCTGTGCTTATTTGCTTAATAAATGTATTTTGTGTATGACATGGTGGTCAGTGTTGTAACTTAAGTTACATTTATTAAGCAAATAAGCACAAAATCACAAAATGGCTGCTCATTAAAATATATTTCTTATTTTAATATATTTATTAATAGTAAAAGTTACACTACTGACTCAGTAGTGTAACTTTTACTATTATAAATATATTAAAATAAGAAATATATTTTAATGAGCAGCCATTTTGTGATTTTGTGCTTATTTGCTTAATAAATGTAACTTAAGTTACAACACTGACCATCATGTCATACACAAAATACATTTATTAATCAAAACTTGCAAGTTGCTATCCTAATACTAAGCTGTAACAGCACCAGGATATGCGGGCGCGCTATTATTGTGTATATGGTGGCGCCTGGTGGACTTCACTGGACTCTGATGACGACGGTGACATAACATAATTTATACTGAGACTGACTGACTCTGAGACTAACTGTTGACCTGTATTAATGTATTTATATTTATTATGGTACTACTGGCCCTGCCGCCCTGGCCGGTTGTTGTTGTGTTAGTCTCTTTCCTATATTCACTTATTGTAGCTACTAATTCAGATTAAAGTTATCCATATCGTGCTTGGGAATGCATTGACATTTATGCAACAGTCCCCTGTGTCTCTTTCCCCCTCCCCTGTGTCTCTCCCCCCTCCCCTGTGTCTCTCCCCCCTCCCCTGTCTCTCTCCCCCTCCCCTGCATCTCTCCCCTCTGTCTCTCTCTCTCTCCTCTCTGTATGCCTCTCTCTCTCTCCCCTCTGTCTGTCTCTCTCTCTCTCTCCCCTCTGTCTCTCCCCTCTGTCTCTCCCATCTGTCTCTCTCTCCCATCTGTCTCTCTCTCTCCCCTCTGTCTCTCTCTCTCTCTCCCCCCTCTGTCTCTCTCTCCCCCCTCTGTCTCTCTCTCTCCCCTCTGTCTCTCTCTCCCCTCTGTCTCTCTCTCCCCTCTGTCTCTCTCTCTCTCTCTCCCCTCTGTCTCTCTCTCCCCTCTGTCTCTCTCTCCCCTCTCTCTCTCTCTCTCCCCTCTCTCTCTCTCTCTCCCCTCTGTCTCTCTCTCTCTCCCCTCTGTCTCTCTCTCTCCCCTCTGTCTCTCTCTCTCTCTCCCCCTCTGTCTCTCCCCCTCTGTCTCTCTCTCTCCCCTCTGTCTCTCTCTCTCTCTCTCTCTCCCCTCTGTCTCTCCCTCTCTCTCTCTCTCTCTCTCTCTCTCTCTCCCCTCTGTTTCTTTGTCTCTCTCTCTCTCTCTCCCCTCTGTTTCTTTGTCTCTCTCTCCCCCTCTGTCTCTCTGTCTATCTCTCTCTCTCCCTGTCTCTCCCACCCCCTCTGTCCAATTTTCATCTAATATCTAATTTCCTTCATTCTCTTGATATCCTTTGTTGAAAATCATATATAAATATGCTCAGTAGCTGCTGATTGGTGGCTGCACAATAGATACCTCATGTGATTGGCTCACCCATGTACATTGCTATTTCTTCAACAAAGGATATCTAAAGAATGAAGGCATATCCTAGCCAGTGCCTCACCTGCCTCTGACCTCACTGCACGTCACTGGTGTGACCCCACTTTGGCTCCTTCCTTCAGCAGATGAGTGCGGTACTGCGGTGACACTCAGGCTGAGCTGAGCGACAGGTCCTCGCGGTCAGGCAGGGGCAGCAGCTGCAATATGCGGTGTCTGCAGTGTGAGAGAGCAGAGAGTCTATAGAGATCGGGCAGCCTACTCCGAGTCCTCCACTATTCGCTACTTGGCTGTTGGCTCAGAGGTGTCAAGCAGGAATGAGTGGCACTCTGTGACTGGCTGTTGTTCCCGCCGCCGCGCTGCTCTTCCCTTGCGCATGCGCAGAAAACCTCCGTCTCAGTACTAGTGCAGCAGGGCCAGGGAGTCAATCAACAGTAAAACCAGTGTTGATTGGATGAGCGTGAGCCGGTCTCCCAGGAAACAGTCGAGGCCTCATGAGAGATGCCTCATATAGTTATTTTCTCTGCCGCGCTGCTCCTGCAAATCACCACCGGGTGATGCTGCAGAGCAGCTAGATATCAAACACACTAGAAATATTGCGCAATAGAGAAACACCAGAACCCAGTGCCTCTCTATTGCGCAATATTACTTTGACAAGTCAAAAAAAAAAAAATTTTCACTTTTTTTTTTTTTTAAATAAAAATCTCTATTTGTTTTTATTTTGGCCCAAATGGCAGGTGCGGCCCTGCCTCCAATGAGTGCACGTCACTGCCTAAACCGCCTCACTCCCGCCTCGCAAACCCTATAATAAATTTTATTAACCCCTAATCTGCCCTCACTAACATCGGCAACACCTAACTTCAAGTATTAACCCCTAATCTGCCGACCGGACCTCACCGCTACTATAATAAATGTATTAACCCCTAAAGCTAAGTCTAACCCTAACACCCCCCTAAATTAAATATAATTTAAATCTAACTAAATAAATTATTTCTTATTAAATAAATTAATCCTATTTAAAGCTAAATACTTACCTGTAAAATGAACCCTAATATAGCTACAATATAACGAATAATTATATTGTAGCTATTTTAGGATTTATATTTATTTTACAGGCAACTTTGTATTTTTTTTTTCCCAATATATCTTTTTATTGTTTTCAAACAAATTAATGAAAAAGAAACAGAAACAGGAATATATCTTATGCAGAACTTTGTATTTATTTTAACTAGGTACAATAGCTATTAAATAGTTAATAACTATTTAATAGCTACCTAGCTAAAAGAAATACAAAATTACGTGTAAAATAAATCCTAACCTAAGTTACAATTAAACCTAACACTACACTATCAATAAATTAATTAACTAAACTACCTACAATTACCTACAATTAAATCAACTAAACTAAATTACAAAAATAAAAACAAACACTAAATTACAAAAAAAAACAAAAGATTAAAAGAATTTTAAACTAATTACACCTACTCTAAGCCCCCTAAAAAAATAACAAAGCCCCCAAATAAAAAAATGCCCTACCCTATTCTAAAATAAAAAGATAACAGCTCTATTACCTTGCCAGCCCTTAAAAGGGCTTTTTGCGGGGCATGCCCCAAAGAAATCAGCTCTTTTGCCTGTAAAAAAAACATACAATACCCCCCCCCCAACATTACAACCCACCACCCACATACCCCTAATCTAACCCAAACCCCCCCTTAAAAAACCTAACACTAAGCCCCTGAAGATCTCCCTACCTTGTCTTCACCCAGCCGGGTATCACCGATCCGTCCAGAAGAGGGTCCGAAGTCTTCATCCTATCCGGCAAGAAGAGGTCCTCCAGAGGGTCCAAAGACTTCATCCAGGCGGCATCTTCTATCTTCTTCCATCCGGAGCGGAGCGGGTCCATCTTGAAGCAGCCGACGCGGAGCCATCCTTCCTCACCGACGGACTAACGACGAATGAAGGTTCTTTTAAATGACGTCATCCAAGATGGGGTCCCTCGAATTCCGATTGGCTGATAGGATTCTATCAGCCAATCGGAATTAAGGTAGGAAAAATCTGATTGGCTGATTGAATCAGCCAATCGTATTGAGCTTGCATTCTATTGGCTGTTCCGATCAGCCAATAGAATGCAAGCTCAATACTATTGGCTGATCCAATCAGCCAATCGGATTGAACTTCAATCTGATTGGCTGATTCAATCAGCCAATCAGATTTTTCCTACCTTAATTCCGATTGGCTGATAGAATCCTATCAGCCAATCGGAATTCGAGGGACGCCATCTTGGATGACGTCATTTAAAGGAACCTTCATTCGTCGTTAGTCCGTCGGTGAGGTTCAAGATGGACCCGCTCCGCTCCGGATGGAAGAAGATAGTAGATAGAAGATGCCGCCTGGTTGAAGACTTTGGACCCTCTGGAGGACCTCTTCTTGCCGGATAGGATGAAGACTTCGAACCCTCTTCTGGACGGATTGGTGATACCCGGCTGGGTGAAGAAGAGTTAGGAAGATCTTCAGGGGCTTAGTGTTAGGTTTTTTAAGGGGGGTTTGGGTTAGATTAGGGGTATGTGGGTGGTGGGTTGCAATGTTTGGGGGGTATTGTATGGTTTTTTTTACAGGCAAAAGAGCTGATTTATTTGGGGCATGCCCCGCAAAAATCCCTTTTAAGGGCTGGTAAGGTAATAGAGCTGTTAACTTTTTATTTTAGAATAGGGTAGGGCATTTTTTTATTTTGGGGGGCTTTGTTATTTTTTTAGGGGGCTTAGAATAGGTGTAATTAGTTTAAAATTCTTGTAATCTTTTTTTATTTTTTGTAATTTAGTGTTTGTTTGTTTGTTTTTGTAATTTAGTGTTTTTTTTTTTTTTGTAATTTAGTTTAGTTGATTTAATTGTAGGTAGTTTATTTAATTAATTTATTGATAGTGTAGTGTTAGGTTTAATTGTAACTTAGCTACCTAGTTAAAATAATTACAAAATTACATGTAAAATAAATCCTAACCTATTAAATAGTTAATAACTATTTAATAGCTATTGTACCTAGTTAAAATAAATACAAAGTTGCCTGTAAAATAAATATAAATCCTAAAATAGCTACAATGTAATTATTATTTATATTGTAGCTATATTAGGGTTTATTTTACAGGCAAGTATTTAGTTTTAAATAGGATTAATTTATTTAATAAGAAAAAATTTATTTCGTTAGATTTAAATTATATTTAACTTAGGGGGGTGTTAGGGTTATACTTAGCTTTAGGGATTAATACATTTTTTATAGTAGTGGTGAGGTCCGGTCGGCAGATTAGGGGTTAATACTTGAAGTTAGGTGTCGGCGATGTTAGTGAGGGCAGATTAGGGGTTAATAAAATTTATTAAAGGGTTTGCGAGGCGGGAGTGAGGCGATTTAGGGGTTAATACATTTATTATAATGGCATTGAGGTCCGGGAGGCAGATTAGGGGTTAATAAGTGTAGGTAAGGTTGGGGGGGCAGATTAGGGGTTAATAAATATTATGTAGGTGTCGGCGATGTTAGGGGCAGCATATTAGGGGTACATAGGGATAATGTAGGTGGCGGCGGTGTCCGGTCGGCAGATTAGGGGTTTAAAAATTTTATTATAGTGGCGGCGATGTGGGGGGGCCTCGGTTTAGGGGTACATAGGTAGTTTATGGGTGTTAGTGTACTTTAGAGCACAGTAGTTAAGAGCTTTATAAACCGGCATTAGCCCATAAAGCTCTTAACTACTGACTTTTTTCTGCGGCTGGAGTTTTGTCGGTAGAGTTCTAACGCTCACTTCAGCCACGACTCTAAATACCGGCGTTAGGAAGATCCCATTGAAAAGATAGGCTACGCAATTGGCGTAAGGGGATCTGCGGTATGGAAAAGTCGCGGCTGGAAAGTAAGCGTTAGACCCTTTCCTGACTGACTCTAAATACCAGCGGGCAGCCAAAAGCAGCGTTAGGACCCCTTAACGCTGGTTTTGACGGCTACCGCAGAACTCTAAATATAGGCGTTTGTTTGTGCATATTTGTAATAATAATAATAGTTTTGTTGTTTATTTAATCAGGATAACATTTGTCAGCCCAACAAACAATCACCTAGATAACGAGTTATGCGCACTATAGTGAAATTAATGAATGCAACAAAAGTTGCGTTATTTAACCCCCTATAGCACAGCCATTACAAGTTTTCAAACAGCCAGCTTGTGCGTGTGATAACGCTGCATTGAGCTCCATAATGCACACAATCCAAGCTCTGTTTTGACGTGCTTGTGCACGCTTTCCCCATAGACATCAATGGGGAGAGAGTGTCAGAAAAAAGCCTAACACCTGTGATCGCGGAATGAAAAGCTCAATAACGCAGCCCCATTGATGTCTATGGGGAAAAAAAAGTTACGTTTAAACCTAACACCCTAAGATAAACCCCGAGTCTAAACACCCCTAATCTGCCGTCCCCAACATTGCCGCCACCTACATAATGTTATTAATCCCTAATCTTCCGCTCCCAATGTCGCGCCACCTAAATAAAGCTATTAACCCCTAATCTGTCACCTCCAATATCGCCGCCACTTTTCTAAAGTTATTAACCCCTATTCCCCTGCACCACAACATCGCCCACACTATAATAAATCTATTAACCCCTATTCCGCTGCTCCCCGACATCGCTGCAACTAAATAAAGCTTTTAACCCCTAAACCTCTGGCCTCCCACATCCCTGCCTCTAATAAACCTATTAACCCCTAATCCGCAAGCCTCACACATCGTAACAACCTAAATTAAACTATATATTAACCCCGAAACTTAACCCTAAACTTAACCCTAAACGTAACCCTAAACGTAACCCTAAACGTAACCCTAAACGTAACCCTAAACGTAACCCTAAACGTAACCCTAAACCTAACCCTAATTCTAACACATTCTAACTTTTACATAATTAAAATATTGCTAAATTAAAGTTACAATAATTAACTAAATAATTCCTATTTAAAACTAAATACTTACCTATAAAATAAACCCTAAGCTAGTAGTTACATTGTAGCTATCTTAGGGTTTATTTTTATTTCACAGCTAAGTTTGTATTTATTTTAACTAGGTAGACTAGTTAGTAAATAGTTATTAACTATTTACTAACTACCTAGTTAAAATAAATACAAACTTACCTGTAAAATAAAAGCTAAGCTGCCTTACACTTAAACCTAACATTACTAAAAATAACAAACAAAATTATACAAAATAATAAAAATTATTACTATTCTAATACCCCAAAATAAAAAAGCCTAATCTATAATAAACTAACAATGGCTCTTAAAAGGGCCTTTTGTAGGGCATTGCCCTAAGTTAAACAGCTCTTTTACCTGAAAAATACAAAGTCCCTCTAACATTACAAACCCCCACCCTCCAACCCACAAAATAAAAAAAATATCTAAAAAACCTAAGCTACCCATTGCCCTTAAAAGGGCATTTAGCAATTTTGCTTTGCCCTGAAATGGGCATTTAGCTCTTTTATGAAAAGCCCAAACCCTAAACTAAAAAAAAAACCACCCCAAAAAAACCTATCACTAACCCCCGAAGATCCACTTACTTGCATCCAGGCTGCGAGAAGTCTTCATCCAAGTGGCCTCTTCTATCTTCATCCCGGCGGCGCTGAGTGGGTCCATCCTGAAAACATCCGGCGCGGAGCATCCTCTTTATACGGTCGCTGCCGTACACTGAACCTTCAATGCAAGGTACACGATTCAAGATGGCATCCCTTGCATTCCTATTGGCTGATTTGATTTTGGAAATTCAAATCAGCCAATAGGATGAGAATGGGTACGCTATGTAATTTATAATTGTTCTTTATATTACGATAATATTCGGACTATCTAATAATAAATTGCCTGCAAGTGTGCCATACATATTGGATGCCGCAAAAACAAGACAAAAGATAAACCACATAGTTGGATGCACAAGACATGTGGCCCATTATAGGAAAAACCTTTTAAGTAGCAAAAGACAGAAAGGAATGGGTATTATGTGCGATATGAACACACATTTCACATTTCCTTATATTACATTTATAGCATCCCATATCGGACCCTTTCTTTTTGGCTATTATAGTCCTAAGCAGAATATCTTTCTTATTTTTGACTACTTTGCTTGGTGCCAAAATGGTCTTTAGATTAAGTGCCTTTTTGAAGACCACTAGGGGTTTTGGTTCAATTAAATTACCCAATATCAGGTCCTTAATAAGAATACTCCAATGTTTACTAATTATTTGTTTTATCAAATTATGATTACAGTTATACTGTGTAATAAACATTGTGCGGTTTTTCACATTATTTCCTGACAGTGCAGTATTTGTTTTCTTATGAAAATACGACTTCCTATCATCAAGTTTGGCTCTTCTGTAACCATTATCTATAATGTGGGATGGCTATTTTTTCTCCTGGAATCTTTCTTTAAGGATCTTGCGTTGTACCTCATAATCTGTAAGGGTACTGCAATTTCTAAAAACTTGTTTAAACTGCCCGTAGGGTACATTTCTCTTCCATGGGTAATAATGATTGCTGGTGAAATCTAAATAGCTGTTGCAATCAACCGCCTTGAAGTGGGTAGTACTAGTAACCTTCCCATCTTCAAAGCGGAGATTGAGAGCTAAAAAGACTATAGTCTCATCATCAATAGAACTGGTAAATTTAAGACCCCTATCATTGTTATTAAGGTGTTCCACAAATATATTTGCTGAGACTTGATCTCCTCTCCAAACAAAAATCAAGTCGTCTATAAAACGCCCAAAGAATACCAGGTTCGCCCCATGTCCAGAGTTGTAAATATAAAGTTGTTCAAAGGACCCCATAAAAAGATTGGCATAGCTGGAGGTGAACCTGGTACCCATGGCAGTTCCCCTTGTTTGAAGATAAAATTCATCCTTGAAAACAAAATAATTGTGTCGCAGGATGAATGATATTAGTTGTAATATGAATTCTCTCTGAGGATCTGGTAAATAAATGTCAGCTTCCAAATACCCAGATACTGCTAGAAACCCCAAGTGATGAGGAATATTAGAGTAAAGAGCTTGGAAATCACATCTGATACATATTAGATCACGCGTGATCTCCAATGGTTTAAGTTGCTTGATGAGATCTGAAGAATCTCGAATATAGGACTCCAATCCCACAACATATTTCAGCAGGAAGTGGTCGACATAGGAAGATGCATTATCAGTTAAGCTCCCTATCCCAGCTATTATTGAGCGGCCCGGAGGGCAAGTGGAAATCTTATGTAATTTCGGGAGATGGTAATAGAAGTCGAGTTTCGGCTCTTTAGGAACAAGATACTCTTTTTCATTCTTGATATCATGCCTTCCTTAAATGCATAATCCACAAGATCTTTAAGGATAGCCGTGTATTTAGAGGTGGGATCATAAGTTAGTCTAGTATAGTATAATGTGTTGTGGTAGTCAGCAAGATCCTGCAGGACAATGCCACCCCCCTTGTCACCAGCAACTGATCATTTTTAAGAGATTCTAGGGCTCATTTTTCGTTACCATAAAGATTACATTTGCCCATAGTATTCTTAGGCATTTGGTCAAAAGCATCACTCAGCAGTTGTTTAAATATTTCTATATAGGCGTTGTTGCTAAGTTTAGGGATGAAATTCAATTTGTTTTTAAAATTAGTGCATATATAGCTATCACATTGTTGGTATAGCTATATATATATATATATATAGCTATAGCTATCACAAACTGTTGGTTTCTAAGCCTAGGGTCCATTGCCTTAGTCAATATAGGCAATCTAGAGTCACCTTTGAGTTGTTTTTCTGCAAACTATTTTTGCATAGAGAGTTTCTGAGTAAATCAATTCAGATCTACAAAGAGGGAGAAAACATTATGTTTGTTTGTCGGACTAAAAGAAAGTCCTTTACCTAGAACCCTAATCTCATCATCTGTCAAAGTATGAGATGATAGATTGAAGATACCTTTACCTAGTCCCTGTAGTCTTGCCCTTTTGAGGGATCTACTACATCCTCTGCACCCTCGTTTCCGTGGGGCCTTTTCCCTTGTAGGGCGGTGTTAGTGAGACTACAGGTTCTAGGTAACTGGCTATTTTCTTCTGTTTCCATGCTTGTTGTCTTGGACGTGACTCTAAAAAAATGTGATGATGGGTGAGTATTCATGGCAGTATTTGAAGGCACATTATCATCATAATATTGTTGGGGTTCAGTGTCATTTAAAACACTATATCTGTTATGAGTATTGGTACTTTCACAAGAAGGGGTGCAGTATCAACAGGGCGTGTGTACCTATCTTGAGTATTGGTACGTAATGGTACACTTTCATATGGTTGATTACCATTAGATTTGTGAGGGGTACTAGACCAATAGTTATTATTATTATATGATTGCATATATTGGTTACTATGATGTCGCGTGGTGTCAAATCTCTGTTGATGGTAACCTATATTTTATTTTTCTTTATATCCATTCTCTCTCTCTCTATCTATATCTATATATATCCTATGTACCCATTTACAATCATTAGAATAATTACACAAACAAACTGTGTATCAACTCTAGGGGGTGCAAAAAGCAAGTGAGGACAAAAAAAAAGATATAAACTATCCACAATACAAGTGATAAATGCAATATATAAATACAATATACTAATAGTATACAACAGAATAAAGACTCAATCGTGTCTGATATAACAATGGACCAAAGTCCTAATACATCTTTGCTGTTTCCAGATGTCAGTCCATAGATGGATACAAGGAAAGTCCTTTATTGATGGTAATCCTGATTAGACATTCAAGCTGATGGAGTGTCACAGAAAGGATAACACCCAATGGGAGTCAGCTCCTTGTCACGATATTCCGTCTGGATACAAGCTTTTTCTGTGAACAACAATCACAAGACAAAGGCGCCTCCTAGTGTGATATAGTAGAGACAAGATTGACTAAGCAGGTGAAAAATGAATACTCACAAATGGAGCAGCACCCAATTGTGCTAACGCGTTTCTCAGATCTCTGTTTCATCAGGCTTCTCTGAGAGATCTGAGAAATGCGTTGCTTTCTGTATTTTTTTATATATATTTTGACTTCTGATTTTATGTTTTTTATTAAATTGTTTCAATTGCAATTTTATTTGAGAGTCTGAGCTTATTATCCACTGAGGACACCTGGGATACCGGTACTCTGGGCCAGTGCGCTGTGACACTGCAAGTACCCAGTCTGCCTGACTAAGCACAATTGGGTGCTGCTCCATTTGTGAGTATTCATTTTACACCTGCTTAGTCAATCTGGTCTCTACTATATCACACTAGGCTACTATATCACACTAGGCTACTATATCACACTAGGCTACTATATCACACTGGGCTACTATATCACACTAGGCTACTATATCACACTAGGCTACTATATCACACTAGGCTACTATATCACACTGGGCTACTATATCACACTGGGCTACTATATCACACTAGGCTACTATATCACACTGGGCTACTATATCACACTAGGCTACTATATCACACTAGGCTACTATATCACACTGGGCTACTATATCACACTGGGCTACTATATCACACTAGGCTACTATATCACACTGGGCTACTATATCACACTGGGCTACTATATCACACTGGGCTACTATATCACACTAGGCTACTATATCACACTAGGCTACTATATCACACTGGGCTACTATATCACACTGGGCTACTATATCACACTAGGCTACTATATCACACTAGGCAACTATATCACACTGGGCTACTATATCACACTAGGCTACTATATCACACTAGGAGGCGCCTTTGTCTTGTGATTGTTGTTCACAGAAAAAGCTTTTAATTCTGCTTGAAGCCTGGCTTATATTGGTTATTTCTGTTATTCTCATTTTTGTTTTTGTGAGGATTTACCACAGTCCACTCATTTTCAATGTGATAATTGGAAGGATGTTCACTAGGTCTCCTAGGGTAATTCTCATAGTAATGATCTTGATTAGCTATCCCTTAGAAATGATCAGTCACTGGTGATTAGACAGGCTGATAAGGGGGGTGGGATTGTCCTGCAGGATCTTGCTGACTACCTTGTGAAGGCCAGGAAGATCCTCCACAACACATTATACTATACTAGACTAACTTATGTGTATTCCGCATTGACTGGAGGGGTTGATTGCCCTTGTCGTTAGTAATTTGTCATTACAGGTATACCCCACTCATACAGCGGGTTAGGGACCGGAGCCCTGCTGTAAAGTGAAAACCGCCTTAAAGTGAAACAATGGCGGTTTTAGCTTTCTTTGCACTTGCCTGTGTGTTTATAAACTTGAAAACATATTTAAACTAACCTATATTAGGGGTGCAATAGTGCTAAGTTTAGTTTACCACTAGCATAGTATTCAATTAGTATTCAATAAATACTGTACCAGTAAAATAGTGTCAATTACTGAAGTAAAATTTACCAGACTACTACACTGACACAGATTGCATTGTAATGCTATAAACAGAGTGAACTGTGCATAACAAAATGGTGCCAGTCACTTTTTTCGCAATCTCACAAATGATTACAGCACTGTTTCAAAATCCTTGGAGGCTGAACTTCAGCTCCACAAAGTGCTGTATTACTCGAAGCGCTGTATTAGCGAAGCACTGTAAAGTGAGGTATACCTGTATTAGGATACATATATAGAGGTCCATAGAAAGGGGGCACACTCACATATGATGCAGATGGTTTTGGGGTTGTATATATTCACTTCTCCCTATATTTTGGTACTATTACATTATACATCCCCACTTAATTTTAAGTTTCCTAGTATTTTTTACATGTAGGTAACTGATTAGTATGTTTTAGGGGACGGATAGTTATTGATATCTGGAGGCTATATGAAGTTATGTGTAAGTATATTATGCATTGAGCCCTAACACTCTGGGTTATATTAGGTTATCCTAACTTCTTATATCTGAATTATTTTTAACATGAGCTCCAATTTAATATGGAGCATTTAGATTATGAGTATTACTAGTATACTATTCTGACATCACTTAGTGTAGAACATAAACTTCATACCCTATAGCATTTGTCACACTAATTGATCTTAGAGTTGGTGCGACACTATGTAAGGAAATAGTGGTCAGCGATTCAATTATAAGATTAGCTAAATACACGCACTCTATGTCATTAGGAGGCGGAAGTGCCGTAATCAATGTTTAGTATATTGGGGATAAATGTATTGTATCAACCACTATGTTTGTATTTTTCATATTGTGTATTTGATAACTGTAACGTTACAATGTGATGGTATTTATTTGCAAGCTATTGATGTATAGCACAATTATGTTGGGAATGTATATATTGCCAATGAAATTCTCTCTGTTAAGGGTGTGCTTGCTTTTTGTATTCTGATTGGGTAGAGGGAGGTATAAAGAGCAAGGGGTTTTAATGATCTTCACAGCCTGATGAAATGGCTCTGTGTAGCCAAGAAACGCGTTGCTGTTTTTAACTTGTTTTAAAATAAATTGCTCTTTAATTTCTCTCACTTCTCTCCTTGCTCTATCACTTCTCTCTCTTCTCTCCTCACTCTATCACCCCTTTCTTCTCTCCTCGCTCTATCACTTCTCTCTCTATCTCTTCTCTCCTTGCTCTATCACTTCTCTCTCTTCTCTCCTCGCTCTATCACTTCTCTCTCTAATTGCTCTATCACCTCTCTCTTCTCTCCTCGCTCTATCACTTCTCTCTCTCTTCTCTCCTTGCTCTATCACTTCTCTCTCTCTTCTCTCCTCGCTCTATCACTTCTCTCTCTCTTCTTTCCTCACTCTATCACTTCTCTCTCTCTTCTCTCCTTGCTCTATCACTTCTCTCTTTTCTCTCTCTCCATGCTCTATCACCTCTCTCTCTTCTCTCTTCGCTCTATTACTTCCCTCTCTCTCTTCTCTCCTCGCTCTATCACTTGTCTCTCTCTTCTCTCTCTATCACATCTCTCTCTTCTCTCCTTGCTCTATCACTTCCCTCTATTCTCTTCTCTCATTGATCTATCAATTCTCTTCTCTCCTCACTCTATTACTTCCCTCTCTTACTTCTCTCCTCACTCTATTATTTCCCTCTCTCTTCTCTCTCTATCACATCTCTCTCTTCTCTCCTCACTCTATCACTTCCCTCTCTCTCTTCTCTCCTTGATCTATCAATTCTCTCTCTCACTTCTCCCCTCGCTCTATCACTTCCCTCTCTCTCTTCTCTCCTCACTCTATCACTTCCCTCTTTCTCTTCTCTCCTTGATCTATCAATTCTCTCTCTCACTTCTCCCTTCGTTCTATCACTTCTCTCTCTCTTCTCTCTTCTCTCTCTCTCTCTCTCTCTCTCTCTCTCTCTCTTCTCTCCTCGCTCTATCACTTCCCTCTCTCTTCTCTCTCTATCACATCTCTCTCTTCTCTCCTCACTCTATCACTTCCCTCTCTCTCTTCTCACTCTATCACTTCTCTTTCTTCTCCCCTTACTCTATCACATCCCTCACTCTCTTCTCTCCTCACTCTATCACTTCCCTCTATTACTTCTCTCCTCACTCTATCACTTCCCTTTCTCTTCTTGCTCTATCACTTCTCTCTCTCTGTTCTCTCCTTGCTCTATCACATCCCTCACTCTCTTCTCTCTGCTCTCTATCACTTCTCTCTCTCTTCTCTCCTCCCCTCACTCTATCACTTCTCTCTATTCTTTCTCTTTCCTTGCTCTATCACTTCTCTTTCTCTCCTCCCTCTATCACTTCTCTCTCTCCTTGCTCTATCACTTCTCTCTCCTTGCTCTATCACATCTCTCTCTCTCCTCGCTCTATCACTTCTCTCTCTTCTCTCTCTCCTCTTAACACTTCTCTCTCTTCTCTCTCTCTTCTCTCCTCACTCTATCACTTTTCTCTCTATCTTCTCTCCTTGCTCTATCACTTCTCTCTCTCTTCTCTCCTCGCTCTGTCAATTCTCTCACTTCTCTCCTTGCTCTGTCACTTCTCTCTCTTCTCTCCTCGCTTTATCACTTCTCTTTCTCTCTTCTCTCCTCGCTCTCTCACTTCCCTCTCTCTCTCCTCGCTCTCTCACTTCCCTCTCTCTCTCCTCGCTCTCTCACTTCCCTCTCTCTCTTTTCTCCTCGCTCTCTCACTTCCCTCTCTCTCTCCTCGCTCTCTCACTTCCCTCTCTCTCTTTTCTCCTCGCTCTCTCACTTCCCTCTCTCTCTTCTCTCTTCGCTCTCTCACTTCCCTCTCTCTCTTCTCCCCTCGCCCTATCACTTCTCTATCTTCTCTCTCTCTCCTTGCTCTCTCGCTTCCTCTCTCATTCCTTGCTCTATCACTTCTCTCTCTCTTCTCTCCTTGCTCTATCACATCCCTCACTCTCTTCTCTCCTCGCTCTATCACTTCACTCTCTTTCTTCTCTCCTCGCTCTATCACTTCTCTCTCTCTCTCTCTCTCTCTCTCTCTCTCTCTCTCTCTCTCTCTCTCTCTCTCTCTCTCTCTCTCCTTGCTCTATAACTTCCCTCTCTCTCTTCTCGCCTCACTCTATCACTTCCCTCTTTCTCTTCTTGCTCTATCACGTCTCTCTCTTCTCTCCTCTCCTTGTTTTATCACTTTTCACTCTCTTCTCTCCTTGCTCTATCACTTCTCTCTCTTCTCTTCTTACCTTGCTCTATCACTTCTCTCTTTTCTTTCCTCGCTCTATCAACTCTCTCTCTTCTCTCTCCTCGCTCTATCACTTCTCTCTCTTCTCTCTCCTCGCTCTATCACTTCTCTCTCTTCTCTCTCCTCGCTCTATCACTTCTCTCTCTCTTCTCTCCACTCTCTATCACTTCTTTCTCTCTTCTCTTCTTTCCTTGCTCTATCACTTCTCTTCTCTTCTCGCTCTATCACTTCTTTTTCCTTACCTTGCTCTATCACTTCTCTCTCTCCCTTCTTTCCTCGTTCTATCACCTCTCTCTCTTCTCTCCTTGCTCTATCACTTCTCTCTCTTCTCTCCTCGCTCTATCACTTCTTTCTCCTTATCTTGCTCTATCACTTCTCTCTCTTCTTTCCTCGTTCTATCACCTCTCACTCTTTTCTCTGCTTGCGCTATCACTTCTCTCTCTTCTCTCTCCTCCCTCTATCACTTCTCTCTCTCTCTCTCTCTCTCTCTCTCCTCGCTCTATCATATCTCTCTCTTCTCTCTCTCTCCTTGCTCTATCACTTCTCTCTCTTTTCTCTCTCCTCCCTCTATCACTTCTCTCTCTCCTTGCTCTATCACATCTCTCTCTCTACTCGCTCTATCATATCTCTCTCCTCGATCACTTCTCTCTCTTCTCTCCTCGCTCTATCACTTTTCTCTCTATCTTGTCTCCTTGCTCTATCACTTCTCTCTCTCTTTTCTCCTCGCTCTATCACGTCTCTATCTTCTCTCTCTCTCTCCTTACTATCACTTCTCTCTCTTCTCTCTCTATCACTTTTCTCTCTCTCTTCTCTCCTTGCTCTATCACTTCTCTCTCTCTTCTCTCTTCGCTCTGTCAGTTCTCTCACTTCTCTCCTCACTCTGTCACTTCTCTCTCTTCTCTCCTCGCTTTATCACTTCTCTTTCTCTCTTCGCTCTCTCACTTCCCTCTCTCTCTTTTATCCTCGCTCTCTCACTTCCCTC
>NC_069508.1:3456152-3473652 GCF_027579735.1 Bombina bombina
GTCAGGCTGTATAAGTAGCAGGGCCAGGCTGTATAAGTAGCAGGGCCAGGCTGTATAAGGCGCAGGGCCAGGCTGTATAAGGCGCAGGGTCAGGCTGTATAAGGCGCAGGGTCAGGCTGTATAAGGAGCAGGGTCAGGCTGTATAAGGAGCAGGGTCAGGCTGTATAAGGAGCAGGGTCAGGCTGTATAAGGAGCAGGGTCAGACTGTATAAGGAACAGGGTCAGGCTGTATAAGGAGCAGGGTCAGGCTGTATAAGGAGCAGGGTCAGGCTGTATAAGGAACAGGGTCAGGCTGTATAAGGAGCAGGGTCAGGCTGTATAAGGAGCAGGGTCAGGCTGTATAAGGAGCAGAGTCAGGCTGTATAAGGAGCAGAGTCAGGCTGTATAAGGAGCAGAGTCAGGCTGTATAAGGAGCAGGGTCAGGCTGTATAAGGAGCAGGGTCTTGCTGTATAAGGAGCAGGGTCTTGCTGTATAAGGAGCAGGGTCTTGCTGTATAAGGAGCAGGGTCTTGCTGTATAAGGAGCAGGGTCTTGCTGTATAAGGAGCAGGGTCTTGCTGTATAAGGAGCAGGGTCTTGCTGTATAAGGAGCAGGGTCTTGCTGTATAAGGAGCAGGGTCTTGCTGTATAAGGAGCAGGGTCTTGCTGTATAAGGAGCAGGGTCTTGCTGTATAAGGAGCAGGGTCTGGCTGTATAAGGAACAGGGTCCCGGTGTATAAGGAACAGGGTCCCGGTGTATAAGGAACAGGGTCCCGGTGTATAAGGAACAGGGTCCGGCTGTATAAGGAACAGGGTCCGGCTGTATAAGGAACAGGGTCCGGCTGTATAAGGAGCAGGGTCAGGCTGTATAAGGAGCAGGGTCAGGCTGTATAAGGAGCAGGGTCAGGCTGTATAAGGAGCAGGGTCTGGGTGTATAAGGAGCAGGGTCTGGGTGTATAAGGAGCAGGGTCTGGGTGTATAAGGAGCAGGGTCTGGCTGTATAAGGAGCAGGGTCAGGCTGTATAAGGAGCAGGGTCAGGCTGTATAAGGAGCAGGGTCAGGCTGTATAAGGAGCAGAGTCAGGCTGTATAAGTAGCAGGGTCAGGCTGTATAAGGAGCAGGCTGTATAAGGAGCAGGGTCAGGCTGTATAAGGAGCAGGGTCAGGCTGTATAAGGAGCAGGGTCAGGCTGTATAAGGAGCAGGGTCAGGCTGTATAAGGAGCAGGGTCAGGCTGTATAAAGAGCAGGGTCAGGCTGTATAAGGAGCAGGGTCAGGCTGTATAAGGAGCAGGGTCAGGCTGTATAAGGTGCAGGGTCCGGCTGTATAAGGAGCAGGGTCAGACTGTATAAGGAACAGGGTCTGGCTGTATAAGTAGCAGGGTCAGGCTGTATAAGGAGCAGGGTCCGGCTGTATAAGGAGCAGGGTCAGACTGTATAAGGAGCAGGGTCTGGCTGTATAAGGAGCAGGGTCAGGCTGTATAAGGAGCAGGGTCAGGCTGTATAAGGTGCAGGGTCCGGGTGTATAAGGAGCAGGGTCCGGCTGTATAAGGAGGAGGGTCAGGCTGTATAAGGAGCAGGGTCAGGCTGTATAAGGAGCAGGGTCAGGCTGTATAAGGAGCAGGGTCTGGCTGTATAAGGAGCAGGGTCTGGGTGTATAAGGAGCAGGGTCAGGCTGTATAAGGAGCAGGGTCTGGCTGTATAAGGAGCAGGGTCTGGGTGTATAAGGAGCAGGGTCAGGCTGTATAAGGAGCAGGGTCAGGCTGTATAAGGAGCAGGGTCAGGCTGTATAAGGAGCAGGGTCAGGCTGTATAAGGAGCAGGGTCAGGCTGTATAAGGAGCAGGGTCAGGCTGTATAAGGAGCAGGGTCAGGCTGTATAAGGAGCAGGGTCAGGCTGTATAAGGAGCAGGGTCAGGCTGTATAAGGAGCAGGGTCAGGCTGTATAAGGAGCAGGGTCAGGCTGTATAAGGAGCAGGGTCAGGCTGTATAAGGAGCAGGGTCAGGCTGTATAAGGAGCAGGGTCAGGCTGTATAAGGAGCAGGGTCAGGCTGTATAAGGAGCAGGGTCAGGCTGTATAAGGAGCAGGGTCAGGCTGTATAAGGAGCAGGGTCAGGCTGTATAAGGAGCAGGGTCTGGGTGTATAAGGAGCAGGGTCCGGCTGTATAAGGAGCAGGGTCCAGGTGATCAGAAGCAATGCCCAGCTGTATAATTAGTAGTTGTAACTTACCTCTTCTGCAGGATGTCTGCTTGTTATGCTTGTGCTGAACCCCCTGTGCTGCTGGTGTAGGGGAGATGAGAGCTGCAGCTGTCTCAGCGTCTGTCTAAGCAAATAACCAGCAGTGACTTACTGGTCTTTATATACAGAGGCTGCGGCGCCCTCTCTCTATTACACACTAAGTACAGCCCACTGCACAATTACTGACCTTGTCTGGGCTCCGTGTGGTGCTATTGCTGAGGCAGTTTTTATTCTCTTTATTTGATTGCATTTCTTGTTTTATGTTTGTTTGATTGGTTAAGGATTTCTATAAAAAGTCAAACTAGGATTAGTGAATTGGCAACTTTTTTTATATTCATGTGAAACTTCTGTATTTAAAGGGGCATAAGAGTCATACTTGAAACATACAACAGCACATTTCTATTCTTGCTGCCCTCTTGTGTTAGTAAATGTGCTTGTGTGAAATATTCTCACTACCATAACATGCACGTACACTGCTACAGCTACATGCACGAGCGTCACACGCGCTCTAGGCCTTGCACACAGGGCAGTTCTTTATCTTCTCTCCTTGCTCTATCACATCTCTCACTTCTCTCCTCGCTTTATCACTTCTGTTTCTCTCAGAGTCAGGCTGTATAAGGAGCAGGGTCTGGGTGTATAAGGAGCAGGGTCTGGGTGTATAAGGAGCAGGGTCTGGGTGTATAAGGAGCAGGGTCTGGGTGTATAAGGAGCAGGGTCTGGGTGTATAAGGAGCAGGGTCTGGGTGTATAAGGAGCAGGGTCTGGGTGTATAAGGAGCAGGGTCTGGGTGTATAAGGAGCAGGGTCTGGGTGTATAAGGAGCAGGGTCTGGGTGTATAAGGAGCAGGGTCTGGGTGTATAAGGAGCAGGGTCTGGGTGTATAAGGAGCAGGGTCTGGGTGTATAAGGAGCAGGGTCTGGGTGTATAAGGAGCAGAGTCTGGGTGTATAAGGAGCAGGGTCTGGCTGTATAAGGAGCAGGGTCTGGGTGTATAAGGAGCAGGGTCTGGGTGTATAAGGAGCAGGGTCTGGGTGTATAAGGAGCAGGGTCTGGGTGTATAAGGAGCAGGGTCTGGGTGTATAAGGAGCAGGGTCTGGGTGTATAAGGAGCAGGGTCTGGGTGTATAAGGAGGAGGGTCAGGATGTATAAGGAGGAGGGTCAGGATGTATAAGGAGCAGGGTCAGGCTGTATAAGGAGCAGGGTCAGGCTGTATAAGGAACAGGGTCAGGCTGTATAAGGAGCAGGGTCAGGATGTATAAGGAGCAGGGTCAGGATGTATAAGGAGCAGGGTCAGGCTGTATAAGGAGGAGGGTCAGGCTGTATAAGGAGCAGGGTCAGGCTGTATAAGGAGCAGAGTCAGGCTGTATAAGGAGCAGGGTCAGGCTGTATAAGGAACAGGGTCAGGCTGTATAAGGAGCAGGGTCAGGCTGTATAAGGAGCAGAGTCAGGCTGTATAAGGAGCAGGGTCTGGGTGTATAAGGAGCAGGGTCAGGCTATATAAGGAGCAGGGTCAGGCTGTATAAGGAGCAGGGTCAGGCTGTATAAGGAGCAGGGTCAGGCTGTATAAGGAGCAGGGTCAGGCTGTATAAGTAGCAGGGTCAGGCTGTATAAGGAGCAGGGTCAGGCTGTATAAGGAGCAGGGTCTGGGTGTATAAGGAGCAGGGTCTGGGTGTATAAGGAGCAGGGTCTGGGTGTATAAGGAGCAGGGTCTGGCTGTATAAGGAGCAGGGTCTGGCTGTATAAGGAGCAGGGTCTGGCTGTATAAGGAGCAGGGTCTGGCTGTATAAGGAGCAGGGTCTGGCTGTATAAGGAGCAGGGTCTGGCTGTATAAGGAACAGGGTCAGGCTGTATAAGGAGCAGGGTCAGGCTGTATAAGGAGCAGGGTCAGGCTGTATAAGGAGCAGGGTCCGGGTGTATAAGGAGCAGGGTCCGGGTGTATAAGGATCAGGGTCAGGCTGTATAAGGATCAGGGTCAGGCTGTATAAGGAGCAGAGTCAGGCTGTATAAGGAGCAGGGTCAGGCTGTATAAGGAGCAGGATCCGGCTGTATAAGGAACAGGGTCAGGCTGTATAAGGAGCAGGGTCAGGCTGTATAAGGAACAGGGTCAGGCTGTATAAGGAGCAGGGTCAGGCTGTATAAGGAGCAGGGTCTGGCTGTATAAGGAGCAGGGTCAGGCTGTATAAGGAACAGGGTCAGGCTGTATAAGGAACAGGGTCTGGGTGTATAAGGAGCAGGGTCTGGCTGTATAAGGAGCAGGGTCTGGCTGTATAAGGAGCAGGGTCAGGCTGTATAAGGAGCAGGGTCCGGCTGTATAAGGAGCAGGGTCCGGCTGTATAAGGAGCAGGGTCCGGCTGTATAAGGAGCAGGGTCAGGCTGTATAAGGAGCAGGGTCAGGCTGTATAAGGAGCAGGGTCAGGCTGTATAAGGAGCAGGGTCAGGCTGTATAAGGAGCAGGGTCAGGGTGTATAAGGAACAGGGTCTGGGTGTATAAGGAACAGGGTCAGGCTGTATAAGGAACAGGGTCAGGCTGTATAAGGAACAGGGTCAGGCTGTATAAGGAGCAGGGTCAGGCTGTATAAGGAGCAGGGTCAGGCTGTATAAGGAGCAGGGTCCGGGTGTATAAGGAGCAGGGTCTGGGTGTATAAGGAGCAGGGTCAGGCTGTATAAGGAGCAGGGTCAGGCTGTATAAGGAGCAGAGTCAGGCTGTATAAGGAGCAGGGTCAGGCTGTATAAGGAACAGGGTCAGGCTGTATAAGGAGCAGGGTCAGGCTGTATAAGGAACAGGGTCAGGCTGTATAAGGAGCAGGGTCTGGCTGTATAAGGAGCAGGGTCTGGCTGTATAAGGAGCAGGGTCAGGCTGTATAAGGAACAGGGTCAGGCTGTATAAGGAACAGGGTCTGGGTGTATAAGGAGCAGGGTCTGGGTGTATAAGGAGCAGGGTCTGGGTGTATAAGGAGCAGGGTCTGGCTGTATAAGGAGCAGAGTCTGGCTGTATAAGGAGCAGAGTCTGGCTGTATAAGGAGCAGGGTCAGGCTGTATAAGGAGCAGGGTCCGGCTGTATAAGGAGCAGGGTCAGGCTGTATAAGGAGCAGGGTCAGGCTGTATAAGGAGCAGGGTCAGGCTGTATAAGGAGCAGGGTCAGGCTGTATAAGGAGCAGGGTCAGGCTGTATAAGGAGCAGGGTCAGGCTGTATAAGGAGCAGGGTCAGGCTGTATAAGGAGCAGGGTCAGGCTGTATAAGGAGCAGGGTCAGGCTGTATAAGGAGCAGGGTCAGGCTGTATTAGGAGGCTGTATAAGGAGCAGGGTCAGGCTGCATAAGGAGCAGGGTCAGGCTGCATAAGGAGCAGGGTCAGGCTGCATAAGGAACAGGGTCAGGCTGCATAAGGAACAGGGTCAGGATGTATAAGGAGCAGGGTCAGGCTGTATAAGGAGCAGGGTCAGGCTGTATAAGGAGCAGGGTCTGGGTGTATAAGGAGCAGAGTCTGGGTGTATAAGGAGCAGGGTCTGGGTGTATAAGGAGCAGGGTCAGGCTGTATAAGGAGCAGGGTCAGGCTGTATAAGGAGCAGGGTCAGGCTGTATAAGGAGCAGGGTCAGGCTGTATAAGGAGGCTGTATAAGGAGCAGGGTTAGGCTGTATAAGGAGCAGGGTCAGGCTGTATAAGGAGCAGGGTCAGGCTGTATAAGGAACAGGGTCCGGCTGTATAAGGAGCAGGGTCAGGCTGTATAAGGAGCAGGGTCTGGGTGTATAAGGAGCAGGGTCAGGCTGTATAAGGAGCAGGGTCAGGCTGTATAAGGAGCAGGGTCAGGCTGTATAAGGAGCAGGGTCAGGCTGTATAAGGAGCAGGGTCAGGATGTATAAGGAGCAGGGTCAGGCTGTATAAGGAGCAGGGTCAGGCTGTATAAGGAGCAGGGTCAGGCTGTATAAGGAGCAGGGTCAGGCTGTATAATGAGCAGGGTCAGGCTGTATAATGAGCAGGGTCAGGCTGTATAAGGAGCAGGGTCAGGCTGTATAAGGAGCAGGGTCAGGCTGTATAAGGAGCAGGGTCAGGCTGTATAAGGAGCAGGGTCAGGCTGTATAAGGAACAGGGTCAGGCTGTATAAGGAGCAGGGTCAGGATGTATAAGGAGCAGGGTGAGGCTGTATAAGGAGCAGGGTGAGGCTGTATAAGGAGCAGGGTGAGGCTGTATAAGGAGCAGGGTGAGGCTGTATAAGGAGCAGGGTCAGGCTGTATAAGGAGCAGGGTCAGGCTGTATAAGGAGCAGGGTCAGGCTGTATAAGGAGCAGGGTCAGGCTGTATAAGGAGCAGGGTCAGGCTGTATAAGGAGCAGAGTCAGGCTGTATAAGGAGCAGAGTCAGGCTGTATAAGGAGCAGAGTCAGGCTGTATAAGGAGCAGGGTCTGGGTGTATAAGGAGCAGGGTCTGGCTGTATAAGGAGCAGAGTCTGGCTGTATAAGGAGCAGAGTCTGGCTGTATAAGGAGCAGAGTCTGGCTGTATAAGGAGCAGAGTCTGGCTGTATAAGGAGCAGGGTCTGGCTGTATAAGGAGCAGGGTCCGGCTGTATAAGGAGCAGGGTCCGGCTGTATAAGGAGCAGAGTCAGGCTGTATAAGGAGCAGAGTCAGGCTGTATAAGGAGCAGAGTCAGGCTGTATAAGGAGCAGAGTCAGGCTGTATAAGGAGCAGAGTCAGGCTGTATAAGGAGCAGAGTCAGGCTGTATAAGGAGCAGAGTCAGGCTGTATAAGGAGCAGAGTCAGGCTGTATAAGGAGCAGGGTCAGGCTGTATAAGGAGCAGGGTCAGGCTGTATAAGGAGCAGGGTCAGGCTGTATAAGGAGCAGGGTCAGGCTGTATATAGGAGCAGGGTCAGGCTGTATAAGGAGCAGGGTCAGGCTGTATAAGGAGCAGGGTCAGGCTGTATAAGGAGGCTGTATAAGGAGCAGGGTTAGGCTGTATAAGGAGCAGGGTCAGGCTGTATAAGGAGCAGGGTCAGGCTGTATAAGGAACAGGGTCAGGCTGTATAAGGAACAGGGTCAGGCTGTATAAGGAGGTATAAGGAGCAGGGTTAGGCTGTATAAGGAGCAGGGTCAGGCTGTATAAGGAGCAGGGTCAGGCTGTATAAGGAACAGGGTCCGGCTGTATAAGGAACAGGGTCCGGCTGTATAAGGAGCAGGGTCAGGCTGTATAAGGAGCAGGGTCAGGCTGTATAAGGAGCAGGGTCAGGCTGTATAAGGAGCAGGGTCAGGCTGTATAAGGAGCAGGGTCAGGCTGTATAAGGAGCAGGGTCAGGCTGTATAAGGAGCAGGGTCAGGCTGTATAAGGAGGCTGTATAAGGAGCAGGGTTAGGCTGTATAAGGAGCAGGGTCAGGCTGTATAAGGAGCAGGGTCCGGCTGTATAAGGAACAGGGTCCGGCTGTATAAGGAGCAGGGTCAGGCTGTATAAGGAGCAGGGTCAGGCTGTATAAGGAGCAGGGTCAGGCTGTATAAGGAGCAGGGTCAGGCTGTATAAGGAGCAGGGTCAGGCTGTATAAGGAGCAGGGTCAGGCTGTATAAGGAGCAGGGTCAGGCTGTATAAGGAGGTATAAGGAGCAGGGTTAGGCTGTATAAGGAGCAGGGTCAGGCTGTATAAGGAGCAGGGTCAGGCTGTATAAGGAACAGGGTCCGGCTGTATAAGGAGCAGGGTCAGGCTGTATAAGGAGCAGGGTCTGGGTGTATAAGGAGCAGGGTCTGGGTGTATAAGGAGCAGGGTCTGGGTGTATAAGGAGCAGGGTCAGGCTGTATAAGGAGCAGGGTCAGGCTGTATAAGGAGCAGGGTCAGGCTGTATAAGGAGCAGGGTCAGGCTGTATAAGGAGCAGGAGGTCAGGCTGTATAAGGAGCAGGGTCAGGCTGTATAAGGAGCAGGGTCAGGCTGTATAAGGAGCAGGGTCAGGCTGTATAAGGAGACTGTATAAGGAGCAGGGTTAGGCTGTATAAGGAGCAGGGTCAGGCTGTATAAGGAGCAGGGTCAGGCTGTATAAGGAGCAGGGTCAGGCTGTATAAGGAACAGGGTCCGGCTGTATAAGGAGCAGGGTCAGGATGTATAAGGAGCAGGGTCAGGCTGTATAAGGAGCAGGGTCAGGCTGTATAAGGAGCAGGGTCTGGGTGTATAAGGAGCAGGGTCAGGATGTATAAGGAGCAGGGTCAGGCTGTATAAGGAGCAGGGTCTGGGTGTATAAGGAGCAGGGTCAGGCTGTATAAGGAGCAGAGTCAGGCTGTATAAGGAGCAGGGTCAGGCTGTATAAGGAGCAGGGTCAGGCTGTATAAGGAGCAGGGTCAGGCTGTATAAGGAGCAGGGTCAGGCTGTATAAGGAGCAGGGTCAGGCTGTATAAGGAGGCTGTATAAGGAGCAGGGTCAGGCTGTATAAGGAGCAGGGTCAGGCTGTATAAGGAGCAGGGTCAGGCTGTATAAGGAACAGGGTCCGGCTGTATAAGGAGCAGGGTCAGGATGTATAAGGAGCAGGGTCAGGCTGTATAAGGAGCAGGGTCTGGGTGTATAAGGAGCAGGGTCAGGCTGTATAAGGAGCAGGGTCAGGCTGTATAAGGAGCAGGGTCAGGCTGTATAAGGAGCAGGGTCAGGCTGTATAAGGAGCAGGGTCAGGCTGTATAAGGAGCAGGGTCAGGCTGTATAAGGAGCAGGGTCAGGATGTATAAGGAGCAGGGTCAGGCTGTATAAGGAGCAGGGTCAGGCTGTATAAGGAGCAGGGTCAGGCTGTATAAGGAGCAGGGTCAGGCTGTATAAGGAGCAGGGTCAGGCTGTATAAGGAACAGGGTCTGGGTGTATAAGGAGCAGGGTCTGGGTGTATAAGGAACAGGGTGAGGCTGTATAAGGAACAGGGTCAGGCTGTATAAGGAGCAGGGTCTGGCTGTATAAGGAGCAGGGTCTGGCTGTATAAGGAGCAGGGTCAGGCTGTATAAGGAGCAGGGTCAGGCTGTATAAGGAGCAGGGTCAGGCTGTATAAGGAGCAGAGTCTGGCTGTATAAGGAGCAGGGTCAGGCTGTATAAGGAGCAGGGGTCCGGCTGTATAAGGAGCAGAGTCAGGCTGTATAAGGAGCAGGGTCAGGCTGTATAAGGAGCAGGGTCTGGGTGTATAAGGAGCAGGGTCTGGGTGTATAAGGAGCAGGGTCTGGGTGTATAAGGAGCAGGGTCAGGTTGTATAAGGAGCAGAGTCAGGCTGTATAAGGAGCAGAGTCAGGCTGTATAAGGAGCAGGGTCAGGCTGTATAAGGAGCAGGGTCAGGCTGTATAAGGAGCAGGGTCAGGCTGTATAAGGAGCAGGGTCAGGCTGTATAAGGAGCAGGGTCAGGCTGTATAAGGAGCAGGGTCAGGCTGTATAAGGAGCAGCGTCAGGCTGTATAAGGAGCAGAGTCAGGCTGTATAAGGAGCAGGGTCAGGCTGTATAAGGAGCAGAGTCAGGCTGTATAAGGAGAAGGGTCAGGCTGTATAAGGAGCAGGGTCAGGCTGTATAAGGAGCAGGGTCAGGCTGTATAAGGAGCAGGGTCAGGCTGTATAAGGAGCAGGGTCAGGCTGTATAAGGAGCAGGGTCAGGCTGTATAAGGAGCAGGGTCAGGCTGTATAAGGAGCAGGGTCAGGCTGTATAAGGAGCAGGGTCAGGCTGTATAAGGAGCAGGGTCAGGCTGTATAAGGAACAGGGTCAGGCTGTATAAGGAACAGGGTCAGGCTGTATAAGGAGCAGGGTCTGGCTGTATAAGGAGCAGGGTCTGGCTGTATAAGGAGCAGGGTCAGGCTGTATAAGGAGCAGGGTCTGGGTGTATAAGGAGCAGGGTCTGGGTGTATAAGGAGCAGGGTCTGGCTGTATAAGGAACAGGGTCTGGGTGTATAAGGAGCAGGGTCTGGCTGTATAAGGAGCAGGGTCTGGCTGTATAAGGAGCAGGGTCAGGCTGTATAAGGAGCAGGGTCAGGCTGTATAAGGAGCAGGGTCAGGCTGTATAAGGAGCAGGGTCAGGCTGTATAAGGAGCAGGGTCAGGCTGTATAAGGAGCAGGGTCAGGCTGTATAAGGAGCAGGGTCAGGCTGTATAAGGAGCAGGGTCAGGCTGTATAAGGAGCAGGGTCAGGCTGTATAAGGAGCAGGGTCAGGCTGTATAAGGAGCAGGGTCAGGATGTATAAGGAGCAGGGTCAGGCTGTATAAGGAGCAGGGTGAGGCTGTATAAGGAACAGGGTCAGGCTGTATAAGGAACAGGGTCAGGCTGTATAAGGAGCAGGGTCAGGCTGTATAAGGAGCAGGGTCAGGCTGTATAAGGAGCAGGGTCAGGATGTATAAGGAGCAGGGTCAGGCTGTATAAGGAGCAGGGTGAGGCTGTATAAGGAACAGGGTCAGGCTGTATAAGGAACAGGGTTCAGGCTGTAATAAGGATCAGGGTCAGGCTGTATAAGGAGCAGGGTCTGGCTGTATAAGGAGCAGGGTCAGGCTGTATAAGAAGCAGGGTCAGGCTGTATAAGGAGCAGGGTCAGGCTGTATAAAGAACAGGGTCTGGGTGTATAAGGAGCAGGGTCAGGCTGTATAAGGAGCAGAGTCTGGCTGTATAAGGAGCAGGGTCAGGCTGTATAAGGAGCAGTGTCTGGCTGTATAAGGAGCAGAGTCTGGCTGTATAAGGAGCAGTGTCTGGCTGTATAAGGAGCAGAGTCTGGCTGTATAAGGAGCAGGGTCAGGCTGTATAAGGAGACTGTATAAGGAGCAGGGTTAGGCTGTATAAGGAGCAGGGTCAGGCTGTATAAGGAGCAGGGTCAGGCTGTATAAGGAGCAGGCTTCTGGCTGTATAAGGAGCAGGGTCAGGCTGTATAAGGAGCAGGGGTCAGGATGTATAAGGAGCAGGGTCAGGCATGTATAAGGAGCAGGGTCAGGCTGTATAAGGAGCAGGGTCTGGCTGTATAAGGAGCAGGGTCAGGCTGTATAAGGAGCAGGGTCAGGCTGTATAAGGAGCAGGGTCAGGCTGTATAAAGAACAGGGTCTGGGTGTATAAGGAGCAGGGTCAGGCTGTATAAGGAGCAGAGTCTGGCTGTATAAGGAGCAGAGTCTGGCTGTATAAGGAGCAGAGTCTGGCTGTATAAGGAGCAGAGTCTGGCTGTATAAGGAGCAGAGTCTGGCTGTATAAGGAGCAGAGTCTGGCTGTATAAGGAGCAGAGTCTGGCTGTATAAGGAGCAGGGTCAGGCTGTATAAGGAGACTGTATAAGGAGCAGGGTTAGGCTGTATAAGGAGCAGGGTCAGGCTGTATAAGGAGCAGGGTCAGGCTGTATAAGGAGCAGGGTCAGGCTGTATAAGGAACAGGGTCAGGCTGTATAAGGAGCAGGGTCAGGATGTATAAGGAGCAGGGTCAGGCTGTATAAGGAGCAGGGTCAGGCTGTATAAGGAGCAGGGTCAGGCTGTATAAGGAGCAGGGTCTGGGTGTATAAGGAGCAGGGTCAGGCTGTATAAGGAGCAGGGTCAGGCTGTATAAGGAGCAGGGTCTGGGTGTATAAGGAGCAGGGTCAGGCTGTATAAGGAGCAGGGTCAGGCTGTATAAGGAGCAGGGTCAGGCTGTATAAGGAGCAGGGTCTGGCTGTATAAGGAGCAGGGTCCGGCTGTATAAGGAGCAGGGTCCGGCTGTATAAGGAGCAGGGTCAGGCTGTATAAGGAACAGGGTCAGGCTGTATAAGGAGCAGGGTCAGGCTGTATAAGGAGCAGGGTCAGGCTGTATAAGGAGCAGGGTCAGGCTGTATAAGGAGCAGGGTCTGGCTGTATAAGGAGCAGGGTCAGGCTGTATAAGGAGCAGGGTCTGGCTGTATAAGGAGCAGGGTCTGGCTGTATAAGGAGCAGGGTCCGGCTGTATACGGAGCAGGGTCAGGCTGTATAAGGAGCAGGGTCTGGGTGTATAAGGAGCAGGGTCTGGGTGTATAAGGAGCAGGGTCTGGGTGTATAAGGAGCAGGGTCTGGGTGTATAAGGAGCAGGGTCTGGGTGTATAAGGAGCAGGGTCTGGTGTATAAGGAGCAGGGTCTGGGTGTATAAGGAGCAGGGTTCTGGGTGTATAAGGAGCAGGGTCTGGGTGTATAAGGAGCAGGGTCAGGCTGTATAAGGAGCAGGGTCAGGCTGTATAAGGAGCAGGGTCAGGCTGTATAAGGAGCAGGGTCAGGCTGTATAAGGAGCAGGGTCAGGCTGTATAAGGAGCAGGGTCAGGCTGTATAAGGAACAGGGTCTGGGTGTATAAGGAGCAGGGTCTGGCTGTATAAGGAGCAGGGTCTGGCTGTATAAGGAGCAGGGTCAGGCTGTATAAGGAGCAGGGTCCGGCTGTATAAGGAGCAGGGTCGGCTGTATAAGGAGCAGAGTCAGGCTGTATAAGGAGCAGGGTCAGGCTGTATAAGGAGCAGGGTCTGGGTGTATAAGGAGCAGGGTCTGGGTGTATAAGGAGCAGGGTCAGGCTGTATAAGGAGCAGGGTCAGGCTGTATAAGGAGCAGAGTCATGCTGTATAAGGAGCAGGGTCAGGCTGTATAAGGAGCAGGGTCAGGCTGTATAAGGAGCAGGGTGAGGCTGTATAAGGAGCAGGGTGAGGCTGTATAAGGAACAGGGTCAGGCTGTATAAGGAACAGGGTCAGGCTGTATAAGGAGCAGGGTCTGGCTGTATAAGGAGCAGGGTCAGGCTGTATAAGGAGCAGGGTCAGGCTGTATAAGGAAAAAGGGTCTGGGTGTATAAGGCGCATGGGTCAGGCTGTATAAGGTAGCAGGGTCAGGCTGTATAAGGAGCAGGGTCTGCTGTATAAGGAGCAGGGTCTGGCTGTATAAGGAGCAGGGTCAGGCTGTATAAGGAGCAGGGTCAGGCTGTATAAGGAGCAGGGTCAGGCTGTATAAGGAGCAGAGTCAGGCTGTATAAGGAGCAGAGTCAGGCTGTATAAGGAGCAGGGTCAGGCTGTATAAGGAGCAGGGTCAGGCTGTATAAGGAGCAGGGTCAGGCTGTATAAGGAGCAGGGGTCAGGCTGTATAAGGAGCAGGGTCAGCTGTATAAGGAGCAGGGGTCAGGCTGTATAAGGAGCAGGGTCAGGCTGTATAAGAGCAGGGTCAGGCTGTATAAGGAGCAGGGTCAGGCTGTATAAGGAGCAGGGTCAGGCTGTATAAGGGAGCAGGGTCAGGCTGTAATAAGGAGACTGTATAAGGAGCAGGGTTAGGCTGTATAAGGAGCAGGGTCAGGCTGTATAAGGAGCAGGGTCAGGCTGTATAAGGAACAGGGTCCGGCTGTATAAGGAGAAGGGTCAGGATGTATAAGGAGCAGGGTCAGGCTGTATAAGGAGCAGGGTCTGGCTGTATAAGGAGCAGGGTCTGGCTGTATAAGGAGCAGGGTCAGGCTGTATAAGGAGCAGGGTCTGGGTGTATAAGGAACAGGGTCAGGCTGTATAAGGAGCAGGGTCAGGCTGTATAAGGAGCAGGGTCAGGCTGTATAAGGAGCAGAGCCTGGGTGTATAAGGAGCAGGGTCAGGCTGTATAAGGAGCCGGGTCCGGCTGTATAAGGAGCCGGGTCAGGCTGTATAAGGAGCCGGGTCCGGCTGTATAAGGAGCAGGGTCTGGGTGTATAAGGAGCAGGGTCTGGGTGTATAAGGAGCAGGGTCTGGGTGTATAAGGAGCAGGGTCTGGGTGTATAAGGAGCAGGGTCTGGGTGTATAAGGAGCAGGGTCAGGCTGTATAAGGAGCAGGGTCTGGGTGTATAAGGAGCAGGGTCAGGCTGTATAAGGAGCAGGGTCAGGCTGTATAAGGAGCAGGGTCAGGCTGTATAAGGAGCAGGGTCTGGGTGTATAAGGAGCAGGGTCTGGGTGTATAAGGAGCAGGGTCAGGCTGTATAAGGAGCAGGGTCAGGCTGTATAAGGAGCAGGGTCAGGCTGTATAAGGAGCAGGGTCAGGCTGTATAAGGAGCAGGGTCAGGCTGTATAAGTAGAAGGGTCTGGGTGTATAAGGAGCAGGGTCAGGCTGTATAAGGAGCAGGGTCTGGCTGTATAAGGAGCAGGGTCAGGCTGTATAAGGAGCAGGGTCCGGCTGTATAAGGAGCAGGGTCCGGGTGTATAAGGAGCAGGGTCCGGGTGTATAAGGAGCAGGGTCTGGGTGTATAAGGAGCAGGGTCAGGCTGTATAAGGAGCAGGGTCAGGCTGTATAAGGAGCCGGGTCCGGCTGTATAAGGAGCAGGGTCTGGCTGTATAAGGAGCAGGGTCTGGCTGTATAAGGAGCAGGGTCTGGCTGTATAAGGAGCAGGGTCTGGGTGTATAAGGAGCAGGGTCTGGGTGTATAAGGAGCAAGGGTCAGGCTGTATAAGGAGCAGGGTCAGGCTGTATAAGGAGCAGGGTCCGGCGTGTATAAGAGCAGGGGGTCTGGGTGTATAAGGAGCAGGGTCAGGCTGTATAAGGAGCAGGGTCAGGGCAGTATAAGGAGCAGAGGTCCGCTGTATAAGGAGCAGGGTTCAGGCTTTATAAGGAGCAGGGGTCTGGGTGTAATAAGGAGCAGTGGGTCTGCTGTATACAGGCAGGCAGGGGGTCAGGCTGTGATAAGGAGCAGGTGTCAGGCTGTATAAGGAGCAGGGTCAGGCTGTATAAGGAGCAGGGTCAGGCTGTAAATAAGAGCGAGGGACTGGGTGTATAAGGAGCAGGGTCCTGGCTGTGTATAAGGAGCAGGGTCTGGCTGTATAAGGAGCAGGGTCAGGCTAAGGTATAGAGGAGCAGGGTCAGGCTGTATAGGAGCAGGGTCAGGCTGTATAAGGAGCAGGGTCATGGGCTGTATAAGGAGCAGGGTCAGGCTGTAATGAGGAGCAGGGGTCAGGCTGTATAAGGAGCCAGGGTCAGGCTGTATAAGGGCGCAGGGTCAGGCTGTAATAAGGAGCAGGTCAGGCTGTATAAGGAGCCGAGGGTCAGGCTGTATAAGGAGCAGGGGTCAGGCTGTATAAGGAGCAGGGTCTGGGTGTATAAGGAGGCAGGGTACCCTGGGTGTATAAGGAGCAGGGTCAGGCTGTATAAGGAGCAGGGTAAGGCTGTAATAAGGAGCAGGGTCTGGGTGTATAAGGAGCAGGGTCTGCGGTGTCTAAGGAGCAGGGACTGGCTGTATAAGTAGAAGGGTCCTGGGTGTATAAGGAGCAGGGTCTGGGTGTATAAGGAGCAGGGTCAGGCTGTATAAGGAGCAGGGGTCAGGCTGTATAAGGAGCAGGGTCAGGCTTGTATAAGGAGCAGGGTCTGGGTGTATAAGGAGCAGGGTCAGGCTGTATAAGGAGCAGGTCACGGCTGTATAAGGAGCAGGGGTCAGGCATGTATAAGGAGCAGGGTCAGGCTGTATAAGGAGCAGGGTCTGGGGTGGTATAAGGAGCAGGGTCTGGGTGTATAAGGAGCAGGGTCCGGCTGTATAAGGAGCAGAGTCAGGCTGTATAAGGAGCGAGGGTCAGGCTGTATAAGGAAGCAGGGTCAGGCTGAATAAGGAGCAGGGTCAGGCTGTATAAGGAGCAGGGTCAGGCTGTATAAGGAGCAGGGTCAGGCTGTATAAGGAGCAGGGTCAGGCTGTATAAGGAGCAGGGTCAGGCTGTATAAGGAGCAGGGTCAGGCTGTATAAGGAGCAGGGTCAGGCTGTATAAGGAGCAGGGTCAGGCTGTATAAGGAGCAGGGTCAGGCTGTATAAGGAGCAGGGTCAGGCTGTATAAGGAGCAGGGTCAGGCTGTATAAGGAGGCTGTATAAGGAGCAGGGTTAGGCTGTATAAGGAGCAGGGTCAGGCTGTATAAGGAGCAGGGTCAGGCTGTATAAGGAGCAGGGTCAGGCTGTATAAGGAGCAGGGTCAGGCTGTATAAGGAGGCTGTATAAGGAGCAGGGTCAGGCTGTATAAGGAGCAGGGTCAGGCTGTATAAGGAGCAGGGTCAGGCTGTATAAGGAACAGGGTCAGGCTGTATAAGGAACAGGGTCAGGCTGTATAAGGAGCAGGGTCAGGCTGTATAAGGAGCAGGGTCCGGCTGTATAAGGAGCAGGGTCAGGCTGTATAAGTAGCAGGGTCAGGCTGTATAAGTAGAAGGGTCTGGGTGTATAAGGAGCAGGAAAAAAGATTTGTTCCAGCCACCAATAGTTAAAAAACCTTTATTTCTTCATATAGGGTCTTTTGACAAACATACAACGTTTCAGACCTGCTATAGGTCCTTAGTCATGCAGGTCTGAAACGTTGTATGTTTGTCAAAAGACCCTATATGAAGAAATAAAGGTTTTTTAACTATTGGTGGCTGGAACAAATCTTTTTTGCTACTTGAAGTATTTGCAGGATAAGGCAGATCCTGGGTTCCGTGCCCCACAAGCCACATATCTGTTGGTGCTGTTTTCCACACTTTGCTTTGTGTATAAGGAGCAGGGTCAGGCTGTATAAGGAGCAGGGTCTGGCTGTATAAGGAGCAGGGTCAGGCTGTATAAGGAGCAGGGTCCGGCTGTATAAGGAGCAGGGTCTGGGTGTATAAGGAGCAGGGTCAGGCTGTATAAGGAGCAGGGTCAGGCTGTATAATGAACAGGGTCAGGCTGTATAAGGAGCAGGGTCAGGCTGTATAAGGAACTGGGTCAGGCTGTATAAAGAACTGGGTCAGGCTGTATAAGGAGCAGGGTCTGGCTGTATAAGGAGCAGGGTCTGGTTGTATAAGGAGCAGGGTCTGGGTGTATAAGGAGCAGGGTCTGGGTGTATAAGGAGCAGGGTCTGGGTGTATAAGGAGCAGGGTCAGGCTGTATAAGGAGCAGGGTCAGGCTGTATAAGGAGCAGGGTCAGGCTGTATAAGGAGCAGGGTCAGGCTGTATAAGGAGCAGGGTCAGGCTGTATAAGGAGCAGGGTCAGGCTGTATAAGGAGCAGGGTCAGGCTGTATAAGTAGCAGGATTTAAAGTGAGAGAAGGTGGGGGTGGGGCAGAGTATATTATACACAAGAGATTCAGTGGTTAAGGGCGAATGGCCCAATTTGAGTTTTATAATCTCCTAACCACTGATACCTCCTGCCACAGATTTAAAGTTATGGGCATTGGTGGAATTTTCCTCACAGATTTTAGTTACCTACTCTCACTTGTAAGTCTATTTACAATTACTTGTTAGTTGTATAAGTAGCAGGGTCTGGGTGTATAAGGAGCAGGGTCAGGCTGTATAAGGAGCAGGGTCTGGCTGTATAAGGAGCAGGGTCTGGCTGTATAAGGAGCAGGGTCTGGCTGTATAAGGAGCAGGGTCAGGCTGTATAAGGAGCAGGGTCTGGCTGTATAAGGAGCAGGGTCTGGGTGTATAAGGAACAGGGTCA
>NC_069508.1:3779583-4034109 GCF_027579735.1 Bombina bombina
ACATTACTGTTGTGCTGCTGTACAATAACATATCACACTAGGTACAGTAACACTGTGTGTAATTACAGGACATTACTGTTGTGCTGCTATACAATAACATAACACAAATAGGTACATGTAACACTGGGTGTAATTACAGACATTACTGTTTGTGCTTCTGTACAATAACATATCACACTAGGTACAGTAACTCTGTGTGTAATTACACAGACATTACTGTTGTGCTGCTATACAATAACATATCACACTAGGTACAGTAACACTGTGTAATTACAGACAGTACTGTTGTGCTGCTGTACAATAACATATCACACTAGGTACAGTAACACTGTGTAATTACAGACATTACTGTTGTGCTGCTATACAATAACATATCACACTAGGTACTGTAACACTGTGTAATTACAGACATTACTGTTGTGCTGCTATACAATAACATATCACACTAGGTACAGTAACACTGTGTGTAATTACAGACATTACTGTTGTGCTGCTGTACAATAACATATCACACTAGGTACAGTAACACTGTGTGTAATTACAGACATTACTGTTGTGCTGCTGTACAATAACATATCACACTAGGTACAGTAACACTGTGTGTAATTACAGACATTACTGTTGTGCTGCTATACAATAACATATCACACTAGGTACAGTAACACTGTGTAATTACAGACATTACTGTTGTGCTGCTATAGAATAACATATCACACTAGGTACAGTAACACTGTGTGTAATTACAGACATTACTGTTGTGCTGCTGTACAATAACATATCACACTAGATACAGTAACACTGTGTGTAATTACAGACGTTACTGCTGTGCTGCTATACAATAACATATCACACTAGGTACAGTAACACTGTGTGTAATTACAGACATTACTGTTGTGCTGCTATACAATAACATATCACACTAGGTACAGTAACACTGTGTGTAATTACAGACATTACTGTTGTGCTGCTGTACAATAACATATCACACTAGGTACAGTAACACTGTGTGTAATTACAGACATTACTGTTGTGCTGCTATACAATAACATATCACACTAGGTACAGTAACACTGTGTGTAATTACAGACATTACTGTTGTGCTGCTGTACAATAACATATCACACTAGGTACCGTAACACTGTGTTAATTACAGACATTACTGTTGTGCTGCTGTACAATAACATATCACACTAGGTACAGTAACACTGTGTGTAATTACAGACATTACTGTTGTGCTGCTGATACAATAACATATCACACCTAGGTACAGTAACACTGTGTGTAATTACAGACATTACTGTTGTGCTGCTGTACAATAACATATCACACTAGGTACAGTAACACTGTGTGTAATTACAGACATTACTGTTGTGCTGCTGTACAATAACATATCACACTAGGTACAGTAACACTGTGTGTAATTACAGACATTACTGTTGTGCTGCTATACAATAACATATCACACTAGGTACAGTAACACTGTGTGTAATTACAGACATTACTGTTGTGCTGCTGTACAATAACATATCACACTAGGTACAGTAACACTGTGTGTAATTACAGACATTACTGTTGTGCTGCTATACAATAACATATCACACTAGGTACAGTAACACTGTGTGTAATTACAGACATTACTGTTGTGCTGCTGTACAATAACATATCACACTAGGTACAGTAACACTGTGTGTAATTACAGACATTACTGTTGTGCTGCTATACAATAACATATCACACTAGGTACAGTAACACTGTGTGTAATTACAGACATTACTGTTGTGCTGCTGTACAATAACATATCACACTAGGTACAGTAACACTGTGTGTAATTACAGACATTACTGTTGTGCTGCTATACAATAACATATCACACTAGGTACAGTAACACTGTGTGTAATTACAGACATTACTGTTGTGCTGCTGTACAATAACATATCACACTAGGTACAGTAACACTGTGTGTAATTACAGACATTACTGTTGTGCTGCTATACAATAACATATCACACTAGGTACAGTAACACTGTGTGTAATTACAGACATTACTGTTGTGCTGCTATACAATAACATATCACACTAGGTACAGTAACACTGTGTGTAATTACAGACATTACTGTTGTGCTGCTGTACAATAACATATCACACTAGGTACAGTAACACTGTGTGTAAATACAGACATTACTGTTGTGCTGCTATACAATAACATATCACACTAGGTACAGTAACACTGTGTGTAATTACAGACATTACTGTTGTGCTGCTGTACAATAACATATCACACTAGGTACAGTAACACTGTGTGTAATTACAGACATTACTGTTGTGCTGCTGTACAATAACATATCACACTAGGTACAGTAACACTGTGTGTAATTACAGACATTACTGTTGTGCTGCTATACAATAACATATCACACTAGGTACAGTAACACTGTGTGTAATTACAGACATTTACTGTTGTGCTGCTGTACAATAACATATCACACTAGGTACAGTAACACTGTGTGTATTACAGACATTACTGTTGTGCTGCTATACAATAACATATCATACTAGGTACAGTAACACTGTGTGTAATTACAGACATTACTGTTGTGCTGCTGTTCAATAACATATCACACTAGGTACAGTAACACTGTGTGTAATTACAGACATTACTGTTGTGCTGCTGTACAATAACATATCACACTAGGTACAGTAACACTGTGTGTAATTACAGACATTACTGTTGTGCTGCTGTACAATAACATATCACACTAGGTACAGTAACACTGTGTAATTACAGACATTACTGTTGTGCTGCTGTACAATAACATATCACACTAGGTACAGTAACACTGTGTGTAATTACAGACATTACTGTTGTGCTGCTATACAATAACATATCACACTAGGTACAGTAACACTGTGTGTAATTACAGACATTACTGTTGTGCTGCTGTACAATAACATATCACACTAGGTACAGTAACACTGTGTGTAATTACAGACATTACTGTTGTGCTGCTATACAATAACATATCACACTAGGTACAGTAACACTGTGTGTAATTACAGACATTACTGTTGTGCTGCTGTACAATAACATATCACACTAGGTACAGTAACACTGTGTAATTACAGACATTACTGTTGTGCTGCTATACAATAACATATCACACTAGGTACAGTAACACTGTGTGTAATTACAGACATTACTGTTGTGCTGCTGTACAATAACATATCACACTAGGTACAGTAACACTGTGTGTAATTACAGACATTACTGTTGTGCTGCTGTACAATAACATATCACACTAGGTACAGTAACACTGTGTGTAATTACATACATTACTGTTGTGCTGCTGTACAATAACATATCACACTAGGTACAGTAACACTGTGTGTAATTACAGACATTACTGTTGTGCTGCTGTACAATAACATATCACACTAGGTACAGTAACACTCTGTGTAATTACAGACATTACTGTTGTGCTGCTGTACAATAACATATCACACTAGGTACAGTAACACTGTGTGTAATTACAGACATTACTGTTGTGCTGCTGTACAATAACATATCACACTAGGTACAGTAACACTGTGTGTAATTACAGACATTACTGTTGTGCTGCTATACAATAACATATCACACTAGGTACAGTAACACTGTGATAATTACAGACATTACTGTTGTGCTGCTATACAATAACATATCACACTAGGTACAGTAACACTGTGTGTAATTACAGACATTACTGTTGTGCTGCTGTACAATAACATATCACACTAGGTACAGTAACACTGTGTGTAATTACAGACATTACTGTTGTGCTGCTATACAATAACATATCACACTAGGTACAGTAACACTGTGTGTAATTACAGACATTACTGTTGTGCTGCTATACAATAACATATCACACTAGGTACAGTAACACTGTGTGTAATTACAGACATTACTGTTGTGCTGCTATACAATAACATATCACACTAGGTACAGTAACACTGTGTGTAATTACAGACATTACTGTTGTGCTGCTGTACAATAACATATCACACTAGGTACAGTAACACTGTGTGTAATTACATACATTACTGTTGTGCTGCTGTACAATAACATATCACACTAGGTACAGTAACACTGTGTGTAATTACATACATTACTGTTGTGCTGCTGTACAATAACATATCACACTAGGTACAGTAACACTGTGTGTAATTACAGACATTACTGTTGTGCTGCTGTACAATAACATATCACACTAGGTACAGTAACACTGTGTGTAATTACAGACATTACTGTTGTGCTGCTGTACAATAACATATCACACTAGGTACAGTAACACTGTGTGTAATTACAGACATTACTGTTGTGCTGCTATACAATAACATATCACACTAGGTACAGTAACACTGTGTGTAATTACAGACATTACTGTTGTGCTGCTGTACAATAACATATCACACTAGGTACAGTAACACTGTGTGTAATTACAGACATTACTGTTGTGCTGCTATACAATAACATATCACACTAGGTACAGTAACACTGTGTGTAATTACAGACATTACTGTTGTGCTGCTGTACAATAACATATCACACTAGGTACAGTAACACTGGGTGTAATTACAGACATTACTGTTGTGCTGCTATACAATAACATATCACACTAGGTACAGTAACACTGTGTGTAATTACAGACATTACTGTTGTGCTGCTGTACAATAACATATCACACTAGGTACAGTAACACTGTGTGTAATTACAGACATTACTGTTGTGCTGCTGTACAATAACATATCACACTAGGTACAGTAACACTGTGTGTAATTACAGACATTACTGTTGTGCTGCTATACAATAACATATCACACTAGGTACAGTAACACTGTGTGTAATTACAGACATTACTGTTGTGCTGCTTTACAATAACATATCACACTAGGTACAGTAACACTGTGTGTAATTACAGACATTACTGTTGTGCTGCTATACAATAACATATCACACTAGGTACAGTAACACTGTGTGTAATTACAGACATTACTGTTGTGCTGCTGTACAATAACATATCACACTAGGTACAGTAACACTGTGTGTAATTACAGACATTACTGTTGTGCTGCTGTACAATAACATATCACACTAGGTACAGTAACACTGTGTGTAATTACAGACATTACTGTTGTGCTGCTATACAATAACATATCACACTAGGTACAGTAACACTGTGTGTAATTACATACATTACTGTTGTGCTGCTGTACAATAACATATCACACTAGGTACAGTAACACTGTGTGTAATTACAGACATTACTGTTGTGCTGCTATACAATAACATATCACACTAGGTACAGTAACACTGTGTTAATTACAGACATTACTGTTGTGCTGCTGTACAATAACATATCACACTAGGTACAGTAACACTGTGTGTAATTACAGACATTACTGTTGTGCTGCTATACAATAACATATCACACTAGGTACAGTAACACTGTGTGTAATTACAGACATTACTGTTGTGCTGCTATACAATAACATATCACACTAGGTACAGTAACACTGTGTGTAATTACAGACATTAATGTTGTGCTGCTATACAATAACATATCACACTAGGTACAGTAACACTGTGTGTAATTACAGACATTACTGTTGTGCTGCTATACAATAACATATCACACTAGGTACAGTAACACTGTGTGTAATTACAGACAATACTGTTGTGCAGCTGTACAATAACATATCACACTATGTACAGAAACACTGTGTGTAATTACAGACATTACTGTTGTGCTGCTTTACAATAACATATCACACTAGGTACAGTAACACTGGTGTGTAATTACAGACATTACTGTTGTGCTGCTGTACAATAACATATCACAACTATGGTACAGTAAACACTGTGTGTAATTACAGACAATACTGTTGTGCTGCTGTACAAATAACATATCACACTAGGTACAGTAACACTGTGTGTAATTACAGACATTACTGTTGTGCTGCTGTACAATAACATATCACACTAGGTACAGTAACACTGTGTGTAATTACAGGACATTACTGTTGTGCTGCTGTACAATAACATATCACACCTAGGTACAGTAACACACTGTGTTAATTACAGACATTACTGTTGTGCTGCTGTACAATAACATATCACACTAGGTACAGTAACACTGTGTGTAATTACAGACATTACTGTTGTGCTGCTGTACAATAACATATCACACTAGGTACAGTAACACTGTGTGTAATTACAGACATTACTGTTGTGCTGCTATACTGTTGTGCTGCTATACAATAACATATCACACTAGGTACAGTAACACTGTGTGTAATTACAGACATTACTGTTGTGCTGCTATACAATAACATATCACACTAGGTACAGTAACACTGTGTGTAATTACAGACATTACTGTTGTGCTGCTGTACAATAACATATCACACTAGGTACAGTAACACTGTGTAATTACAGACATTACTGTTGTGCTGCTGTACAATAACATATCACACTAGGTACAGTAACACTGTGTGTAATTACAGACATTACTGTTGTGCTGCTTTACAATAACATATCACACTAGGTACAGTAACACTGTGTGTAATTACAGACATTACTGTTGTGCTGCTGTACAATAACATATCACACTAGGTACAGTAACACTGTGTGTAATTACAGACATTACTGTTGTGCTGCTGTACAATAACATATCACACTAGGTACAGTAACACTGTGTGTAATTACAGACATTACTGTTGTGCTGCTATACAATAACATATCACACTAGGTACAGTAACACTGTGTGTAATTACAGACATTACTGTTGTGCTGCTATACAATAACATATCACACTAGGTACAGTAACACTGTGTAATTACAGACATTACTGTTGTGCTGCTGTACAATAACATATCACACTAGGTACAGTAACACTGTGTGTAATTACAGACATTACTGTTGTGCTGCTGTACAATAACATATCACACTAGGTACAGTAACACTGTGTGTAATTACAGACATTACTGTTGTGCTGCTAGTACAATAACATATCACACTAGGTACAGTAACACTGGTGTAATTACAGACATTACTGTTGTGCTGCTGTACAATAACATATCACACTAGGTACAGTAACACTGTGTGTAATTACAGACATTACTGTTGTGCTGCTGTACAATAACATATCACACTAGGTACAGTAACACTGTGTGTAATTACATACATTACTGTTGTGCTGCTGTACAATAACATATCACACTAGGTACAGTAACACTGTGTGTAATTACAGACATTACTGTTGTGCTGCTGTACAATAACATATCACACTAGGTACAGTAACACTGTGTGTAATTACATACATTACTGTTGTGCTGCTGTACAATAACATATCACACTAGGTACAGTAACACTGTGTGTAATTACAGACATTACTGTTGTGCTGCTATACAATAACATATCACACTAGGTACAGTAACACTGTGTGTAATTACAGACATTACTGTTGTGCTGCTATACAATAACATATCACACTAGGTACAGTAACACTGTGTGTAATTACAGACATTACTGTTGTGCTGCTGTACAATAACATATCACACTAGGTACAGTAACACTGTGTGTAATTACAGACATTACTGTTGTGCTGCTGTACAATAACATATCACACTAGGTACAGTAACACTGTGTGTAATTACAGACATTACTGTTGTGCTGCTATACAATAAAATATCACACTAGGTACAGTAACACTGTGTGTAATTACAGACATTACTGTTGTGCTGCTATACAATAACATATCACACTAGGTACAGTAACACTGTGTAATTACAGACATTACTGTTGTGCTGCTGTACAATAACATATCACACTAGGTACAGTAACACTGTGTGTAATTACAGACATTACTGTTGTGCTGCTGTACAATAACATATCACACTAGGTACAGTAACACTGTGTGTAATTACAGACATTACTGTTGTGCTGCTGTACAATAACATATCACACTAGGTACAGTAACACTGTGTGTAATTACAGACATTACTGTTGTGCTGCTGTACAATAACATATCACACTAGGTACAGTAACACTGTGTAATTACAGACATTACTGTTGTGCTGCTGTACAATAACATATCACACTAGGTACAGTAACACTGTGTGTAATTACAGACATTACTGTTGTGCTGCTATACAATAACATATCACACTAGGTACAGTAACACTGTGTGTAATTACAGACATTACTGTTGTGCTGCTGTACAATAACATATCACACTAGGTACAGTAACACTGTGTGTAATTACAGACATTACTGTTGTGCTGCTGTACAATAACATATCACACTAGGTACAGTAACACTGTGTGTAATTACAGACATTACTGTTGTGCTGCTGTACAATAACATATCACACTAGGTACAGTAACACTGTGTGTAATTACAGACATTACTGTTGTGCTGCTATACAATAACATATCACACTAGGTACAGTAACACTGTGTGTAATTACATACATTACTGTTGTGCTGCTGTACAATAACATATCACACTAGGTACAGTAACACTGTGTGTAATTACAGACATTACTGTTGTGCTGCTATACAATAACATATCACACTAGGTACAGTAACACTGTGTGTAATTACAGACATTACTGTTGTGCTGCTGTACAATAACATATCACACTAGGTACAGTAACACTGTGTGTTATTACAGACATTACTGTTGTGCTGCTGTACAATAACATATCACACTAGGTACAGTAACACTGTGTGTAATTACAGACATTACTGTTGTGCTGCTGTACAATAACATATCACACTAGGTACAGTAACACTGTGTGTATTACAGACATTACTGTTGTGCTGCTGTACAATAACATATCACACTAGGTACAGTAACACTGTGTGTAATTACAGACATTACTGTTGTGCTGCTATACAATAACATATCACACTAGGTACAGTAACACTGTGTGTAATTACAGACATTACTGTTGTGCTGCTATACAATAACATATCACACTAGGTACAGTAACACTGTGTGTAATTACACAACGTTACTGTTGTGCTGCTATACAATAACATATCACACTAGGTACAGTAACACTGTGTGTAATTACAGACATTACTGTTGTGCTGCTATACAATAACATATCACACTAGGTACAGTAACACTGTGTGTAATTACAGACATTACTGTTGTGCTGCTGTACAATAACATATCACACTAGGTACAGTAACACTGTGTGTAATTACAGACATTACTGTTGTGACTGCTGTACAATAACATATCACACTAGGTACAGTAACACTGTGTGTAATTACAGACATTACTGTTGTGCTGCTGTACAATAACATATCACACTAGGTACAGTAACACTGTGTGTAATTACAGACATTACTGTTGTGCTGCTGTACAATAACATATCACACTAGGTACAGTAACACTGTGTAATTTACAGACATTAACTGTTGTGCTGCTGTAACAATAACATATCACACTAGGTACAGTAACACTGTGTGTAATTACAGACATTACTGTTGTGCTGCTGTACAATAACATATCACACTAGGTACAGTAACACTGTGTAATTACAGACATTACTGTTGTGCTGCTATACAATAACATATCACACTAGGTACAGTAACACTGTGTGTAATTACAGACATTACTGTTGTGCTGCTGTACAATAACATATCACACTAGGTACAGTAACACTGTGTGTAATTACAGACATTACTGTTGTGCTGCTGTACAATAACATATCACACTAGGTACAGTAACACTGTGTGTAATTACAGACATTACTGTTGTGCTGCTATACAATAACATATCACACTAGGTACAGTAACACTGTGTGTAATTACAGACATTACTGTTGTGCTGCTATACAATAACATATCACACTAGGTACAGTAACACTGTGTGTAATTACAGACATTACTGTTGTGCTGCTATACAATAACATATCACACTAGGTACAGTAACACTGTGTAATTACAGACATTACTGTTTGTGCTGCTATACAATAACATATCACACTAGGTACAGTAACACTGTGTGTAATTACAGACATTACTGTTGTGCTGCTGATACAATAACATATCACACTAGGTACAGTAACACTGTGTGTAATTACAGACATTACTGTTGTGCTGCTGTACAATAACATATCACACTAGGTACAGTAACACTGTGTGTAATTACAGACATTACTGTTGTGCTGCTGTACAATAACATATCACACTAGGTACAGTAACACTGTGTGTAATTACAGACATTACTGTTGTGCTGCTGTACAATAACATATCACACTAGGTACAGTAACACTGTGTGTAATTACAGACATTACTGTTGTGCTGCTGTACAATAACATATCACACTAGGTACAGTAACACTGTGTGTAATTACAGACATTACTGTTGTGCTGCTATACAATAACATATCACACTAGGTACAGTAACACTGTGTGTAATTACAGACATTACTGTTGTGCTGCTGTACAATAACATATCACACTAGGTACAGTAACACTGTGTTATTACAGACATTACTTTTGTGCTGCTGTACAATAACATATCACACTAGGTACAGTAACACTGTGTGTAATTACAGACATTACTGTTGTGCTGCTGTACAATAACATATCACACTAGGTACAGTAACACTGTGTGTAATTACAGACATTACTGTTGTGCTGCTGTACAATAACATATCACACTAGGTACAGTAACACTGTGTGTAATTACAGACATTACTGTTGTGCTGCTGTACAATAACATATCACACTAGGTACAGTAACACTGTGTGTAATTACAGACATTACTGTTGTGCTGCTGTACAATAACATATCACACTAGGTACAGTAACACTGTGTGTAATTACAGACATTACTGTTGTGCTGCTGTACAATAACATATCACACTAGGTACAGTAACACTGTGTGTAATTACAGACATTACTGTTGTGCTGCTGTACAATAACATATCACACTAGGTACAGTAACACTGTGTGTAATTACAGACATTACTGTTGTGCTGCTATACAATAACATATCACACTAGGTACAGTAACACTGTGTGTAATTACAGACATTACTGTTGTGCTGCTATACAATAACATATCACACTAGGTACAGTAACACTGTGTGTAATTACAGACATTACTGTTGTGCTGCTGTACAATAACATATCACACTAGGTACAGTAACACTGTGTGTAATTACAGACATTACTGTTGTGCTGCTGTACAATAACATATCACACTAGGTACAGTAACACTGTGTGTAATTACAGACATTACTGTTGTGCTGCTGTACAATAACATATCACACTAGGTACAGTAACACTGTGTGTAATTACAGACATTACTGTTGTGCTGCTGTACAATAACATATCACACTAGGTACAGTAAACACTGTGTGTAATTACAGACATTACTGTTGTGCTGCTATACAATAACATATCACACTAGGTACAGTAACACTGTGTGTAATTACAGACATTACTGTTGTGCTGCTATACAATAACATATCACACTAGGTACAGTAACACTGTGTAATTACAGACATTACTGTTGTGCTGCTGTACAATAACATATCACACTAGGTACAGTAACACTGTGTGTAATTACAGACATTACTGTTGTGCTGCTTTACAATAACATATCACACTAGGTACAGTAACACTGTGTGTAATTACAGACATTACTGTTGTGCTGCTATACAATAACATATCACACTAGGTACAGTAACACTGTGTAATTACAGACATTACTGTTGTGCTGCTGTACAATAACATATCACACTAGGTACAGTAACACTGTGTGTAATTACAGACATTACTGTTGTGCTGCTATACAATAACATATCACACTAGGTACAGTAACACTGTGTGTAATTACAGACATTACTGTTGTGCTGCTGTACAATAACATATCACACTAGGTACAGTAACACTGTGTAATTACAGACATTACTGTTGTGCTGCTATTACAATAACATATCACACTAGGTACAGTAACACTGTGTGTAATTACAGACATTACTGTTGTGCTGCTGTACAATAACATATCACACTAGGTACAGTAACACTGTGTGTAATTACAGACATTACTGTTGTGCTGCTGTACAATAACATATCACACTAGGTACAGTAACACTGTGTGTAATTACAGACATTACTGTTGTGCTGCTGTACAATAACATATCACACTAGGTACAGTAACACTGTGTGTAATTACAGACATTACTGTTGTGCTGCTGTACAATAACATATCACACTAGGTACAGTAACACTGTGTGTAATTACAGACATTACTGTTGTGCTGCTATACAATAACATATCACACTAGGTACAGTAACACTGTGTGTAATTACAGACATTACTGTTGTGCTGCTGTACAATAACATATCACACTAGGTACAGTAACACTGTGTGTAATTACAGACATTACTGTTGTGCTGCTGTACAATAACATATCACACTAGGTACAGTAACACTGTGTGTAATTACAGACATTACTGTTGTGCTGCTGTACAATAACATATCACACTAGGTACAGTAACACTGTGTGTAATTACAGACATTACTGTTGTGCTGCTGTACAATAACATATCACACTAGGTACAGTAACACTGTGTGTAATTACAGACATTACTGTTGTGCTGCTGTACAATAACATATCACACTAGGTACAGTAACACTGTGTGTAATTACAGACATTACTGTTGTGCTGCTGTACAATAACATATCACACTAGGTACAGTAACACTGTGTGTAATTACAGACATTACTGTTGTGCTGTACAATAACATATCACACTAGGTACAGTAACACTGTGTGTAATTACAGACATTACTGTTGTGCTGCTGTACAATAACATATCACACTAGGTACAGTAACACTGTGTGTAATTACAGACATTACTGTTGTGCTGCTGTACAATAACATATCACACTAGGTACAGTAACACTGTGTGTAATTACAGACATTACTGTTGTGCTGCTATACAATAACATATCACACTAGGTACAGTAAACACTGTGTTAATTACAGACATTACTGTTGTGCTGCTATACAATAACATATCACATAGGTACAGTAACACTGTGTGTAATTACAGACATTACTGTTGTGCTGCTATACAAATAACATATCACACTAGGTACAGTAACACTGTGTGTAATTACAGACATTACTGTTGTGCTGCTGTACAATAACATATCACACTAGGTACAGTAACACTGTGTGTAATTACAGACATTACTGTTGTACTGCTGTACAATAACATATCACACTAGGTACAGTAACACTGTGTGTAATTACAGACATTACTGTTGTGCTGCTGTACAATAACATATCACACTAGGTACAGTAACACTGTGTGTAATTACAGACATTACTGTTGTGCTGCTATACAATAACATATCACACTAGGTACACAGTAACACTGTGTGTAATTACAGACATTACTGTTGTGCTGCTATACAATAACATATCACACTAGGTACAGTAACACTGTGTGTAATTACTGACATTACTGTTGTGCTGCTATACAATAACATATCACACTAGGTACAGTAACACTGTGTGTAATTACAGACATTACTGTTGTGCTGCTGTACAATAACATATCACACTAGGTACAGTAACACTGTGTGTAATTACAGACATTACTGTTGTGCTGCTATACAATAACATATCACACTAGGTACAGTAACACTGTGTGTAATTACAGACATTACTGTTGTGCTGCTATACAATAACATATCACACTAGGTACAGTAACACTGTGTGTAATTACAGACATTACTGTTGTGCTGCTATACAATAACAATATCACACTAGGTACAGTAACACTGTGTGTAATTACAGACATTACTGTTGTGCTGCTATACAATAACATATCACACTAGGTACAGTAACACTGTGTAATTACAGACATTACTGTTGTGCTGCTGTACAATAACATATCACACTAGGTACAGTAACACTGTGTGTAATTACAGACATTACTGTTGTGCTGCTATACAATAACATATCACACTAGGTACAGTAACACTGTGTGTAATTACAGACATTACTGTTGTGCTGCTATACAATAACATATCACACTAGGTACAGTAACACTGTGTGTAATTACAGACATTACTGGTGTGCTGCTGTACAATAACATATCACACTAGGTACAGTAACACTGTGTGTAATTACAGACATTACTGTTGTGCTGCTGTACAATAACATATCACACTAGGTACAGTAACACTGTGTGTATTACTGACATTACTGTTGTGCTGCTGTACAATAACATATCACACTAGGTACAGTAACACTGTGTGTAATTACAGACATTACTGTTGTGCTGATATACAATAACATATCACACTAGGTACAGTAACACAGTGTGTAATTACAGACATTACTGTTGTGCTGCTATACAATAACATATCACACTAGGTACAGTAACACTGTGTGTAATTACAGACATTACTGTTGTGCTGCTATACAATAACATATCACACTAGGTACAGTAACACTCTGTGTGTAATTACCAGGACATTACTGTTGTTCTGCTATACAATAACATATCACACTAGGTACAGTAACACTGTGTGTAATTACAGACATTACTGTTGTGCTGCTGTACAATAACATATCACACTAGGTACAGTAACACTGTGTGTAATTACAGACATTACTGTTGTGCTGCTATACAATAACATATCACACTAGGTACAGTAACACTGTGTAATTACAGACATTACTGTTGTGCTGCTATACAATAACATATCACACTAGGTACAGTAACACTGTGTGTAATTACAGACATTACTGTTGTGCTGCTATACAATAACATATCACACTAGGTACAGTAACACTGTGTGTAATTACAGACATTACTGTTGTGCTGCTGTACAATAACATATCACACTAGGTACAGTAACACTGTGTGTAATTACAGACATTACTGTTGTGCTGCTGTACAATAACATATCACACTAGGTACAGTAACACTGTGTGTAATTACAGACATTACTGTTGTGCTGCTGTACAATAACATATCACACTAGGTACAGTAACACTGTGTGTAATTACAGACATTAATGTTGTGCTGCTGTACAATAACATATCACACTAGGTACAGTAACACTGTGTGTAATTACAGACATTACTGTTGTGCTGCTGTACAATAACATATCACACTAGGTACAGTAACACTGGTGTAATTACAGACATTACTGTTGTGCTGCTGTACAATAACATATCACACTAGGTACAGTAACACTGTGTGTAATTACAGACATTACTGTTGTGCTGCTATACAATAACATATCACACTAGGTACAGTAACACTGTGTGTAATTACAGACATTACTGTTGTGCTGCTGTACAATAACATATCACACTAGGTACAGTAACACTGTGTTAATTACAGACATTACTGTTGTGCTGGCTATACAATAACATATCACACTAGGTACAGTAACACTGTGTGTAATTACAGACATTACTGTTGTGCTGCTGTACAATAACATATCACACTAGGTACAGTAACACTGTGTGTAATTACAGACATTACTGTTGTGCTGCTGTACAATAACATATCACACTAGGTACAGTAACACTGTGTGTAATTACAGACATTACTGTTGTGCTGCTGTACAATAACATATCACACTAGGTACAGTAACACTGTGTGTAATTACAGACATTACTGTTGTGCTGCTGTACAATAACATATCACACTAGGTACAGTAACACTGTGTGTAATTACAGACATTACTGTTGTGCTGCTATACAATAACATATCACACTAGGTACAGTAACACTGTGTGTAATTACAGACATTACTGTTGTGCTGCTATACAATAACATATCACACTAGGTACAGTAACACTGTGGTAATTACAGACATTACTGTTGTGCTGCTGTACAATAACATATCACACTAGGTACAGTAACACTGTGTGTAATTACAGACATTACTGTTGTGCTGCTATACAATAACATATCACACTAGGTACAGTAACACTGTGTGTAATTACAGACATTACTGTTGTGCTGCTGTACAATAACATATCACACTAGGTACAGTAACACTGTGTGTAATTACAGACATTACTGTTGTGCTGCTATACAATAACATATCACACTAGGTACAGTAACACTGTGTGTAATTACAGACATTACTGTTGTGCTGCTGTACAATAACATATCACACTAGGTACAGTAACACTGTGTGTAATTACAGACATTACTGTTGTGCTGCTATACAATAACATATCACACTAGGTACAGTAACACTGTGTGTAATTACAGACATTACTGTTGTGCTGCTGTACAATAACATATCACACTAGGTACAGTAACACTGTGTGTAATTACAGACATTACTGTTGTGCTGCTGTACAATAACATATCACACTAGGTACAGTAACACTGTGTGTAATTACAGACATTACTGTTGTGCTGCTATACAATAACATATCACACTAGGTACAGTAACACTGTGTGTAATTACAGACATTACTGTTGTGCTGCTATACAATAACATATCACACTAGGTACAGTAACACTGTGTGTAATTACAGACATTACTGTTGTGCTGCTATACAATAACATATCACACTAGGTACAGTAACACTGTGTGTAATTACAGACATTACTGTTGTGCTGCTGTACAATAACATATCACACTAGGTACAGTAACACTGTGTGTAATTACAGACATTACTGTTGTGCTGCTGTACAATAACATATCACACTAGGTACAGTAACACTGTGTGTAATTACAGACATTACTGTTGTGCTGCTATACAATAACATATCACACTAGGTACAGTAACACTGTGTGTAATTACAGACATTACTGTTGTGCTGCTGTACAATAACATATCACACTAGGTACAGTAACACTGTGTAATTACAGACATTACTGTTGTGCTGCTGTACAATAACATATCACACTAGGTACAGTAACACTGTGTGTAATTACAGACATTACTGTTGTGCTGCTATACAATAACATATCACACTAGGTACAGTAACACTGTGTGTAATTACAGACATTACTGTTGTGCTGCTGTACAATAACATATCACACTAGGTACAGTAACACTGTGTGTAATTACAGACATTACTGTTGTGCTGCTGTACAATAACATATCACACTAGGTACAGTAACACTGTGTGTAATTACAGACATTACTGTTGTGCTGCTGTACAATAACATATCACACTAGGTACAGTAACACTGTGTGTAATTACAGACATTACTGTTGTGCTGCTTTACAATAACATATCACACTAGGTACAGTAACACTGTGTGTAATTACAGACATTACTGTTGTGCTGCTATACAATAACATATCACACTAGGTACAGTAACACTGTGTGTAATTACAGACATTACTGTTGTGCTGCTATACAATAACATATCACACTAGGTACAGTAACACTGTGTAATTACAGACATTACTGTTGTGCTGCTATACAATAACATATCACACTAGGTACAGTAACACTGTGTGTAATTACAGACATTACTGTTGTGCTGCTGTACAATAACATATCACACTAGGTACAGTAACACTGTGTGTAATTACAGACATTACTGTTGTGCTGCTGTACAATAACATATCACACTAGGTACAGTAACACTGTGTGTAATTACAGACATTACTGTTGTGCTGCTATACAATAACATATCACACTAGGTACAGTAACACTGTGTGTAATTACAGACATTACTGTTGTGCTGCTATACAATAACATATCACACTAGGTACAGTAACACTGTGTGTAATTACAGACATTACTGTTGTGCTGCTATTACAATAACATATCCACACTAGGTACAGTAACACTGTGTGTAATTACAGACATTACTGTTGTGCTGCTATACAATAACATATCACACTAGGTACAGTAACACTGTGTGTAATTACAGACATTACTGTTGTGCTGCTGTACAATAACATATCACACTAGGTACAGTAACACTGGGTGTAATTACAGACATTACTGTTGTGCTGCTGTACAATAACATATCTACACTAGGTACAGTAACACTGTGTGTAATTACAGACATTACTGTTTGTGCTGCTGTACAATAACATATCACACTAGGTACAGTAACACTGTGTGTAATTACAGACATTACTGTTGTGCTGCTATACAATAACATATCACACTAGGTACAGTAACACTGTGTGTAATTACAGACATTACTGTTGTGCTGCTGTACAATAACATATCACACTAGGTACAGTAACACTGTGTGTAATTACAGACATTACTGTTGTGCTGCTATACAATAACATATCACACTAGGTACAGTAACACTGTGTGTAATTACAGACATTACTGTTGTGCTGCTATACAATAACATATCACACTAGGTACAGTAACACTGTGTGTAATTACAGACATTACTGTTGTGCTGCTATACAATAACATATCACACTAGGTACAGTAACACTGTGTGTAATTACAGACATTACTGTTGTGCTGCTGTACAATAACATATCACACTAGGTACAGTAACACTGTGTGTAATTACAGACATTACTGTTGTGCTGCTGTACAATAACATATCACACTAGGTACAGTAACACTGTGTGTAATTACAGACATTACTGTTGTGCTGCTATACAATAACATATCACACTAGGTACAGTAACACTGTGTGTAATTACAGACATTACTGTTGTGCTGCTATACAATAACATATCACACTAGGTACAGTAACACTGTGTAATTACAGACATTACTGTTGTGCTGCTGTACAATAACATATCACACTAGGTACAGTAACACTGTGTGTAATTACAGACATTACTGTTTGTGCTGCTATAACAATAACATATCACACTAGGTACAGTAACACTGTGTGTAATTACAGACATTACTGTTGTGCTGCTATACAATAACATATCACACTAGGTACAGTAACACTGTGTGTAATTACAGACATTACTGTTGTGCTGCTGTACAATAACATATCACACTAGGTACAGTAACACTGTGTAATTACAGACATTACTGTTGTGCTGCTGTACAATAACATATCACACTAGGTACAGTAACACTGTGTGTAATTACAGACATTACTGTTGTGCTGCTGAACAATAACATATCACACTAGGTACAGTAACACTGTGTGTAATTACAGACATTACTGTTGTGCTGCTATACAATAACATATCACACTAGGTACAGTAACACTGTGTGTAATTACAGACATTACTGTTGTGCTGCTATACAATAACATATCACACTAGGTACAGTAACACTGTGTGTAATTACAGACATTACTGTTGTGCTGCTGTACAATAACATATCACACTAGGTACAGTAACACTGTGTGTAATTACAGACATTACTGTTGTGCTGCTGTACAATAACATATCACACTAGGTACAGTAACACTGTGTGTAATTACAGACATTACTGTTGTGCTGCTATACAATAACATATCACACTAGGTACAGTAACACTGTGTGTAATTACAGACATTACTGTTGTGCTGCTATACAATAACATATCACACTAGGTACAGTAACACTGTGTGTAATTACAGACATTACTGTTGTGCTGCTGTACAATAACATATCACACTAGGTACAGTAACACTGTGTGTAATTACAGACATTACTGTTGTGCTGCTATACAATAACATATCACACTAGGTACAGTAACACTGTGTGTAATTACAGACATTACTGTTGTGCTGCTATACAATAACATATCACACTAGGTACAGTAACACTGTGTGTAATTACAGACATTACTGTTGTGCTGCTATACAATAACATATCACACTAGGTACAGTAACACTGTGTGTAATTACAGACATTACTGTTGTGCTGCTATACAATAACATATCACACTAGGTACAGTAACACTGTGTGTAATTACAGACATTACTGTTGTGCTGCTATACAATAACATATCACACTAGGTACAGTAACACTGTGTGTAATTACAGACATTACTGTTGTGCTGCTATACAATAACATATCACACTAGGTACAGTAACACTGTGTGTACTTACAGACATTACTGTTGTGCTGCTATACAATAACATATCACACTAGGTACAGTAACACTGTGTGTAATTACAGACATTACTGTTGTGCTGCTATACAATAACATATCACACTAGGTACAGTAACACTGTGTGTAATTACAGACATTACTGTTGTGCTGCTGTACAATAACATATCACACTAGGTACAGTAACACTGTGTGTAATTACAGACATTACTGTTGTGCTGCTATACAATAACATATCACACTAGGTACAGTAACACTGTGTGTAATTACAGACATTACTGTTGTGCTGCTATACAATAACATATCACACTAGGTACAGTAACACTGGGTGTAATTACAGACATTACTGTTGTGCTGCTATACAATAACATATCACACTAGGTACAGTAACACTGTGTGTAATTACAGACATTACTGTTGTGCTGCTGTACAATAACATATCACACTAGGTACAGTAACACTGTGTGTAATTACAGACATTACTGTTGTGCTGCTATACAATAACATATCACACTAGGTACAGTAACACTGTGTGTAATTACAGACATTACTGTTGTGCTGCTATACAATAACATATCACACTAGGTACAGTAACACTGTGTAATTACAGACATTACTGTTGTGCTGCTGTACAATAACATATCACACTAGGTACAGTAACACTGTGTAATTACAGACATTACTGTTGTGCTGCTGTACAATAACATATCACACTAGGTACAGTAACACTGTGTGTAATTACAGACATTACTGTTGTGCTGCTATACAATAACATATCACACTAGGTACAGTAACACTGTGTGTAATTACAGACATTACTGTTGTGCTGCTGTACAATAACATATCACACTAGGTACAGTAACACTGTGTGTAATTACAGACATTACTGTTGTGCTGCTATACAATAACATATCACACTAGGTACAGTAACACTGTGTGTAATTACAGACATTACTGTTGTGCTGCTATACAATAACATATCACACTAGGTACAGTAACACTGTGTGTAATTACAGACATTACTGTTGTGCTGCTATACAATAACATATCACACTAGGTACAGTAACACTGTGTGTAATTACAGACATTACTGTTGTGCTGCTATACAATAACATATCACACTAGGTACAGTAACACTGTGTGTAATTACAGACATTACTGTTGTGCTGCTGTACAATAACATATCACACTAGGTACAGTAACACTGTGTGTAATTACAGACATTACTGTTGTGCTGCTATACAATAACATATCACACTAGGTACAGTAACACTGTGTGTAATTACAGACATTACTGTTGTGCTGCTATACAATAACATATCACACTAGGTACAGTAACACTGTGTAATTACAGACATTACTGTTGTGCTGCTGTACAATAACATATCACACTAGTACAGTAACACTGTGTGTAATTACAGACATTACTGTTGTGCTGCTAGTACAATAACATATCACACTAGGTACAGTAACACTGTGTGTAATTACAGACATTACTGTTGTGCTGCTTTACAATAAAATATCACACTAGGTACAGTAACACTGTGTGTAATTACAGACATTACTGTTGTGCTGCTATACAATAACATATCACACTAGGTACAGTAACACTGTGTGTAATTACAGACATTACTGTTGTGCTGCTATACAATAACATATCACACTAGGTACAGTAACACTGTGTGTAATTACAGACATTACTGTTGTGCTGCTATACAATAACATATCACACTAGGTACAGTAACACTGTGTGTAATTACAGACATTACTGTTGTGCTGCTATACAATAACATATCACACTAGGTACAGTAACACTGTGTGTAATTACAGACATTACTGTTGTGCTGCTATACAATAACATATCACACTAGGTACAGTAACACTGTGTGTAATTACAGACATTACTGTTGTGCTGCTATACAATAACATATCACACTAGGTACAGTAACACTGTGTGTAATTACAGACATTACTGTTGTGCTGCTGTACAATAACATATCACACTAGGTACAGTAACACTGTGTGTAATTACAGACATTACTGTTGTGCTGCTATACAATAACATATCACACTAGGTACAGTAACACTGTGTGTAATTACAGACATTACTGTTGTGCTGCTGTACAATAACATATCACACTAGGTACAGTAACACTGTGTGTAATTACAGACATTACTGTTGTGCTGCTATACAATAACATATCACACTAGGTACAGTAACACTGTGTGTAATTACAGACATTACTGTTGTGCTGCTATACAATAACATATCACACTAGGTACAGTAACACTGTGTGTAATTACAGACATTACTGTTGTGCTGCTGTACAATAACATATCACACTAGGTACAGTAACACTGTGTGTAATTACAGACATTACTGTTGTGCTGCTATACAATAACATATCACACTAGGTACAGTAACACTGTGTAATTACAGACATTACTGTTGTGCTGCTATACAATAACATATCACACTAGGTACAGTAACACTGTGTGTAATTACAGACATTACTGTTGTGCTGCTATACAATAACATATCACACTAGGTACAGTAACACTGTGTGTAATTACAGACATTACTGTTGTGCTGCTATACAATAACATATCACACTAGGTACAGTAACACTGTGTGTAATTACAGACATTACTGTTGTGCTGCTATACAATAACATATCACACTAGGTACAGTAACACTGTGTGTAATTACAGACATTACTGTTGTGCTGCTATACAATAACATATCACACTAGGTACAGTAACACTGTGTGTAATTACAGACATTACTGTTGTGTAACACTGTTTGCTGCTATACAATAACATATCAACACTAGGTACAGTAACACTGTGTGTAATTACAGACATTACTGTTGTGCTGCTATACAATAACATATCACACTAGGTACAGTAACACTGTGTGTAATTACAGAGCATTACTTGCTTGTGCTTGCTAGTACAGATAACATATCACACTAGGTACTGTAACACCTGTGTGTAATTACACACATTACATGTTGTGCTCTAGTACAATAACATATCACACTAGGACAGTAACAATGTGTGTAATTACAGACATTACTGTTGTGCTTGCTGATATCAAGAACAATATCACGACTAGGTACAGTAACACATGTGTGTAATTACAGACATTACATGTTGTGCTGCAGGTACAATAACATTCACACTAGGTACGTATCACTGTGTTGTAATTACAGACTATTACATGTTGTGCTGTCAATACAATAACATATCACAGCTAGGTACAGTAACACAGTGTGTAATTACAGACATTACTGTTGTGCTGCTTATACAATAAACATATCACACTAGGTACAGTAACACTGTGTGTAATTATCAGACTTTACTGTTGTGCTGCTGTACAATAAAATATCACACTAGGTACAGTAACACTGTGGAATTACAGACATTACTGTTGGCTGCTTTACAATAACATATCACACTAGGTACAGTAACACTGTGTAATTACAGACATTACTGTTGTGCTGCTATACAATAACATAACACACTAGGTACAGTAACACTGTGTAATTACAGACATTACTGTTGTGCTGCTATACAATAACATATCACACTAGGTACAGTAACACTGTGTGTAATTACAGACATTACTGTTGTGCTGCTGTACAATAACATATCACACTAGGTACAGTAACACTGTGTGTAAGTACAGACATTACTGTTGTGCTGCTATACAATAACTATCACACTAGGTACAGTAACACTGTGTGTAATTACAGACATTACTGTTGGTGCTGCTATACAATAACATATCACACTAGGTACAGTAACACTGTGTAATTACAAGACATTACTGTTGTGCTGCTATACAATAACATATCACACTAGGTACAGTAACACTGTGTAATTACAGACATTACTGTTGTGCTGCTTTACAATAACATATCACACTAGGGTAACAGTAACACTGTGGTAATTACAGACATTACTGTTGTGCTGCTATACAATAACATATCACACTAGGTACAGTAACACTGTGTGTAATTACAGACATTACTGTTGTGCTGCTATACAATAACATATCACACTAGGTACAGTAACACTGTGTGTAATTACAGACATTACTGTTGTGCTGCTATACAATAACATATCACACTAGGTACAGTAACACTGTGTGTAATTACAGACATTACTGTTGTGCTGCTATACACTAACATATCACACTAGGTACAGTAACACTGTGTGTAATTACAGACATTACTGTTGTGCTGCTATACAATAACATATCACACTAGGTACAGTAACACTGTGTGTAATTACAGACATTACTGTTGTGCTGCTGTACAATAACATATCACACTAGGTACAGTAACACTGTGTGTAATTACAGACATTACTGTTGTGCTGCTGTACAATAACATATCACACTAGGTACAGTAACACTGTGTGTAATTACAGACATTACTGTTGTGCTGCTGTTACAATAACATATCACACTAGGTACAGTAACACTGTGTGTAATTACAGACATTACTGTTGTGCACTATACAATAACATATCACACTAGGTACAGTAACACTGTGTGTAATTACAGACATTACTGTTGTGCTGCTATACAATAACATATCACACTAGGTACAGTAAACACTGTGTGTAATTACAGACATTACTGTTGTGCTGCTATACAATAACATATCACACTAGGTACAGTAACACTGTGTGTAATTACAGACATTACTGTTGTGCTGCTATACAATAACATATCACACTAGGTACAGTAACACTGTGTGTAATTACAGACATTACTGTTGTGCTGCTTAACAATAACATATCTCACCACTAGGTACAGTAACACTGTGTGTAATTACAGACATTACTGTTGTGCTGCTGTACAATAACATATCACACTAGGTACAGTAACACTGTGTGTAATTACAGACATTACTGTTGTGCTGCTGTACAATAACATATCACACTAGGTACAGTAACACTGTGTAATTACAGACATTACTGTTGTGCTGCTATACAATAACATATCACACTAGGTACAGTAACACTGTGTGTAATTACAGACATTACTGTTGTGCTGCTATACAATAACATATCACACTAGGTACAGTAACACTGTGTAATTACAGACATTACTGTTGTGCTGCTGTACAATAACATATCACACTAGGTACAGTAACACTGTGTGTAATTACAGACATTACTGTTGTGCTGCTATACAATAACATATCACACTAGGTACAGTAACACTGTGTGTAATTACAGACATTACTGTTGTGCTGCTGTACAATAACATATCACACTAGGTACAGTAACACTGTGTGTAATTACAGACATTACTGTTGTGCTGCTATACAATAACATATCACACTAGGTACAGTAACACTGTGTGTAATTACAGACATTACTGTTGTGCTGCTGTACAATAACATATCACACTAGGTACAGTAACACTGTGTAATTACAGACATTACTGTTGTGCTGCTATACAATAACATATCACAGTAGGTACAGTAACACTGTGTGTAATTACAGACATTACTGTTGTGCTGCTATACAATAACATATCACACTAGGTACAGTAACACTGTGTGTACTTACAGACATTACTGTTGTGCTGCTATACAATAACATATCACACTAGGTACAGTAACACTGTGTGTAATTACAGACATTACTGTTGTGCTGCTGTACAATAACATATCACACTAGGTACAGTAACACTGTGTGTAATTACAGACATTACTGTTGTGCTGCTGTACAATAACATATCACACTAGGTACAGTAACACTGTGTGTAATTACAGACATTACTGTTGTGCTGCTATACAATAACATATCACAGTAGGTACAGTAACACTGTGTAATTACAGACATTACTGTTGTGCTGCTATACAATAACATATCACACTAGGTACAGTAACACTGTGTGTAATTACAGACATTACTGTTGTGCTGCTATACAATAACATATCACACTAGGTACAGTAACACTGTGTAATTACAGACATTACTGTTGTGCTGCTGTACAATAACATATCACACTAGGTACAGTAACACTGTGTAATTACAGACATTACTGTTGTGCTGCTGTACAATAACATATTACACTAGGTACAGTAACACTGTGTGTAATTACAGACATTACTGTTGTGCTGCTGTACAATAACATATCACACTAGGTACAGTAACACTGTGTGATTACAGACATTACTGTTGTGCTGCTATACAATAACATATCACACTAGGTACAGTAACACTGTGTGTAATTACAGACATTACTGTTGTGCTGCTTTTCAATAACATATCACACTAGGTACAGTAACACTGTGTGTAATTACAGACATTACTGTTGTGCTCTATACAATAACATATCACACTAGGTACAGTAACACTGTGTAATTACAGACATTACTGTTGTGCTGCTATACAATAACATATCACACTAGGTACAGTAACACTGTGTGTAATTACAGACAACTCTTAATGTTTGTATAACAAATTAAAATTCTGTTTCTTTCCAAAGGCAGGGAGAGCCCACAACTTAATTCATTACTGGAGGGAATTTAATACCTGGCCACCAGGAGGAGGCAAAGACATCCGGCCAAAGCTTCTAAATATCCCTCCCACTTTCCCTTCTCAGTCATTCTCTTTGCCTTTGTCTACTATAGGAGGTTGGCAGAGACGGTGCTAAGAAGATATCTGGATTTAGTTTCTGTTCTAGACAAGACTGGGGTTAATTGAGTAGCCACGTAATCCTCTCATTGAGAGTTAGCTGCTGGATGTCGCAGGGAACGTTCTCTGTCCTCCTTCCAGTACGTAGGTGCTAACACCCCCTCAGGCAACCAGTGTTAGTTTACACAGTTTTCCTTTTTTCTCAGGTCCCTGTCAGACGTGGAGTCCATTAAGATTTATTTTATAAGGAATCATTAGGGACCAATTCATACAGGTCACAGTGTTATTCTTTATTTTCCTCTAAGGGATCTGGGGACAATTTTCCTCCTTAGTTAAGGATATTTTAATTGGGCAGTTGGGCTATTAGTTATCGCTGCTTAGTTCCTAAGGTGTTTGTATAGACAACCGGAGCGCGTGTACTAATGTGTGGGACATTTTTATTAGGCATGTATGGCTCAGTGAACTTGAAAAGATTTATTTTTATGTTATGAGGCACTGCGCTATCTCGGCAGACATACCACTTTGCTCTCTTTTTTTTCTGAAAGTGGGCTGGTCACTAGCATGCACGCCACGTGATCGGGCACTTCGTTTAGTTGTGGAAAAGCTCTCTCGTCATCGGAGGCTTCCATTTTGTCTCTGCTCATACGCAGTTTGATATTTTCTGAGCGCGATTGTATCATCAGCTCCAGATTCATCCCAGGAGGTGGTAAGTGCCTCAGCTATTAGCGTGTGGGGTGGAGGTGCCGCTCTAGGAAGGTAAAAATAATTATATTTTTGGGTGTTTTATACTGTTGGGATTTCATAAACATTTATGGAAGATATTATAAATCCAATAGAGGTTATTAATCCTCCCATTATTGCTTCTAATAAATGTCTTTACTGTGAAGAGGCCATAGTGTGTCCCCCTGCGCAATTTTGCTCTATTTGCCGAAGTTCTGTTTTAAATGCTAAGAAGGGATCTAGGTCTGTTCCTCCCTTATCTAGTAAATTTAACCCCTCAGAGCCATCCACCTCTCAGGACTCTGTTATCCAGGAGATGCCTCTGCTTTTACCTCAGTCCTCGTTCCATACTTTGTCACAAGCAGTGCCCTGAGGCGCATCTATATCTTCCTCTGGAGGTGTTTTTTTTGCCAGCGGGTTTTGCTACACAGCTTCAGCCCGCTGTCTCTGCTGCGCTAAGTGCTATTTCCATTTCAGGAAAATGTTTGAGAAAGGTTAAACATATTTCTCCTGAATTGAGGGTTAATCCTACTATTTAGTCTGAGTTGGCCAGTTTATCCCATCATTTAGAGGATGAACTTACCTCTTTAGCATCTGAGGGTGAAATCTCAGATTCAGACTTCTCTGAGAATAGGTCTGTTATTCCTGAGGAAGTCAGCTTCAGCTTCAAATTAGAACACTTCCGCATTTTACTTTGGGAGGTTTTATCGACTCTGGACGTCCCTGACCCTAAGCCGTCTGAGGAACCCAAGGTTCCTAAATTAGACAAGGTTTATGAGGTCAGAAAGGCTCCTGAGACCTTTCTGGTACCAGCATGCATGGCGGAAATCATTGCTAAGGAATGGGAGAAACCTGGGACCCCCTTCTCCCCTTACGCTACCTTTAAAAGGATGTTTTCAGTTCCTGACTCTCACTTGGCATTATGGCACTCTATTTCCAAAGTAGATGGATCCATCTCCACTCTTGCTAAGCGTACTACTATCCCGCTAGAAGATAGTATCTCCTTCAGGGACCCCATGGACAGAAAGTTGGAGGGATACTTAAAGGGACACTATACACCAATTTTCATATATCTGCATGTAATTGATACTACTATATAGAAGAATATGCACAGATGTTGATCTAAAAATCCAGTATAATTAAAAAAAAAAAAAAAAAACTTACTTAGAAGCTCCAAGTTTAGCACTGTTGATAAGATTAGCAGGAACACCCAGGGAAAGTGGCAAAATTGCAGACACTTCCCCTCTTCCCTGCATATGAACAGATTATACAAACAGAATCCAGAGTAGACTGGAAAAGCGCGTCTACTTCTGATACTGTGGGGCTTGGTTAGGAGACTGAAAATCTGCACAATGTTATTAAAAAAATAAGCAAAACTAAACATTGTTACAAAAACACTCCCGGTGGGCTATATAAATGGATCATCTACAAAACATTTATGCAAAGAAAAATTTGGTGTATAATGGCCCTTTAAGGAGGATGTTCCAACAGATGGGACTTCTTTTTTAGCCAGTGGCACCTGTTGCGGGTGCTGCCACTTCTCGGTGCGACTCTTTATCAGAGTTAATTCAAGTTGAAACTCCACTAAAGGATATCCAGGATTGGATCAAGGCTCTTAAAATAGCCAATTCCTGTATTGTGACGCTAACATGCAAATCATCTGCCTGAATGTTAAGTCTTCGGGTTTCGCAGTGCTGTCACAAAGAGCTCTTTGGTTAAAATCTTGGTCTGCAGACATGGTATCTAAATCAAGACTCCTCTCCTTAGCTTCCAAAGGGAAGGTGTTGTTCACTCCAGGCCTAGACTTCATTATTTTCACAGTGAGAGAAGGGAAGGGCGCTTTCTGAAAGCATTCAATTTATTCGTTTTTTAGGAATAAATATTGCTGTTGTGTAAAACACACATTGTATCATTTGAACAATTTATTATAACTATTTCTTACTCTGCAACTATACTGTATAGCTGACTTTTATAGGTGCACCTTGGATTATTGCTTTAGAGTTTTATCATATTCTAGAAGTTCTGGGATTCACCTCTTTTAACAGGGAAGCTAAGCTATACTCATAAAAAGGTTTTTGTTGTTTTATTTGTCAATCAGAGGCGATCAAAACATCTTTCTGCTTGCCTTTACCTTCAAGCCAATTCAAACCCATCTGTGGTTTAATGCATAGAAGTAATTGGTCTCATGGTAGCTTCCATGGATATTATTCCTTTTGCTCGCTTATATCTTTAACCTCTACAACTATGTATGCTAAGACAGTGAAACGGCGATCATTCCGACCTATCCCAACAAATAGTCCTTGACAGTCTTACGAAATTCTCTCTCCTGTGGCTCTGTCAAGATCATTTGTCTTAAGGCACGTGCTTTTTGAGATTATCTTGGGAGATTGTGACTATGGACGCCAGTTTTATGGACTGGGGATCGGTTTGGGGTCCTTGAAAGGCCCAGAGAACTTGGTCACAGGAATAATCATCTCTTCCAATCAATATTCTGGAATTGAGGGCCATCTTCAATGCTCTAATGGCATGGCCGCAACTTTGTCCTGTCCAGTTTATCAGATTCCAATCAGACAACATAACTTCTGTTGCCTACATCATTCACCAGAGGGGAACAAGGAGTTCCCTGGTGATGAGAGGTTTTGCGCATCTTCAGTGGGCGGAATCTCACAATTGTCACTTATCGGCCATTCATATTCCGGGGGTGGACAATTGGGAAGCGGACTTCCTGAGCAGACAGTCTCTTCACCCCGAGGTGTTCTCCGAGATAACTTTCAGGTGGGGGTTCTGGAGATAGACCTCATGGCTTCTTGCCTTAATGCCAAACTGCCCAGATACGGGTCAAGATCGCAAGATCCTCAGGCAAAGTTGGTGGACGTGTTAGCGGTTCCATGTAAGTTCAAGCTCAAATATCTGTTTCCTCCGTTTGCTCTCCTTCCTTGAGTGATCGCCTGCATTAAACAGGAGGGGGCCACTGTGATTCTTATAGCTCCATCATGGCCCTGCAGGACCTGGTTCGCAGACCTAGTGAGGATGTCTTCCTCTCCTCTATGTAGGTTACCTCATTGAGTGGACCTTCTACTTCAAGGTCTGTTCCTGCACCAAAATCTAGATTCTCTGAGGCTGACTGTGTGGAGATCGAACGCCTAGTGCTGTCCAAGAGAGGTTTCCCTGAAAGGGTCATTGATACCCTGATCCAGGCTCATAAGCCGGTCACTCGTATTTACCACAAGGTGTGGCGTACCTATCTGGCTTGGTGTGAGGAACGAGGTTTCCCTTGGCACAAGACGAGAGTTCCTCGGATGCTGTTGTTTCTGCAGGATGGTTAAGAGAAAGGGTTGTCAGCCAGTTCGCTCAAGGGTCAGATTTCTGCCCTTTCTGTGTTACTGCTAATCTTCCCGATGTTCAGTTTTTTGTTCAGACTCTGGTTATAATCAGGCCTGTGTTCAAACCTGTTGCTCCTTCTTGGAGCCTTAATCTTGTTCTTCGTGTTTTGCAATAAGCTCCGTTTGAGCCTATGCACTCTGTTGACCTTAAGCTTTTGTCTTGTAAAGTTTTGTTTTAGTTTTCTATTTCTTCTGCTCACAGAGTTTCTGAATTATCTGCTTTGCAATGTGTTCCTCCTTATCTTGTGTTTCACGCAGATAAGGCGGTTTTATGTACCAGGTTAAGCTTTTTGCCTAAAGCAACATCAATCAGGAGATTTTTGTCCCTTCCTTTTGTCCTAATGCTTCTTCTCTGAAGGAACGTTTGCTACACAATCTGGATGTAGTGTGTGCTTTGAAGTTCTATCTTCATGCGACCAAGGATTTCAGACAGTCTTCTTCCTTGTAGTGTATGCTGGTAAGCGCAAGGGCCAGAAGGCTACTGCGACTACCCTTTCCTTTTATAAAGAAGCAGAGAAGGCGCCACATAGCATAATTCTGTGAGATATATCAGGTAATAAAATATAAAACTCAGATGCACTCACGTTTAGCAAAGCACCAAGATGTGATGCAAGCTGGGCATGCCGGAACCTCAGAGTTGTCCGGTAAAACTCTCCTCTCAGGCTAGATCTCCCCCAATGCCAGAAGGTAGTCACAGGATAGTAGTGCTGTTTGTGAGTCAGGTGTGTTTACAACTCCAGCAATAACAGGTGTAAAAACCAGACAGGGATATCCAAACAGGCATATCCTTTTAACTCAGAAGTATCATCCATTTCTTTTATGAGGAAGCATGCCAACAGCCTCCTGAGAGGATTACGGCTCATTCTACCTGGGCAGGATCCTCTTCTTGGGCTTTTAAGAATGAAGAATCTATGAAGCAGATCTGTAAGGCGGCTACCTGGTCCTCTTTACATACTTTTTCTACATTCTACAAGTTTGATGTTTTTGCCTCAGCTGAGTCATCTTTTGGGAGAAAGGTGCTTCAAGCAGGGGTGCCTTCAGATTAAGGTCCGCCTACCTTGTTTTCCCTCCCGTTTTCATTCTGTGTCCTCTCTAGATTGGGTATTGGATTCCCAACAGTAATGAATGAATTTGTGGACTCTCCCTGCCTTTGGAAAGAAAATTTTGTTTTGCTTACCTGATAAATTCTTTTCTTTCCTGGCAGGGAGAGTCCACGACCCCGTCCGTTTTTTTTCAGCTGCTTTTTTTCCTTATCTTCTGGCACCTCTATACCACTAATATTTATCCTGCTTTTCCTTATTTCCATGGCTGAATGACTGGGGGAGTAGGGGAAGTGGGAGGGATATTTATAAGCTTTGGCTGGGGTGTCTTTGCCGCCTCCTGGTGGCCAGGTGTTGAATTCCCAACAGTAATGAAGAAAGCCGTGGACTCTCCCTGCCAGGAAAGAAAATAATTAATCAGGTAAGCATAAATTTTGCTTTACTGCAATTAGATTTAAACAATCCAACTCCCCCACCATTTGCCTCATTTGGAGGAACCAATCTGAGCTTTAGTCCACAGACCACCAGGCTAGCTGGTGTCATAAAGTTAGTATAAAATGCAGTTTGGCAGTTATCTGGTAAAGTTCAATAGAGGCATATATGTGGCATGGTTAGCCTTGATAAGACAGCAGGTGCAGTTTAAGTTCTGGGAATTAGAAAATGATCAATTTTCAGATCTAAATTACATGAAAGGGGGCAAAAAAAATGTTCATATATAGCAAAGTTGTTTCATTACACATAACTAAACATTCCCTTTAAGGAATTAGTATAAATAAATGTATGATCTAAGCTGTTTAGCTCCAGTACAAGAAGCAGATGTGATGTGGTTCAGTACAGAGGCTAGTGTAGTATTTTCCCATTTGTGGTGATTAGTGCTGCAGGAATCTGTTTTGATGCTCTACAAATACCTGATAATAATAATAATTTAGCTGTAACCGCGTTTTTATACTGACAAGCTCTCCGCCTCGCTGTGCTGCAGGTATGATGTCTGTGATGATGGATATTAGACCCAAAAATGACCTGGGCCATCCCTTCTGTGACAACCTGAGGTCTGGGGACTGGATGATAGATTATCTCAGTAAGCGCCTTATTGCCCGTGGAGGTGAATGTGCGCAGGTGAGTTAAACACACAGACACGCATGGTACCACGGGCATAAGTCTAAGTCACTCAGCTCTTGTCTTCCTGCAGGTGGGCGACTGGTTTCAGGAGATCTTCACCTACTTGAAGAAAATTCCACGCTACCTCATCCCATGTTATTTTGATGCTATATTAGTCGGGGCATACACCACCCTCCTGGACGCTTCATGGAAGCAGATGTCTAGGTACGAAGAAAACTTGTATGTTCCACTGGTCATGAGTCAGTGCTCTCTAGTAGAGTGTTGCTCATTCTCATGCCTGATTAGTTAAATACCAGCTAGTATATAGGCATGTTTGTATCACATGGGTAAATACCAGCTAGTATATAGGTATGTTTGTATCACATGGGTATATACCAGCTAGTATATAGGTATGTTTGTATCACATGGGTAAATACCAGCTAGTATATAGGTATGTTTGTATCACATGGGTAAATACCAGCTAGTATATAGGCATGTTTGTATCACATGGGTAAATACCAGCTAGTATATAGGCATGTTTGTATCACATGGGTAAATACCAGCTAGTATATAGGCAGGCATGTTTGTATCACATGGGTAAATACCAGCTAGTATATAGGCAGGCATGTTTGTATCACATGGGTAAATACCAGCTAGTATATAGGCATGTTTGTATCGCATGGGTATATACCAGCTAGTATATAGGTATGTTTGTATCACATGGGTATATACCAGCTAGTATATAGGCATGTTTGTATCACATGGGTAAATACCAGCTAGTATATAGGCATGTTTGTATCATATGGGTAAATACCAGCTAGTATATAGGCATGTTTGTATCACATGGGTAAATACCAGCTAGTATATAGGCATGTTTGTATCACATGGGTAAATACCAGCTAGTATATAGGCATGTTTGTATCACATGGGTAAATACCAGCTAGTATATAGGCATGTTTGTATCGCATGGGTATATACCAGCTAGTATATAGGCATGTTTGTATCGCATTGGTATATACCAGCTAGTATATAGGCAGGCATGTTTGTATCACATGGGTAAATACCAGCTAGTATATAGGCATGTTTGTATCACATGGGTATATACCAGCTAGTATATAGGTATGTTTGTATAACATGGGTAAATACCCGCTAGTATATAGGCATGTTTGTATCACATGGGTAAATACCAGCTAGTATATAGGCATGTTTGTATCACATGGGTAAATACCAGCTAGTATATAGGTATGAGTGAAGATACTGGAAATAGGCACAGGTAATGGATAATGAGACTATCATGTTAGAATCTTAAAAATGAATCTATGAACCACCTACACTCAAATAATATGTTCACAAAATGTGTCTGTGCAAAACATGCAAATCAATTGAATGTAATAGAGGTCTGATTAAAAGCTAAATAAGATAAAACTATATATACACAAAATATATGTAAATGTCCAGCAGAGCTAAAAAAAAACTATTCAGTATATATATATATATATATATATATATATATATATATATATCAGTCAATATACACATAAAAAAACACAAAACAAAGAGCAGAATGATTACATTGATTATAATAAGAATATAAATGAATCTAGCAAACAATGGTTTGGGAAATATGCCACAAATAAAAGAGAAATTTATCTAGCCGAGTATCATGGCATGAATGATAGACAATATCAAGTGGTTTATATTTGTATTATATTATTATCAGTCCTACATCAATCCGGTCAGAAATGTGAGACTGAAAAACATTGGCGAATACAAATAAAATGTCCTAAACAATATTCACATGTTCTACTTGCTAGATAATACCCCAATCGTATGAGGTAAGTGTCACACACGGATTCAACAGAATTCCTATAGCGGTCAGTGATCCTGCCAGCGCTGCCTGGGTATGGTACATTTCCTTCTCTCTCTCTCTCTCCCTCCACATCACAGGAAACCGGGTATGGAGAAAAGGAAACAAAAACGCCAAAATGGTGCAATATTGTATTGGTAAAAACAAGAAGATTTCTTTTACAAGATATGACGAGTCCACGGATTTCATCCTTATGGGATATCGCCTCTTGGTCAGCAGGAGGAGGCAAAAGAGCTCCACAGCAGAGCTGTATATATATAGCCCCTCCCTTCCCTCCCCCCCGTCATTCTCTTTGCCTGTGTTAGTGATAGGAGAGAGGTGTTTAGTTTAGATTCTTCAATCAAGAGTTTTTTGTTTTTAAATGGTGCCAAAGTGTACTATTTTATTACAGAGCAACTTCGAGTAGTCTTTTTAGACTGTGGGAACTGGTGGGTTTTTGTCTCCACTGCGCCTCCCAGGATTGTGCTGCGTTTGCTGTACATAGTCTTGGAAATTCTTAACTAAGACTTCTCTGTTTCACAGGACCTCAGGAGGAAAAGTGGACCTCTTGATACTGTGAAGTTGTCATGCTGTTCCTCAGCATGAAGGTAAGTTCTTTTATTCTGGGACACAGAAACAAAATCTCAGATGGACTGTATGTTCACTATGCTATGGGCAGAAATGTTCCCTTTAAGTAGATAGTGACAGAACCAGACACTCTAGCAGTCTACTACCTAGAAGCGCTGGGATGTGAGTACAAAGATGACAGTGTACCAGAGTCTCTGACAATGTTTTATTAAAAAGTTGGACGCTGGGAGCTAATATGTATGTGCTCGACCAGACACTCAGGCATTTAGTGTGTGCCTTGAGGCGCTGGGACATTCTGTGTGGGGTTCTCATTTTTGGCTGGCTGACGCAGGGTACAGTTTCAGAGTGCGTATAATCATATTAGCCTCCGGTAAATGGTGGATTTGTTTCTAGTGTGTTACGTACCAAACCTGGTTTTCTTCCTAAGGTTGTTTCTAACAAGAATATTAATCATGAGATTGTTGTTCCTTCCTTGTGTCCTAACCCTTCTTCTAAGAAGGAGCGTCTGTTACATAACTTAGACGTAGTCCGCGCCTTGAAGTTCTACTTGCAGGCGACTTAGGATTTTCGTCAAACATCTTCATTATTTGTTGTTTTTGCTGGGAATCGTAGGGGTCAGAAAGCTACAGCTACCTCTCTTTCTTTTTGGCTGAAGAGTATCATCCGTCTTGCATATGAGACTGCTGGACGGCAGCCTCCAGAACGAATTATGGCTCATTCTACTAGGGCTGTGGCTTCCTCATGGGCATTTAAAAATGATGCTTCTGTTAAACAGATTTGCAAGGCTGCAACTTGGTTGACTCTTCATACTTTTTCCAAATTTTACAAATTTGATACTTTTGCTTCATCTGAGGCTGCTTTTGGGAGAAAGGTTCTTCAAGCAGTGGTGCCTTCCGTTTAGGTTCCTGTCTTGTCCCTCCCTTTCATCCGTGGCCTATAGCTTTGGTATTGTATCCCATAAGTAAGGATGAAATCCGTGGACTCGTCATATCTTGTAAAAGAAAAGGAAATTTATGCTTACCTGATAAATTTATTTATTTTACGATATGACGAGTCCACGGCCCACCCTGTTATTCATTCTAAAGACAGGTTTTTATTTTTTGTTCAACTTCAGTCACCTCTGCTCCTTGGCCTTTCCTTTCTCTTCCTAACTTCGGTCGAATGACTGGAGGGGGAGGGAAGGGAGGAGCTATATATACAGCTCTGCTGTGGAGCTTTTTGCCTCCTCCTGCTGACCAGGAGGCGATATCCCATAAGTAAGGATGAAATCCGTGGACTTGTCATATCGTAAAAGAAATAAATTTATCAGGTAAGCATACATTTCCTTTTTATTTGATAAACTCCTAAGGTAAAACCTGCTTACATATTCACACCTCAATCACATATGAGGTATCAGTCAAGCTATGAAAATTAGAAACATTTGTGGAGTCCCACTCGTATCAAAGCAGTACTCAGATTTGGCGTATAAACATAACCCAAGTTGCAAAGTTCTTAAGCTATTGTCTCCTTACGAGTTTCGAAGATATCCAAGATTTCACAACCTTTTTCGTCAGAGGAACAGTGTAAATGAAGTTATGGATCACTGATTTTAAAATGGCGGGGTTGTGCCCCGCCCCAAAAAATGCTTAATTACTATTGGTACATATAGCGGTCATGTGACCGTGACATCTAGGGTGTGTGAGAGGAGTCTGATAATATCTCCTCCCCACTCGCATGTAAACAAAGCACGGAGGACTAGAGTGTTATATTTCAGAGATCCTCTGTGTAAAAATAGAAAAAGTGTGTCTCAATAATTAGATAGTGTTTACTAATCAAAACAAGCACCCGGACTTTGTATGATTGTTTTGGCCACGTTATTTAACTTGCAGATCAAAGCATAAAAAGCCAAATTTCTCTTGTTAAGTGTATCCAGTCCACGGATCATCCATTACTTATGGGATATTAACTCCTCCCCAACAGGAAGTGCAAGAGGATTCACCCAGCAGAGCTGCTATATAGCTCCTCCCCTAACTGCCATTACCAGTCATTCTCTTGCACCCAACGACTAGATAGGATGTGTGAGAGGACTATGGTGATTATATTTAGTTTTATACCTTCAATCAAAAGTTTGTTATTTTATAATAGCACCGGAGTGTGTTATTCCTTCTCTGGTAGAATTTGAAGAAGAATCTACCTGAGTTTTTACTATGATTTTAGCCGGCGTAGTTAAGATCATATTGCTGTTTCTCGGCCATCTGAGGAGAGGTAAACTTCAGATCAGGGGACAGCGGGCAGATTAATCTGCAAAGAGGTATGTAGCAGCTTATTATTTTCTGACAATGGAATTGATGAGAAAATTCTGCCATACCGATATAATGTAAACTCAGCCTTAAATGCAGTAGCAGCAACTGGTATCAGGCTGTCATGTATGTATATTTTACACTTCAGTATTCTGGGGAATGGCACTTCACTGGAATTATACTGTGTGCATAAGACTTTAGCCTAATTTGCAGGGACTGGCAACAGGCTTTTTAATAACACTTAATTTATGTTAAACGTTTTTTGCTGGCATGTAAAATCGTTTCATTTTCTGAGGTACTGGGTGAATAAAATGTTTTGGGCATTATTTTTTCCACTTGGCAGTTGTTTTATTTAATTTATGACAGTTTACTGATCTCTCTCACTGTTGTGTGTGAGGGGGAGGTCAAAAAATTCAGTCAGAAGCTCATTGTATTTCCTGCATGATCCGGTTCATCTCTACAGAACTCAGGGGTCTTCAAAACTTGTTTTGAGGGAGGTAATCATTCACAGCAGAGCTGTGAGATTGTAGTTGACTGTGATAAAAAACGTTTATTTCTGTAACTTTTTTTTCTGCTATCAGGGTTAGTTATCCTTCGCTAATGGGAACAAGCCTTTGCTAAAATTGAGTTTTTTACAAAGATTTGATGCTATAACCTTTCAGTTTATTAACTTTCAACTGTCATAACTCTTTCTGTGCTTCTTATAGGCACAGTACGTTTTCATATTATAGTAAATTACTTGAAAAGTATTTCCAAGTTGCTAGTTTATTTGCTAGTGTGTTAAACATGTCTGATTCAGAGGAAAACATCTGTGCTATATGTGCTAATGCCAAAGTGGAGCCCAATAGAAATTTATGTACTAACTGTATTGATGCTACTTTAAATAAAAGTCAATCTGTACAAATTGAACACATTTCACCAAACAACGAGGGGAGAGTTATGCCGACTAACTCGCCTCACGTGTCAGTACCTGCATCTCCCGCTCGGGGGGTGCGTGATATTGTGGCGCCGAGTACATCTGGGCGGCCATTACAAATCACATTACAGGATATGGCTACTGTTATGACTGAAGTTTTGGCTAAATTACCAGAACTAAGAGGTAAGCGTGATCACTCTGGGGTGAGAACAGAGTGCGCTGATAATGTTAGGGCCATGTCAGATACTGCGTCACAACTTGCAGAACATGAGGACGGAGAGCTTCATTCTGCGGCTGACGGTTCTGATCCAAACAGATTGGATTCAGATATTTCAAATTTTAAATTTAAGCTGGAAAACCTCCGTGTATTACTAGGGGAGGTGTTAGCGGCTCTGAATGATTGTAACACAGTTGCAATACCAGAAAAAATGTGTAGGTTGGATAAATATTTTGCGGTACCGTTGAGTACTGACGTTTTTCCTATACCTAAGAGACTTACTGAAATTGTTACTAAGGAGTGGGATAGACCCGGTGTGCCGTTCTCACCCCCTCCGATATTTAGAAAGATGTTTCCAATAGACACCACCACACGGGACTTATGGCAAACGATCCCTAAGGTGGAGGGAGCAGTTTCTACTTTAGCTAAGCGTACCACTATCCCGGTGGAGGATAGCTGTGCCTTTTCAGATCCAATGGATAAAAAGTTAGAGGGTTACCTTAAGAAAATGTTTGTTCAACAAGGTTTTATATTGCAACCCCTTGCATGCATTGCGCCTGTCACGGCTGCAGCAGCATTTTGGTTTGAGTCTCTGGAAGGGACACTTGAATCAGCTCCATTAGATGAGATTACACACAGGCTTAAAGCTCTTAAGTTAGCTAACTCATTTATTTCAGATGCCGTAGTACATTTAACTAAGCTTACGGCTAAGAATTCCGGATTCGCCATTCAGGCGCGCAGAGCACTGTGGCTAAAATCCTGGTCAGCTGACGTTACTTCTAAGTCTAAATTTCTTAATATACCTTTCAAAGGGCAGACCTTATTCGGGCCCGGATTGAAAGAAATTATCGCTGACATTACAGGAGGTAAAGGCCATGCCCTGCCTCAAGACAGAGCCAAACCTAAGGCTAGACAATCTAATTTTCGTTCCTTTCGGAATTTCAAAGCAGGAGCAGCATCAACTTCCTCTGCTCCAAAACAAGAAGGATCTGTTGCTCGCTACAGACAAGGCTGGAGACCTAACCAGTCCTGGAACAAGGGCAAGCAGGCCAGGAAACCTGCTGGTGCCCCTAAAACAGCATGAATTGAGGGCCCCCGATCCGGGAACGGATCTAGTGGGGGGCAGACTTTCTCTCTTCGCCCAGGCTTGGGCAAGAGATGTCCAGGATCCCTGGGCGCTAGAGATAATATCTCAGGGATACCTTCTGGACTTCAAATACTCTCCCCCAAGAGAGAGATTTCATCTGTCAAGGTTGTCAACAAACCAAATAAAGAAAGAGGCGTTTTTACGCTGCGTACAAGAGCTTTTATTAATGGGAGTAATCCATCCAGTTCCACGGTCGGAACAGGGACAAGGGTTTTACTCAAATCTGTTTGTGGTTCCCAAAAAAGAGGGAACTTTCAGGCCAATCCTGGATTTAAAGATCCTAAACAAATTCCTAAGAGTTCCATCGTTCAAAATGGAGACTATTCGGACAATTTTACCCATGATCCAAAAGGGTCAGTACATGACCACAGTGTATTTAAAGGATGCTTACCTTCACATACCAATTCACAAAGATCATTACCGGTATCTAAGGTTTGCCTTTCTAGACAGGCATTACCAGTTTGTAGCTCTTCCATTCGGATTGGCTACGGCTCCGAGAATCTTCACAAAGGTTCTGGGTGCTCTTCTGGCGGTACTAAGACCGCGAGGAATTGCGGTAGCTCCGTACCTAGACGACATTCTGATACAAGCTTCAAGCTTTCAAACTGCCAAGTCTCATACAGAGTTAGTACTGGCATTTCTAAGGTCGCATGGATGGAAGGTGAACGAAAAGAAGAGTTCTCTCTTTCCACTCACAAGAGTTCCCTTCTTGGGGACTCTTATAGATTCTGTAGAAATGAAGATTTACCTGACAGAAGACAGGTTAACAAAGCTTCAAAATGCATGCCGTGTCCTTCATTCCATTCAACACCCGTCAGTAGCTCAATGCATGGAGGTGATCGGCTTAATGGTAGCAGCAATGGACATAGTACCCTTTGCACGCCTACATCTCAGACCGCTGCAATTGTGCATGCTAAGTCAGTGGAATGGGGATTACTCAGACTTGTCCCCTACTCTGAATCTGGATCAAGAGACCAGAAATTCTCTTCTATGGTGGCTTTCTCGGCCACATCTGTCCAGGGGGATGCCATTCAGCAGGCCGGACTGGACAATTGTAACAGACGCCAGCCTACTAGGTTGGGGCGCTGTCTGGAATTCTCTGAAGGCTCAGGGACAATGGAATCAGGAGGAGAGTCTCCTACCAATAAACATTCTGGAATTGAGAGCAGTTCTCAATGCCCTTCTGGCTTGGCCCCAGTTAACAACTCGGGGGTTCATCAGGTTTCAGTCGGACAACATCACGACTGTAGCTTACATCAACCATCAGGGAGGGACAAGAAGCTCCCTAGCAATGATGGAAGTATCAAAGATAATTCGCTGGGCAGAGTCTCACTCTTGCCACCTGTCAGCAATCCACATCCCGGGAGTGGAGAACTGGGAGGCGGATTTCTTAAGTCGTCAGACTTTTCATCCGGGGGAGTGGGAACTTCATCCGGAGGTCTTTGCCCAAATACTTCGACGTTGGGGCAAACCAGAGATAGATCTCATGGCGTCTCGACAGAACGCCAAGCTTCCTCATTACGGGTTCAGATCCAGGGATCCGGGAGCGGTTCTGATAGATGCTTTGACAGCACCTTGGACCTTCGGGATGGCTTATGTGTTTCCACCCTTCCCGATGCTTCCTCGATTGATTGCCAGAATCAAACAGGAGAGAGCATCAGTGATTCTAATAGCGCCTGCATGGCCACGCAGGAATTGGTATGCAGATCTAGTGGACATGTCATCCTGTCCACCTTGGTCGCTACCTCTGAAACAGGACCTTCTGATCCAGGGTCCCTTCAAACATCAAAATCTAATTTCTCTGAAGCTGACTGCTTGGAAATTGAACGCTTGATTTTATCAAAACGTGGTTTTTCTGAGTCAGTTATTGATACCTTAATACAGGCTAGGAAGCCTGTTACCAGAAAGATTTTTACCATAAGATATGGCGCAAATACTTATATTGGTGCGAATCCAAGAGTTACTCATGGAGTAAGGTTAGGATTCCGAGGATATTGTCTTTTCTACAAGAAGGTTTAGAAAAGGGTTTATCCGCTAGTTCCTTAAAGGGACAGATTTCAGCTCTGTCCATTCTTTTACACAAACGTCTGTCAGAAGTTCCGGACGTTCAAGCTTTTTGTCAGGCTTTAGCTAGGATCAAGCCTGTGTTTAAAACTGTTGCTCCACCATGGAGTTTGAACTTAGTTCTTAATGTTTTACAGGGGGTTCCGTTTGAACCCCTTCATTCCATTGATATCAAGTTGTTATCTTGGAAAGTTCTGTTTTTAATGGCGATTTCCTCGGCTCGAAGAGTCTCTGAGTTATCTGCCTTACATTGTGATTCTCCTTATCTGATTTTTCATTCAGACAAGGTAGTTCTGCGTACTAAACCTGGGTTCCTACCTAAGGTGGTCACTAACAGGAATATCAATCAAGAGATTGTGGTTCCATCTTTGTGTCCTAATCCTTCTTCGAAAAAGGAACGTCTGCTACACAATCTAGATGTAGTCCGTGCCCTGAAATTTTATCTAAAGGCAACTAAGGATTTTCGACAAACGTCTTCCCTGTTTGTCGTTTATTCTAGTCAGAGGAGAGGTCAAAAAGCTTCGGCTACCTCTCTCTCCTTTTGGCTTCGTAGCATAATACGGTTAGCCTATGAGACTGCTGGACAGCAGCCTCCTGAAAGAATTACAGCACATTCTACTAGAGCTGTGGCTTCCACTTGGGCCTTTAAGAATGAGGCTTCTGTTGAACAGATTTGCAAGGCTACAACTTGGTCTTCTCTTCATACTTTTTCCAAATTTTACAAATTTGACACTTTTGCTTCTTCGGAGGCTGTTTTTGGGAGAAAGGTTCTTCAGGCAGTGGTTCCTTCCGTATAAAGAGCCTGCCTGTCCCTCCCGTCATCCGTGTACTTTAGCTTTGGTATTGGTATCCCATAAGTAATGGATGATCCGTGGACTGGATACACTTAACAAGAGAAAACATAATTTATGCTTACCTGATAAATTTATTTCTCTTGTAGTGTATCCAGTCCACGGCCCGCCCTGTCACTTTAAGGCAGGTAATTTTCCCATTAAACTACAGTCACCACTGCACCCTATGGTTTTCCTTTCTCTGCATGTTTTCGGTCGAATGACTGGTAATGGCAGTTAGGGGAGGAGCTATATAGCAGCTCTGCTGGGTGAATCCTCTTGCACTTCCTGTTGGGGAGGAGTTAATATCCCATAAGTAATGGATGATCCGTGGACTGGATACACTACAAGAGAAATACATTTATCAGGTAAGCATAAATTATGTTTTTGTAGTAGAAACCATAATGTGAACATCAGGTGGTATTCTAGCAGATACAGACATATTAGTTGACTAATGAATGGTTCATAAGTTAAAGGGACATAATACTCATATGCTAAATCACTTAAAACTGATGCAGTATAACTGTAAAAATCTGACATGAAAATATCACCTGAGCATCTCTATGTAAAAAAAGAAGATATTTTACCTCACAATTTCCTTAGCTCAGCAGAGTAAGTGCTGTGTAAAAAGTTATACTCAGCTACTGCCCAGCTGCAGGTAAAAAAAAAATAAAAAATGAAGAAATGAACAGCAGCCAATCAGCATCTACAGTGCTGAGGTCATGAACTCTTTTACTGTGATCTCATGAGTTTTGACTTAACTCTCATGAGATTTCATAGTAAACGTCCTTAAACTGAATAGGGAAATAAGATGAGAATGCAAGAGGCTCACTCCCTTAGCTGTCCCGGGACAGACATACTGATTTGCTGCTTAGAAGTCCTTTACAATGGGATGTGGCTACTGAGGAACTTTTGAGGTAAAATATCTTTCTTTTTTACATAGAGATGTTCAGGTGATATTTTCTAGTCTGCTTTTTACAGCTATACTGGATCACTTTCAAGTGTTTAAACATTTGGGTATTATGGCCCTTTAATTGTCTAATACAATTGATAAATGCATAGATGAGATAACTATAACATAAATACATTCTGCTCAATTAATTGCCGTTTAAAAAAAAATGTACATCCAAGAAAACGATTAATAACTAAAAATTCCTAAAGAATTCATAACATGGTCAAAGCAAAATTAAATCAAAACATACACAAAATAATTCAAATGGACTGTGATAATAGATATATTTATTTTTAACCTAAATCAGATTGTATAGATCTGCTGAACTGTATGGAACTATTTTTATCCCAAAAAACAGGAGAAAAGATTTTTATCTACAAACGTATCTAAGCATATTTATAAGAAACTTTAGATAAAAAATAATATATAATATAATGCGATTAATATATATATAATATATATTAAGAATGCATAATAAAAATGCATATTAAAAAAGACATAATAAAAGGTCTCTATTAAATATATACAACTATTAATTCTAAAAAGGATGAAGTCTATTGTCCCAAATTAATTATTCAAAATAGGAATTAAAAGTAAAAAACTCCTAGCAATCTATTAAGAAAGCTGCTAAGTTAATGTCCTTATTAAGGCCATGGGGCACCTGTCAATACATAGTATGTATCCAGTAGGTTTCCCTTCTCCTGAGATACAGTTCCCTATTACCCTTCTTTCACTAACAGGTATACATTCCAGGATAGTTGCCTTATGGCCTGTAGAGTCCATACCATGAAAGGCTCTAAAATGGGCAGAGAGGTTATGTGATCTCTCGCCTGCTTTGATGTTTGTCAAGTGTTCAGCCAGTCTATTCTTGAAGGGTCGTGTTGTACGTCCCACGTACTGTAGACCACACAAACATTCAATCAGGTAGACCACATAAACTGTCTTACAATTACAGGATGTTTTGATTTTACAAATCTTCCCATTATTTGATTTTATTTCTTTTGTCGACTTGCTTCCATTGTAGTGGTGTTCGCAGGCTACACAATTCAACCGTTTGCACTTGAAAAAAACAATCACCATTTTACCTAACCAATTCTGGTTAGTTCCTTTCTTTAATTGGCTTGGAGCTAGAAACATAGAATTTGACGGTAGATAAGAACCAAAAAGGCCTATCAAGTCTACCCATATTACATGTTACTTATTACTTAGGATAGCCTTATGTATGTCCCATCAAGTCTACACATATTACATGTTACTTATTACTTAGCAAAGCCTTATGTATGTCCCATCAAGTCTACACATATTACATGTTACTTATTACTTAGCAAAGCCTTATGTATGTCCCATCAAGTCTACACATATTGCATGTTACTTATTACTTAGTATAGCCTTATGCATGTCCTATCAAGTCTACACATATTACATGTTACTTATTACTTAGTATAGCCTTATGTATCTCCCATCAAGTCTACACATATTACATGTTACTTATTACTTAGGATAGCCTTATGCATGTCCCATCAAGTCTACACATATTACATCATGTTATTTATTACTTAGTATAGCCTTATTTATGTCCCATCAAGTCTACACATATTACATGTTACTTATTACTTTGTATAGCCTTATGTATGTCCCATCAAGTTTACATATATTACATGTTATTTATTACTTAGTATAGCCTTATGTATGTCCCATCAAGTCTACATATATTACATGTTACTTATTACTTAGTATAGCCTTATGTATGTCCCATCAAGTCTACACATATTACATGTTACTTATTACTTAGTATAGCCTTATGCATGTCCCATCAAGTCTACACATATTACAGGTTACTTATTACTTAGTATAGCCTTATGCATGTCCCATCAAGTCTACACATATTACATGTTACTTATTACTTAGTATAGCCTTATGTATGTCCCATCAAGTCTACCCATATTACATGTTACTTATTACTTAGTATAGCCTTATGTATGTCCCATCAAGTCTACACATATTACATGTTACTTATTACTTAGTATAACCTTATGCATGTCCCATCAAGTCTACACATATTACATGTTACTTATTACTTAGTATAGCCTTATGTATGTCCCATCAAGTGTACACATATTACATGTTACTTATTACTTAGTATAGCCTTATGCATGTCCCATCAAGTCTACACATATTACATTACTTATTACTTAGTATAGCCTTACGTATATCCTGTCAAGTCTACACATATTACATGTTACTTATTACTTAGTATAGCCTTATGCATGTCCCATCAAGTCTACACATATTACATGTTACTTATTACTTAGTATAACCTTATGCATGTCCCTTCAAGTCTACACATATTACATGTTACTTATTACTTAGTATAGCCTTATGTATGTCCCATCAAGTGTACACATATTACATGTTACTTATTACTTAGTATAGCCTTATGTATGTCCCATCAAGTCTACACATATTACATGTTACTTATTACTTAGTATAGCCTTATGCATGTCCCATCAAGTCTACACATATTACTGTTACTTATTACTTAGTATAACCTTATGTATGTCCCATCAAGTCTACACATATTACATGTTACTTATTACTTAGTATAGCCTTATGCATGTCCCATCAAGTCTACACATATTACATGTTACTTATTACTTAGTATAGCCTTATGCATGTACCATCAAGTCTACACATATTACATGTTACTTATTAGTTAGTATAACCTTATGTATGTCCCATCAAGTCTACACATATTACATGTTACTTATTACTTAGTATAGCCTTATGCATGTCCCATCAAGTCTACACATATTACATGTTACTTATTACTTAGTATAGCCTTATGTATGTCCCATCAAGTCTACACATATTACATGTTACTTATTACTTAGTATAACCTTATGTATGTCCCATCAAGTCTACACATATTACATGTTACTTATTACTTAGTATAGCCTTATGTATGTCCTATCAAGTCTACACATATTACATGTTACTTATTACTTAGTATAGCCTTATGCATGTCCCATCAAGTCTACACATATTACATGTTACTTATTACTTAGGATAACCTTATGTATGTCCCATCAAGTCTACACATATTACATGTTACTTATTACTTAGTATAGCCTTATGCATGTCCCATCAAGTCTACACATATTACATGTTACTTATTACTTAGTATAGCCTTATGCATGTCCCATGAAGTCTACACATATTACATGTTACTTATTACTTAGTATAACCTTATGCATGTCCCATCAAGTCTACACATATTACATGTTACTGTTTCCTTAGGATAGTCTTATGTATGTCCCATCAAGTCTACCCATATTACATGTTACTGTTTCTTTAGGATAGCCTTATGCATGTCCCATCAAGTCTACCCATATTACATGTTACTGTTTCCTTAGGATAGTCTTATGCATGTCCCATCAAGTCTACCCATATTACATGTTACTGTTTCTTTAGGATAGCCTTTTGTATGTCCCATCAAGTCTACCCATATTACATGTTACTGTTTCTTTAGGATAGCCTTATGCATGTCCCAGGCATTTTTTAATTCCTTTACAGTCTTTGTGTTTACCACCTGAAATGGAAGTTTATTCCTTTCTGTAAAAAAATCTGCTACCCTCTAACATTAGATTGGGACCCCTTGTTTTGGCATTTCTTTTTCTCTTGTAAGGTGTATCCAGTCCACGGATCATCCATTACTTGTGGGATATTCTCATTCCCAACAGGAAGTTGCAAGAAGACACCCACAGCAGAGCGGTCTATATAGTTCCTCCCCTAACTGCCATATCAAGTCATTCTCTTGCAACTCTCAACAAACATGGAGGTAGTAAGAGAGAAGTGGTGAAATTTAGCTGTTATTTTACTTCAATCAAAAGTTTATTATTTTTAAATGGTACCGGAGTTGTACTATTTTGTTCCAGGCAGAAAAATAGAAGAATCTGCCTGTGATTTCTATGATCTTAGCAGGTTGTAACTAAGATCCATTGCTGTTCTCACACATGACTGAAGAGAGAGATAACTTCAGTGGGGGAATGGCGTGCAGGTTATCCTGCTATGAGGTATGTGCAGTTAAGATTTTTCTAGAAGATGTGAATGCTAGAAAATGCTGCTGATGCCAAATGTATGTAAGGTAAGCCTGAATACAGTGATTTAATAGCGACTGGTATCATGCTTACTTTCTGAGGTAATACTCTTTTATATTTGCAATATAAAACGTTTGCTGGCATGTTTAAACGTTTTTATATATACTTTGGTGATAAAACTTTATTGGGGCCTAGTTTTTTCCACATGGCTGGCTTAAATTTGCCTAGAAACAGTTTCCTGAGGCTTTCCACTGTGTTATAATGAGTGGGAGGGGCCTAATTTAGCGCTTTTTTGCGCAGTAACTTTTACAGACTGAGACATCCAGCTTCCTCCAGGAGTCCCCTGAATGCTATAGGACATCTCTAAAGGGCTCTTGGGCTTTCCAAAATCGTTTTGTTGGGAAGGTAGGCTCACAGCAAGGCTGTGGCAGTTTGGTGTGACTGTTAAAAAACGTCTGAATCGTTTTTTTGATCCGGTTTTTGAACTAAGGGGTTAATCATCCATTTGCAAGTGGGTGCAATGCTCTGTTAGCCTATTATACACACTGTAAAAATTTTGTTTGATTTACTGCCTTTTTTCACTGTTTTTCAAATTCTGACAAAATTTGTTTCTCTTAAAGGCACAGTACCGTTTATTATATTTGCTTGTTAACTTGATTTAAAGTGTTTTCCAAGCTTCCTAGTCTCATTGCTAGTCTGTATAAACATGTCTGACATAGAGGAAACTCCTTGTTCATTATGTTTAAAAGCCATTGTGGCGCCCCCTCTTAGAATGTGTACCAAATGTACTGATTTCACTTTAAGCAATAAAGATCATATTCTGTCTTTAAAAAATTTATCACCAGAGGAATCTGACGAGGGGGAAGTTATGCCGACTAACTCTCCCCACGTGTCAGATCCTTTGACTCCCGCTCAAGGGACTCACGCTCAAATGGCGCCAAGTACATCTAGGGCGCCCATAGCGTTTACTTTACAAGACATGGCGGCAGTCATGGATAATACACTGTCAGCGGTATTAGCCAGACTACCTGAATTTAGAGGAAAGCGAGATAGCTCTGGAGTTAAACGAAATACAGAGCATACTGACGCTTTAAGAGCTATGTCTGATAATGCCTCACAATATGCAGAAGCTGTAGAAGGAGAGCTTCTTTCTGTGGGTGATATTTCTGACTCAGGAAGATGATGCAACCTGATTCTGATATTTCTACATTTAAATTTAAGCTTGAACACCTCCGCGTGTTACTCAGGGAGGTTTTAGCTGCTCTGAATGACTGTGATACAATTGCAGTGCCAGAGAAATTGTGTAGACTGGATAAATACTATGCAGTGCCGGTGTGTACTGATGTTTTTCCAATACCTAAAAGGTTTACAGAAATTATTACTAAGGAATGGGATAGACCAGGTGTGCCGTTCTCTCCCCCTCCTATTTTTAGAAAAATGTTTCCAATAGACGCCACCACACGGGACTTATGGCAGACAGTTCCTAAGGTGGAGGGAGCAGTTTCTACTCTAGCAAAGCGTACTACTATCCCTGTCGAGGACAGTTGTGCTTTCTTAGATCCAATGGATAAAAAGTTAGAGGGTTACCTTAAGAAAATGTTTATTCAACAAGGTTTTATCCTACAGCCCCTTGCATGCATTGCTCCTGTCACTGCTGCTGCAGCATTCTGGTTTGAGTCTCTGGAAGAGGCTTTACAGGTAGCGACTCCATTGGATGACATACTTGACAAGCTTAGAGCACTTAAGCTAGCCAATTCTTTTGTTTCTGATGCCATTGTTCATTTGACTAAACTAACAGCTAAGAATTCTGGTTTTGCTATCCAGGCGTGCAGAGCGCTATGGCTTAAATCATGGTCAACTGACGTTACTTCAAAGTCTAAGCTGCTTAACATTCCCTTCAAGGGGCAGACCCTATTTGGGCCTGGTTTGAAGGAGATTATTGCTGATATCACTGGAGGAAAAGGTCATGCCCTTCCACAGGATAGGTCCAAATCAAGGGCCAAACAGTCTAATTTTCGTGCCTTTCGAAGCTTCAAGGCAAGTGCGGCATCAACTTCCTCTAATGCAAAACAAGAGGGAACTTTTGCTCAGTCCAAGACGGTCTGGAGACCTAACCAGACCTGGAACAAGGGTAAGCAGGCCAAAAAGCCTTCTGCTGCCTCTAAGACAGCATGAAGGAACGGCCCCCTATCCGATAACGGATCTAGTAGGGGGCAGACTTTCGCTCTTCGCCCAGGCGTGGGCAAGAGATGTTCAGGATCCCTGGGCGTTGGAAATTATATCCCAGGGATATCTTCTGGACTTCAAGGCTTCCCCCCCAAAAAAGGGAAATTTCACCTTTCACAATTATCTGCAAACCAGATAAAGAGAGAGGCATTCTTACACTGTGTAGAAGACCTCCTAGTTATGGGAGTGATCCATCCAGTTCCAAAGGAGGAACAGGGACAGGGATTTTACTCAAATCTGTTTGTAGTTCCCAAAAAAGAGGGAACCTTCAGACCAATTTTGGATCTAAAGATCTTAAACAAATTCCTCAGAGTTCCATCATTCAAGATGGAGACTATTCGTACCATCCTACCTATGATCCAGGAGGGTCAATACATGACTACAGTGGATTTAAAGGATGCTTATCTTCACATCCCGATACACAAAGATCATCATCGGTTTCTCAGTTTTGCCTTCCTAGACACGCATTACCAGTTTGTAGCTCTTCCCTTTGGGCTAGCTACAGCCCCAAGAATTTTTACGAAGGTTCTGGGGTCGCTTCTGGCGGTCCTAAGGCCGCGGGGCATAGCAGTGGCCCCTTATTTAGACGACATCCTAATTCAGGCGTCAAACTTCCAAATTGCCAAGTCTCATACGGACATAGTGTTGGCATTTCTGAGGTCACATGGGTGGAAGGTGAACGAGGAAAAGAGTTCTCTATCCCCCCTTACAAGAGTTTCCTTTCTAGGGACTCTGATAGATTCTGTAGAAATTAAAATTTACCTGACGGAGTCCAGGTTATCAAAACTTCTAAATTCCTGCAGTGTTCTTTATTCCATTCCTCGCCCTTCGGTGGCTCAGTGCATGGAAGTAATCGGCTTAATGGTAGCGGCAATGGACATAGTGCCGTTTGCACGCCTACATCTCAGACCGCTGCAACTATGCATGCTCAGTCAGGGATGTCCCCTCTACTAAATCTGGATCAAGAGACCAGGGATTCTCTTCTCTGGTGGCTATCTCGGGTCCATCTGTCCACAGGTATGTCCTTTCGCAGGCCAGATTGGACAATTGTGACGACAGATACCAGCCTTCTAGGTTGGGGTGCAGTCTTGAACTCCCTGAGGGCTCAGGAATCGTGGACTCAGGAGGAGTCACTCCTTCCAATAAACATTCTGGAACTAAGAGCGATATTCAATGCTCTTCAGGCTTGGCCTCATTTAGCGACAATGAGGTTCATCAGATCAACATCACGACTGTGGCTTACATCAACCATCAAGGGGGAACATGGAGTTCCCTAGCGATGTTAGAAGTCTCAAAGATAATTCGCTGGGCAGAGATTCACTCTTGCCACCTATCAGCTATCCATATCCCAGGTGTAGAGAACTTTGAGGCGGATTTTCTAAGTCGTCAGACTTTTCATCCGGGGGAGTGGGAACTCCATCCGGAGGTGTTTGCTCAATTGGTTCATCGTTGGGGCAAACCAGATGCTCTAGCAGCGCCCTGGTCTTTCAACCTGGCTTATGTGTTTCCACCGTTTCCTCTGCTCCCTCGACTGATTGCCAAGATCAAGCAGGAGAGAGCATTGGTGATTCTGATAGCACCTGCGTGGCCACGCAGGACCTGGTATTCAGATCTGGTGGACATGTCATCCTTTCCACCATGGACTCTGCCGCTGAGACAGGACCTTCTACTTCAAGGTCCTTTCAACCATCCAAATCTAATTTCTCTGAGACTGACTGCCTGGAGATTGAACGCTTGATTTTATCAAAGCGTGGTTTCTCCGAGTCAGTCATTGATACCTTAATTCAGGCATGAAAGCCTGTCACCAGGAAAATCTATCATAAGATATGGCGGAAATATCTTTATAGGTGTGAATCCAAGGGCTACTCATGGAGTAAAGTCAGGATTCCCAGGATATTATCTTTTCTCCAAGAAGGATTGGAGAAAGGATTGTCAGCTAGTTCCTTAAAGGGACAGATTTCTGCTCTATCTATTCTTTTGCACAAGCGTCTGGCGGATGTCCCAGACGTTCAGGCATTTTGTCAGGCTTTAGTTAGAATCAAGCCTGTGTTTAAACCTGTTGCTCCACCATGGAGTTTAAATTTGGTTCTTAAAGTTCTTTTTTTGGTAGCTATTTCCTCGGCTCGTAGAGTTTCCGAGTTATCTGCCTTACAATGTGATTCTCCTTATCTGATCTTCCATGCAGATAAGGTAGTTCTGCGTACCAAACCTGGGTTTTTACCTAAGGTGGTATATAATAAGAATATCAATCAAGAGATTGTTGTTCCGTCTTTGTGTCCTAATCCTTCTTCAAAGAAGGAACGTCTATTACACAATTTGGACGTGGTTCGTGCTTTAAAGTTTTACTTACAAGCTACTAAAGATTTTCGTCAAACATCTGCTTTGTTTGTTGTCTACTCTGGACAGAGGAGAGGTCAAAAGGCTTCGGCAACCTCTCTTTCTTTTTGGCTAAAATGCATAATCCGCTTAGCTTATGAGACTGCTGGCCAGCAGCCACCAGAAAGGATTACAGCTCATTCTACTAGAGCTGTGGCTTCCACATGGGCCTTTAACAATGAGGCTTCTGTTGAACAGATCTGCAAGGCGGCGACTTGGTCTTCGCTTCATACTTTTTCAAAATTCTACAAATTTGATACTTTTGCTTCTTCGGAGGCTATTTTTGGGTGAACGGTTCTACAGGCAGTGGTACCTTCCGTTTAAGTACCTGCCTTGTCCCTCCCTTCATCCGTGTACTTTAGCTTTGGTATTGATATCCCACAAGTAATGGATGATCCGTGGACTGGATACACCTTACAAGAGAAAACATAATTTATGCTTACCTGATAAATTTATTTCTCTTGTGGTGTATCCAGTCCACGGCCCGCCCTGTCATTTTAAGGCAGGTATTTTTTTAATTTTAAACTACAGTCACCACTGCACCCTATGGTTTCTCCTTTCTCGGCTTGTTTTCGGTCGAATGACTGGATATGGCAGTTAGGGGAGGAGCTATATAGACAGCTCTGCTGTGGGTGTCCTCTTGCAACTTCCTGTTGGGAATGAGAATATCCCACAAGTAATGGATGATCCGTGGACTGGATACACCACAAGAGAAATAAATTTATCAGGTAAGCATAAATTATGTTTTTTAAAAAAAAATGCTTTCAGCTTCTATTTCTTTCTAATGACACGGATCATCTTAATTACTTAATTACTGTTGGGAATATCACTCCTGACCAGCAGGAGTAGGCAAAGATCACCACAGCAAAAGCTGTTAAATACCACTCCCCTACCCACAATCCCCAGTCATTTTCTTTGCTTGTATCAATTGTAAGGAGGGGTAAAGTTAGGTGTCTGATTCTTCAATCAAGAGTTTATTTTTTAAGCAGAGCAAGTTTGCTCTGGTTTTCTTTGGGGTTTAGCCGTAGTTCATGTCAGTCTCTTCAGTAGAGCAAGTGGTGGCTTTTAAGCATTTGGGAACTTGTGGGGTATAATTCCCACTGGGCATCCCAAGTAGTTTCATGCTGCCCTTGGTTGAAAGTTTGAGTAAGTTTACTCAGCCTTTTCTTTTTCCCACAGGTCCATGTGAGGTAGGAAGCCCCTCTCATACCAAGTGAGCTGTCCTGCTGCCGGACAGATTTTTGAGGTAAGTGCCTATTTCTTTCCCTGTTTTGATATAGGAGAATTTGGCACTTTGACAGTTAATTCTGTCTAAATATACAATCAGCCTTTTAGGTTAACGGTTTATTGTATGGCAGTTTTGCAGGCACTGGGGATGTTTGACTCAGTTTATTATGTTTTCACTTTGGTGTACATGTTTTTTGTTTGTGTATTAATGGCTACCGGGAGGTTTGTTAGGCCACACGCACAATAGGCGGGCTTATCTAAGATAGCAAGGGCCTTTTTGGCGCCCTTTTAGCTGTTTCCTGTTGTTCCTGGATGTTGCAGCTCTATTGCATAGCTCCTCAGAGGTGGTTCAGTGTTCTCTCCGGTGCGGCTGTATGGGGGTCCGGATCATTTTCTGACTTTGTTTCCGGCAGCAAGGAGGTCAGGTAGGCACCTCGGCAGAGCTTGCTGAGGTGTGGAGGTTGCTTGTTTTTTTTTGTGGGGCTGCTGCTCTGTTTATATTTATGTTTCTGTCTGAATTTCAGGGACTATAACGTTTGTGTCTCTCTTTGCATTCATTTTGTGAAAAATTGTTGCTGCAAGATTTATTGTGCGGTTTATTTAAGGATTTTCTAGTTTAAAAAAAAAACAGTAACTTTTTTGTTTCATTAAAATTTTGATTTGAACGTAGAATTATTTTTATTGATTTAAGGTTTTTCCTTTGGAATAAGATGGACCAAGAGGCCCTGCAAGCTGTTGCTTGTTCTCTATGTTTAAATACTAATGTTGAGCCTCCTATCCCTTTTTGTTCCTCTTGTATTGAGAAAACATTACATTACAAGGATAGACTTTTTGATTCTGAGCCTTCATTGTCTAGGGCGGATGTTGTTCAGGAGTCTCCTGTTCAGGCTAATCTGCAGCTTTCTCCTCATACGGCCCAATCTTCTGCAGTGCCCTGTGTTTCGTCTCAGGTTGGTTTTTCCTAGCAGAATATGGCTATCCTTGGCAGTATCTGAGGCTTTGTCTGCTTTTCCTATGTTGCATTGGAAGCGCAAGAGGAAGTATAAGGTTTCTGATTCTGTTGCAATTGTGTCTAGTGTTTCTTCTCATAAGTCTGAGGAGGAAGATACTTCAGTAGCATCTGAGGGTGAGATCTCTGATTCTGATAGTGTAAATTCTTCTTCTGAACCTGAGGTTGTTTCCTTTAGGTTTAAGCTAGAGCACCTCCGTTTGTTGCTCAAGGAGGTTTTGGCTATCTTGGATGACTCTGAGGTGTCAGTCATGGTTATTCCTAAAAAATCTAATAAACTTAAAAAGTTTTTTGATGTCCCTTCTTCGGTGGAAGTTTTTCCTATACCAGATTGTGTTTCAGATATTATTGCACAAGAATGGGAGAAGCCTGGGATTCTTTTTTCCCCTTCTCCAATTTTTAGTAAGATGTTTCCTATTGCTGATTCTATTAAGTAATCTTGGCAGATGGTTCCTAAGGTGGAGGGAGCAGTTTCCACTCTGACCAAAAGGACCACTATTCCTATTGAGGACAGCTGATTCCTATTGAGGACAGCTGTTCCTTTAAAGATACTATGGATAAGAAGTTGGAAGCTTTGCTTAAAAAGATTTATGTTCTCCAGGGGTATCAATGGCAACCGGCTGCATGTATTGCTATGGTTACCAGTGCAGCGGCATATTGGTTTGATGCATTGTCTGATTCTATTCAGCAAGATACTCCTCTTTAAGAAATTCAAGAATCAAGGCTTTGAAGTTGGCTACTTCCTTTATTGCAGATGCTTCTCTACAGGTCATCAAGTTGGGAGCTAAAATTTCTGGTTTTGCCATTTTAGCTCGCAGAGCATTATGGTTAAAATCCTAGTCTGTGGATGTGTCCTCTAAGTGTAAACTTTTTTCTATTCCTTACAAGGGTAAGACCTTGTTTGGGCCAGGTTTGGCTGAGATTATTTCTGATATTACGGGAGGGAAGGGGTGGTAGATTTCGTGTCCCAGGGTTACAAACTGGAGTTCAAGAATTTTCCTCCCAGAGGCAGGTTTCTTTCCTCCAGGTTATCTGTAAACTAGATAAAAGTAGAGGCATTCTAAAGTTGTGTTCAGAATCTTTCCGACATGGAAGTGATAGTTCCTGTTCTGGTTCAGGAACAGGGTCTGGGTTTTTATTCCAATCTCTTCATAGTTCCCAAAAAGGAGGGAACTTTCAGACCTATTTTAGATCTCAAGAGTGTAAACAAGTTTTTCAGGGTTCCGTCTTTCAAGATGGAAACTATTCGTTCCATTCTTCCTTTGGTTCAGGAAGGTCAGTTCATGATCACAGTGGATCTAAAGGATGCGTATCTGCATATTCCCATTCACAGGGATTATCACATGTTCCTAAGATTTGCATTTTTAGACAAACATTTTCAGTTTGTAGCTCTTCCTTTTGGTCTGGCTACAGCTCCCAGAATTTTTTCAAAGGTCCTGGGAGCATTGTTGGTGGTGCTTCGATTGAAGGATGTTGCAGTGACTCCTTATCTGGACGACATTCTAGTTCAGGCTCCATCTTTTCAACTAGCAAACTCCCACACAGAGTTGTTGTTGTCTTTTATGTGCTCCCACGGTTGGAATATGAATTTAGGAAAAAGTTCCTTAATTCCGGCTACAAGAGTGGTATTTTTGGGGACCATTTTAGATTCTCTAGAGATGAAGATTTTTCTGACAGAAGCAAGAAAGTCAAAGATTTTCAAAACGTGTCTTCCTCTTCACTCCCTTCCTCTGCCGTCAGTGGCTCAGTGCATGGAGGTTATTGGTCTGATGGTTTCAGTTATGGACATCATTCCGTTTGCTTGGTTCCATCTCAGACCTCTGCACTTATGCTTGCTCAGGCAGTGGAACGGGGATTATGCAGATCTATCTCCAAAGATTGTTCTAGATCAGATGCCCAGAGATTCTCTTCCATGGTGGTTGTCTCAGGATCTTCTCTCTCAGGGAACTTGCTTTCGCAGACCTGCCTGTGTGATTGTAGCCACAGATGCCAGTTTGCTGGGCTGGGGTGCTGTCTGGGGTTCATTAAGGGCTCAGGGTCTATGGACTCGGGAGGAGTCAGTTATTCCAATAAATGTTTTGGAACTGAGAGCAATTTTCAATGCTCTTCTAGCCTGGCCTCAGCTAGCTTCAACCCAGTTTATCAGGTTCCAATCGGGCAACATAACCTCAGTGTCTTACATCAACCATCAGGGGGGGAACTCAGAGTCCCTTGGCCATGACAGAGGTAGCCAAGATTATTCAGTGGGCAGAGATTCACAACTGTTGTCTGTCTGCTATCCACATTCCAGGGGTGGACAATTGGGAAGCAGATTTTCTGAGCAGACAGACTTTTCATCCGGGGGAGTGGGAACTTCATCCAGAGGTATTTTCCAGCTTAATTCTCAGTTGGGGTCAGCCGGAGTTGGATCTCATGGCATCTCGTCAGAATGCCAAGCTCCCGAGGTACGGGTCAAGGTCAAAGGATCCTCAGACTGTTCTGATAGAGGCTCTGGCAGTTTCTTGGACTTTCAGTCTGGCATATGTGTTCCCTCCATTTGCTCTTCTTCCTCGGGTCATTGCTCGGGTCATACAAGACAGGGCATCAGTGTGCTCCGGCGTGGCCTCTCAGAATCTGGTTTGCAGATCTGGTGGAGATATCTTCTCTTCCACCTTGGCGTCTTCCATTAAGGAAGGACCTTCTTCTGCAGGGTCCCTTCCTTCATCCAAATCTCGTTTCTTTGAAGCTGAGTGATTGGAGATTGAACGCTTGATTCTTTCTAAGCGTCAGTCATTGAGACTATGATTCAGGCTTGCAAGCCTGTGACTAGGAAGATTTATTATAAGATTTGGCGTAAATATTTGTACTTGTGTGAATACAAAGGCTACTCGTGGAGTAGCGTTAGGATTCCTAGGATTTTGTCTTTTCTCCAGGAGGGTTTGGAGAAAGGTTTATCTGCTAGTACCCTGAAGGGTCAAATTTCTGCTTTATTTTTTTTATTGCACAAGCACCTGGCGGATGTGCCAGATGTTCATTCTTTTTGTCAGGCCTTGGTTAGAATTCGGCCTGTGTTTAAGTCTACTACTCCACCTTGGAGTCTTAATTTGGTTCTTAGAGTCCTTCAACAGGCTCCGTTTGAACCTATGCATTTTTTGGATATTAAGATGTTATCTTGGAAGGTTTTGTTTCTGGTGGCTATTTCTTCGGCTCAAAGAGTTTCAGAGTTTTCAGCCTTACAGTATGAATCGCCTTTTCTTATTTTTCACTCTGATAAGGTAGTTCTGCATACTGCCTTGGGTTTTCTTCCCAAGGTTGTTTCTGATAAGAATATTAATCAAGAGATTGTTGTTCCTTCTTTGTGTCCTAATCCTTCTTCTCATAAGGAGCGTTTGTTGCACAACCTGGATGTGGTTCGTGCATTGAAATATTATTTGCAGGCGACTAAGGATTTTCGCCAGTCTTCTTCTTTATTTGTTGTCTTTTCTGCGAAGCGTAAGGGTAAGAAAGCAACGGCTACTTCTCTTTCATGTTGGTTTAGGAGTGTTATTTGCTTGGTATATGAGACTGCTGATCAGCAGCCTCCTGAGAGAATCACAGCTCATTTCACGAGGGCTGTTTCATCTTCTTGGGCTTTCAAAAATGGAGCTTCTGTAGATCAGCTTTGCAAGGCAGCGACTTGGTCATCTTTGCATACTTTTTCTAAATTTTACAAATTTGATACTTTTGTTTCAGCGGAGGCTTCTTTTGGGAGAAACGTTTTTCAAGCAGTGGTGCCTTCTGTTTAGATTAACTGTCTTGTCCCTCCCTTATCATCCGTGTCCTCTAGCTTGGGTATTGGTTCCCAACAGTAATTAAGATGATCCGTGGACTCACGTGTCATTAGAAAGAAAACATAATTTATTCTTACCTGTTAAATTTATTTATTTCTTGATACGGTGAGTCCATGGCCTGCCCTGTTTTTCAGACAGTTTGCTTTTCTATAAACTTCAGGCACCTCTGCACCTTAGATTACTTCCTTTCTCCTTTCCCTTTGGTCGAATGACTGGGGATTGTGGGTAGGGGGAGTGGTATTTAACAGCTTTTGCTATAGTGCTCTTTGCCTCCTGCTGGTCAGGAGTGATATTCCCAACAGTAATTAAGATGATCCGTGGACTCACTGTGTCAAGAAATAAATAAATTTATCAGGTAAGAATAAATTATGTTTTTATTAAGTCCCTTCATATATTTGAAGGTTTCTATCATGTCACCTCTTTCCCTTCTATCCTCTAAACTATACATTTTCTTCATAAATGGAAAGAGTCCACAGCTGCATTCATTACTTTTGGAAATTCAGAACCTGGCCACCAGGAGGAGACAGACACCCCAGCCAAAGGCTTAAATACCTCTCCCACTTCCCTCATCCCCCAGTCATTCTTTGGCTTTTTGTCCCAGGAGGTTGGCAGAGAAGTGTTAGAAGTTTTTCAATAGTCTCTTATGGAGGGTAGTACTCTTCGGCATGGGACTGGAGTTTTAAGTAGTCCTGTCAGCCTCTCAGTGAGAGCATGGATGAAAGTTAGAGTCCGGAGATGCAGGGAGAGTCTTTCCGTGAAACCATCCCAACTCATATTAACAGCTCCACAAGCAATCAGCTTTGACAAGTTTTGCTGACTGCTTTCTTCTCTCAAGTGCATGGCAGAGGCGACGCTACTATCTGTCACACTTGAAGGGCCATGTTCCTGTTCCACGGCGTAGATTCCGGTAAGATCGTTTCATTTTCTTTCAATATGATTGCCTTATATTACAAGTGTTTTCCCGAGAGGCTACCACCTTGCGGGACTAACTATAACTCAGGGTCTCAGTGAGGCTCCTTTTGTATCTTGGAATCAAGGGTTAATATCTCCTGTGGGGGTTAATGAACAGGTTTTTTTTTTTTATCATGTTTGTTATGTGATTTGACCTGCTTATGTGTGGTGTTATTTAGGCTCTTGACTAGGAACATAACGGCCTTTTGGTAGTGACGCAGCCTTTACGATTGAGAGCGCTATTTCTGGACCGCACGGTACACCTGGTGACCCATCATGGTCATGTTTTGACTCTCTATTTCCGCATTCCTGACCGTGTGGCGACGGAACATTTCTGGTCGGCTGGTGTCTGGGTTCTTGGAGGTGGCGAGTGCTCCAGCCATTGTGGGTGTCAGGTGCCATTTACTTTTCTTATTTAGTCAGTTTTTTGTATTCAGTGTCCCAGTTATGGAGGATTCTGATAATGTGGAGACGAAGGTCTCTGACTCAGAGTCTATTTCTCGTGAGGAATACGAATTGGCCCAGGTGATACATGCCCTTCAGTTATGTTCGGGATCAGGGAATCAAGGAGCCGCTGAGCCATCTGTCTCTGGGGGCCCCGTTCCCCGAGTGGCGAGTTCCCTACTACACATGCAAGTAACCCAGATTTTGCTTATCCTTTTCTGGAAGGTGGCTTGTTCCCCCCCCCAGGGGTTATGGCACGTTTTTGCATGTCCATTATTATGGCGCTGGCGCATCTGCAGCTACCAGAAGTGTGCTTACGATATTGTACGTGTTCCGTTGACCGGGGCTCTTCAGGCATGGGATGGACTGCTCAGCTATCGGGGGGAACGACTGTCCCTGAGCCGTCAGGGGGTCAACCGCCGGGGTCGTCTTCTGCTCTGGCGAGGGTATGCTGTGCTTTTTGTTATAGACTGGTGCGCCTTCGTTTCCTTTTGAGGCACAATTCTGGCGTTGTTGGAGGATCCCATCCTTCACGGATATGGGAAGTCTTCTACTTCGAACGGTTCGTGGAATTAGCTATATGTGGATGAAGTAATCTTCTTATAGCCTTGTTTATTGAGTATCTTTCCAGGCCTGAGCTGGAAGAACATGATCCCGGTCCTGCGGGTGTGTCTGTTCTTCTTGGGCGATAACCTAAGGGTTGCCTTAGCCTTTATTTTAATCTGATTAGGATGATTTTTTATTTGAGCTCATGTTTATGTATTTACTTTGGGAATTTTTCTGGAATCGATACTCACGATTTGTGATCGCACAGTTTACTTCTACGGAAGCTTGTTCGATGTGAAGACATGTTAGTCCTAGGTTTAAAAAAAAAAAAGTTTGCTATTTATTCCCCATCTCTGGGGATGACTGTTTGCGGCCTTGACAATATCGACCCTGAGTTTCAGGCTGGTCCTAAATGGGTTCTGACCCTTTTGTCTTGCGGCCTATTTCAGACATGTGGCGCCTGTTCTGCCTGGCTGGTCCGGTTGAGGCGCAGAGTGTTTCACATTATTATTTGTGTTATTCCTTGTTTTTTCTTTTACAAGTTAAGCTAAGCACTCTGTAAGGGCCTGAGGGTCTGCGAGGCGTGGGAAATTGGTTCAGTCCTTGTTAGTCCCTCTAGCTGGTCAACTGGGATTCGATGAAGTTCCGCTGCGAAACACTCTGTTTTCCGTTTTTTCATCGGGAATGGAAGTGTTTCCTTCCCCGCATGGATTGGAAGGTGGAGTATTCAGGGCCTCCTTGCCGCCAGCCCTGATGGTCTTGCCTTTCAAGGGCTCCTTGGAAATGTCCTTTTTGGACTTGTTCCTTTTGAGGTTCTCTTCTCTCGGGTCGAGATTTCTGGGCCTTGTCCGTTTCTCCTTAGCGGTTTTAACCGCTTTATGGGGAGGGCCGTGGGGTTTTTCCTTCTTCGGAAGTTTATTGCTTCCCTATCAGGGACGTTAGGCTATGTGGTTTCCTTCTCCGAGGGAGGGGGGGGGGGAGAGGGAGGGCTTTAGGACTAGTAATATATATATATATATATTTTATTTGAAGTCATTTCTTCATAAGTTACAGGAATATGGTCTCATATATATGATTATAGTCATAGGACAGTTTATCTAGTATGTATTTGTTTCAAAACTTCATTTTCACACCAGATTCTGAAAAACAAAAACAAATGTTATTTTATTCTGACACAGTTAAACATTTTAAATTCACCAATGCGGCTACCCACTTAATACAGCAGACAGTTATCTAATATATATTTAAGTTTTAAGATTTTAATTCTTATATAGATTCGAGCTTATACAGCGTTAAATATACTTTCTTAAGTTTCTCCTGCTATTTTCCATAAAGACGTAGGTTTGAGCTTCCTGTATTTGAACTCAGCATAGGGTAATTAACACTGATGATAAGGGGCCACATTCCCTGAGAATTTTTGTATATTTAAATATCAGCTCAGACTGAACGTTTGTTGTCTACAGGGGGCATCCTGAATTGGGTATCAGGGCAATTATTTTAATTGAGTTATTTAGAAATACAGTCTGTATATTGAGTGTACAGTGGGGTCTGGGCTAAAAAGTCTGATTTTATAATTTAATGCAACTTACATTAGCCAGATTTTCATTTACAAATTGGATCTTTCTCTACATGATATATGTATGTAAATATATATATTACATAATGTCACTCACCTATTCCCTGTATCACATGGGTAAGTACCGGCTTATATTTGACATCACATTGCCATCGTCTTAGAGTTTGTGTTTTATATTTATTGTTACTCTGACTAACTGTTCTTTTTACAGCTTTGTTCAGAACGGATCTACTCTAGTAAAGCATTTGGCTCTGGGGTCTGTGCAGTTGTGCGGTGTAGGGAAGTTCCCGGCTTTACCTGTCCTTAATCCTTCTCTGCAAGATGTTCCTTACAGACTCAACAACATCACACAGGAAAAAGAGCAATGCTGCTCCTCACTAGCGGCCGGTAACTATTGTACTGTACTGTATAATGCTGCTCCTCACTAGCGGCCGGTAACTATTCTACTGTATAATGTTGCCCCTCACTAGTAGCCGGTAACTGCTGTACTGTATAATGCTGCCCCTCACTAGCAGCCGGTAACTACTGTACTGTATAATGTTGCCCCTCACTAGTAGCCGGTAACTATTGTACTGTACTGTATAATGCTGCCCCTCACTAGCAGCCGGTAACTATTGTACTGTACTGTATAATGCTGCCCCTCACTAGCGGCCGGTAACTATTGTACTGTACTGTATAATGCTGCTCCTCACTAGCAGCCGGTAACTATTGTACTGTACTGTATAATGCTGCCCCTCACTAGCAGCCGGTAGCTACTGTACTGTACTGTATAATGCTGCCCCTCACTAGCAGCCGGTAACTATTGTACTGTATAATGCTGCCCCTCACTAGTAGCCGGTAACTACTGTACTGTACTGTATAATGCTGCCCCTCACTAGCAGCCGGTAACTATTGTACTGTACTGTATAATGCTGCCCCTCACTAGTAGCCGGTAACTATTGTACTGTACTGTATAATGCTGCCCCTCACTAGTAGCCGGTAACTATTGTACTGTACTGTATAATGCTGCCCCTCACTAGCAGCCGGTAACTATTGTACTGTACTGTATAATGCTGCCCCTCACTAGCAGCCGGTAACTATTGTACTGTACTGTATAATGCTGCCCCTCACTAGTAGCCGGTAACTATTGTACTGTACTGTATAATGCTGCCCCTCACTAGCAGCCGGTAACTATTGTACTGTACTGTATAATGCTGCCCCTCACTAGCAGCCGGTAACTATTGTACTGTACTGTATAATGCTGCCCCTCACTAGCAGTCTGTAACTATTGTACTGTACTGTATAATGCTGCCCCTCACTAGCAGTCTGTAACTATTGTACTGTACTGTATAATGCTGCCCCTCACTAGTAGCCGGTAACTATTGTACTGTACTGTATAATGCTGCCCCTCACTAGCGGCTGGTAACTATTGTACTGTACTGTATAATGCTGCCCCTCACTAGCAGCCGGTAACTATTGTACTGTACTGTATAATGCTGCCCCTCACTAGCAGCCGGTAACTATTGTACTGTACTGTATAATGCTGCCCCTCACTAGCAGTCTGTAACTATTGTACTGTACTGTATAATGCTGCCCCTCACTAGTAGCCGGTAACTATTGTACTGTACTGTATAATGCTGCCCCTCACTAGCGGCCGGTAACTATTGTACTGTACTGTATAATGCTGCCCCTCACTAGCAGCCGGTAACTATTGTACTGTACTGTATAATGCTGCCCCTCACTAGTAGCCGGTAACTATTGTACTGTACTGTATAATGATGCCCCTCACTAGCAGCCGGTAACTACTGTACTGTACTGTATAATGCTGCCCCTCACTAGCAGCCGGTAACTATTGTACTGTACTGTATAATGCTGCCCCTCACTAGTAGTCTGTAACTATTGTACTGTACTGTATAATGCTGCCCCTCACTAGCGGCCGGTAACTACTGTACTGTACTGTATAATGCTGCCCCTCACTAGCAGCCGGTAACTATTGTACTGTACTGTATAATGCTGCCCCTCACTAGCGGCCGGTAACTATTGTACTGTACTGTATAATGCTGCCCCTCACTAGTAGCCGGTAACTATTGTACTGTACTGTATAATGCTGCCCCTCACTAGCAGCCGGTAACTACTGTACTGTACTGTATAATGCTGACCCTCACTAGCAGTCTGTAACTATTGTACTTTACTGTATAATGCTGCCCCTCACTAGTAGCCGGTAACTATTGTACTGTACTCTATAATGCTGCCCCTCACTAGCAGCCGGTAACTACTGTACTGTATAATGCTGCCCCTCACTAGCGGCCGGTAACTATTGTACTGTACTGTATAATGCTGCCCCTCACTAGTAGCAGGTAACTACTGTACTGTACTGTATAATGCTGCCCCTCACTAGCAGCCGGTAACTATTGTACTGTACTGTATAATGCTGCCCCTCACTAGTAGCAGGTAACTACTGTACTGTACTGTATAATGCTGCCCCTCACTAGCAGCCGGTAACTATTGTACTGTACTGTATAATGCTGCCCCTCACTAGCAGCCGGTAACTATTGTACTGTACTGTATAATGCTGCCCCTCACTAGCGGCCGGTAACTATTGTACTGTACTGTATAATGCTGCCCCTCACTAGCAGCCAGTAACTACTGTACTGTACTGTATAATGCTGCCCCTCACTAGTAGCCGGTAACTATTGTACTGTACTGTATAATGCTGCCCCTCACTAGTAGCCGGTAACTATTGTACTGTACTGTATAATGCTGCCCCTCACTAGTAGCCGGTAACTATTGTACTGTACTGTATAATGCTGTCCCTCACTAGCAGCCGGTAACTATTGTACTGTACTGTATAATGCTGCCCCTCACTAGTAGCCGGTAACTACTGTACTGTACTGTATAATGCTGCCCCTCACTAGCAGTCTGTAACTATTGTACTGTACTGTATAATGCTGCCCCTCACTAGCAGCCGGTAACTATTGTACTGTACTGTATAATGCTGCCCCTCACTAGCAGTCTGTAACTACTGTACTGTACTGTATAATGCTGCCCCTCACTAGTAGCCGGTAACTATTGTACTGTACTGTATAATGCTGCCCCTCACTAGTAGCCGGTAACTACTGTACTGTACTGTATAATGCTGCCCCTCACTAGCAGCTGGTAACTATTGTACTGTACTGTATAATGCTGCCCCTCACTAGCAGCCGGTAACTACTGTACTGTACTGTATAATGCTGCCCCTCACTAGCAGTCTGTAACTATTGTACTGTACTGTATAATGCTGCCCCTCACTAGCAGCCGGTAACTATTGTACTGTACTGTATAATGCTGCCCCTCACTAGCAGCCGGTAACTATTGTACTGTACTGTATAATGCTGCCCCTCACTAGTAGCCGGTAACTACTGTACTGTACTGTATAATGCTGCCCCTCACTAGCAGCCGGTAACTATTGTACTGTACTGTATAATGCTGCCCCTCACTAGCAGCCGGTAACTATTGTACTGTACTGTATAATGCTGCCCCTCACTAGCAGCCGGTAACTACTGTACTGTACTGTATAATGCTGCCCCTCACTAGCAGCCGGTAACTACTGTACTGTACTGTATAATGCTGCCCCTCACTAGCGGCCGATAACTACTGTACTGTACTGTATAATGCTGTCCCTCACTAGCAGCCGGTAACTATTGTACTGTATAATGCTACCCCTCACTAGTAGCCGGTAACTACTGTACTGTATAATGCTGCCCCTCACTAGCAGCCGGTAACTATTGTACTGTACTGTATAATGCTGCCCCTCACTAGCAGCCGGTAACTACTGTACTGTATAATGCTGCCCCTCACTAGCAGCCGGTAACTATTGTACTGTACTGTATAATGCTGCCCCTCACTAGTAGCAGGTAACTACTGTACTGTACTGTATAATGCTGCCCCTCACTAGCAGCCGGTAACTATTGTACTGTACTGTATAATGCTGCCCCTCACTAGTAGCAGGTAACTACTGTACTGTACTGTATAATGCTGCCCCTCACTAGCAGCCGGTAACTATTGTACTGTACTGTATAATGCTGCCCCTCACTAGCAGCCGGTAACTATTGTACTGTACTGTATAATGCTGCCCCTCACTAGCGGCCGGTAACTATTGTACTGTACTGTATAATGCTGCCCCTCACTAGCAGCCAGTAACTACTGTACTGTACTGTATAATGCTGCCCCTCACTAGTAGCCGGTAACTATTGTACTGTACTGTATAATGCTGCCCCTCACTAGTAGCCGGTAACTATTGTACTGTACTGTATAATGCTGTCCCTCACTAGCAGCCGGTAACTATTGTACTGTACTGTATAATGCTGCCCCTCACTAGTAGCCGGTAACTACTGTACTGTACTGTATAATGCTGCCCCTCACTAGCAGTCTGTAACTATTGTACTGTACTGTATAATGCTGCCCCTCACTAGCAGCCGGTAACTATTGTACTGTACTGTATAATGCTGCCCCTCACTAGCAGTCTGTAACTACTGTACTGTACTGTATAATGCTGCCCCTCACTAGTAGCCGGTAACTATTGTACTGTACTGTATAATGCTGCCCCTCACTAGTAGCCGGTAACTACTGTACTGTACTGTATAATGCTGCCCCTCACTAGCAGCTGGTAACTATTGTACTGTACTGTATAATGCTGCCCCTCACTAGTAGCCGGTAACTATTGTACTGTACTGTATAATGCTGCCCCTCACTAGTAGCCGGTAACTACTGTACTGTACTGTATAATGCTGCCCCTCACTAGCAGCCGGTAACTATTGTACTGTACTGTATAATGCTGCCCCTCACTAGCAGCCGGTAACTACTGTACTGTACTGTATAATGCTGCCCCTCACTAGCAGCCGGTAACTACTGTACTGTACTGTATAATGCTGCCCCTCACTAGCGGCCGGTAACTATTGTACTGTACTGTATAATGCTGCCCCTCACTAGTAGCAGGTAACTACTGTACTGTACTGTATAATGCTGCCCCTCACTAGCAGCCGGTAACTATTGTACTGTACTGTATAATGCTGCCCCTCACTAGCAGCCGGTAACTATTGTACTGTACTGTATAATGCTGCCCCTCACTAGCAGCCGGTAACTATTGTACTGTACTGTATAATGCTGCCCCTCACTAGTAGCCGGTAACTACTGTACTGTACTGTATAATGCTGCCCCTCACTAGCAGCCGGTAACTATTGTACTGTACTGTATAATGCTGCCCCTCACTAGTAGCCGGTAACTACTGTACTGTACTGTATAATGCTGCCCCTCACTAGCAGCCGGTAACTATTGTACTGTACTGTATAATGCTGCCCCTCACTAGCAGCCGGTAACTATTGTACTGTACTGTATAATGCTGCCCCTCACTAGCAGCCGGTAACTACTGTACTGTACTGTATAATGCTGCCCCTCACTAGCAGCCGGTAACTACTGTACTGTACTGTATAATGCTGCCCCTCACTAGCGGCCGATAACTACTGTACTGTACTGTATAATGCTGTCCCTCACTAGCAGCCGGTAACTATTGTACTGTATAATGCTACCCCTCACTAGTAGCCGGTAACTACTGTACTGTATAATGCTGCCCCTCACTAGCAGCCGGTAACTATTGTACTGTACTGTATAATGCTACCCCTCACTAGTAGCCGGTAACTATTGTACTGTACTGTATAATGCTGCCCCTCACTAGTAGCAGGTAACTACTGTACTGTACTGTATAATGCTGCCCCTCACTAGTAGCCGGTAACTATTGTACTGTATAATGCTGCCCCTCACTAGCAGCCGGTAACTACTGTACTGTATAATGCTACCCCTCACTAGTCTCTAGTGGCCGATAACTACTGCACTATACTGTGTAACTCTGCTTTTCACTAATGGTGATTTCTTGTAGGGCTTCCACATTTCTCAGCTGGAATTTTCCGCTGCTGGGGAAGAGACACGTTTATATCTCTAAGAGGTTTGCTGCTGATTACAGGACGTCATGTTGAGGCCAGGTGAGAAGACGTGTCACACATATGTAACATTCAAATTGTTATTGTTTAAAATGATAGATAATCCCTTTATTATCCATTCCCCAGTTTTTTTTATAACCAACACAGTTATATTAATATTCTTTTTACCTCTGTAATTACCTTGTATCTAAGCATCTGCCGTATGCATCCTCTCAGGGCTGTTTATGACTTCCATTCTTTCTAATGACACAGTGAGTCCCCGGATCATCTAATTACTATTGGGAATATTACTCCTGGCCAGCAGGAGGAGGCAAAGAGCACCACAGCAAAGCTGTTAAGTATCACCTCCCTTCCCTCCAACCCCAGTCATTCTCTTTGCCTACGTTAAGAGCAAGGAGGTGGTAAAATTTAGGTGTCTGATAGAAGATTCTTCAATCAAGAGTTTATTATTTTGAAGTAGAGCAAGTTTGCTATACTTCTTCCTGGGGTTTAGCTGTAGTCCATGTCAGTCTCTTCAGTAGAGCAGTGGTGGCTTTTAAGCAATTGGGAACTTGTGGGGTTTAATCCTCACTGCACCTGCCAATCAGTTTTTGCTGCCCCGTCTTGAAAGCCTGAGTAGGATTATTCAGTCTTTCTTTGTTTTTCACAGGTCTATGTGAGGAGGTGTGCCTCTCAAACCAAGTGAGCTGCCCTGCTGTCGGGCAGTTTTGTATTCAGGTAAGTACTTAATGTTTATTTTCTTGGAATATGGCACTTTTACAGTTAAATCTGTCTGGGACTTTTATATTATCAATCTTATTTTATCTTAATGGGATTATGGCAGTTATGCAGGCACTGGGGGCTTGAGGAGCAGTAGCATATTTGTTGATATTGCTGCTGGTATGTGTAACTCATATGTGGCTCAGCTCCGGATTAATTCCAGAATTGGTGGTTTGTGTTTTTGTATACTTTACAGGGAGGCTAATGACGACTGGGAGTTCAGTTTTTGTTACGCTCACAATTAGCAGGGCGGGCTTTCTGTGGTGTGTGTTAGTGTTGCTCACTTCCTTTTCTACTTTTGTACGATCCGGTATAGAGGGTTTGTTGCATATCTGCTAGCAAGGAATATTGTCAGCCGGTAGCCTGTGTGAGCAGCTCTGAGTCTGGATCGTTGTAATCTCTTATTTACTCTCCCGCAGGACAGGTAGGCACCTCAGCAAAGAGTGCTGAGGTGAAGAGGTTGTGTGTGAGCAGCTGCTTTGCGGTTGCGTTTTTTTGAATATAAACTTTCCTTTTATTATTCAAAGAGATAGTTGCGTTTTTTTTGTTTATTTCTTTAAAATTAAATAAGGACCTTTTTATTTAATTTGGGGATAAATATGGATCAAGAGCCCCTGCAAAACGTGACATGTAGCTTGTGTTTTGATTCCAATGTTGATCCACCAATCCCTTTCTTTTCCTCATGTATTGTGTGAACATTACAGTACAGGGATAGACTTCTTCATTCTGAGCCATCATTATCTAAGGAAGATGCTGTTCAGGGGTCTCCTGTTCAAGATATGCCGCAGTTTTCTCCTCAAGTGTCTCAAACATTATCGTTCCCACATGCACTGCCCTGCGCTTCCTCTCACACTTCGGTTGGAGTTACTTTGCAAGACATTGCTACTCACATATCCTCTGCGGTAACTGATGCACTGTCTGCTTTTCCCATGCTGCAGGGAAAGCGCAATAGGAAATATAAAGAGTCAGGGAGTAAGGTTTCTGACACAGTCGTGGCTATTCCGAATGTTCCCTCCCAGAATATGAGGAGGAAGATACTTCGGTGGCACCTGAGGGTGAAATTTCAGACTCGGACAGTGTAATTCCTTCTTCTGATGCTGAAGTTGTATCTTTCAGGTTTAAGCTAGTACACCTCCGTTTGTTACTTAAAGAGGTTTTGTCCACCTTGGACGACTCCGACATGACGGTCGTAGTCAATCCTAAGAAATCTAGTAAGCTAAATAAATGCTTTGATGTACCTTCCACAGTGGAGGTTTTTCTGTACCAGATCAAGCTACAGAGATTATTGCTCGGGAATGGGAGAGACCTAGTATTCCCTTTTCTCCATCTCCAATTTTTAAGAAGATGTTTCCAATTGCTGACTCTATCAAGGAGTCTTGGCAGATGGTCCCTAAGGTGGAGGGGGCATTTTCCACTTTGGCTAAGAGAACCACTATCCCCATAGAGGATAGATGTTCTTTTAAGGATCCTATGGATAAGAAGTTGGAAGGGTTACTTAAAAAGATGTACGTACACCAGGGTTTACAATGGCAACCTACAGTATGTGTTGCCACCGTCACCAGTGCGGCAGCATATTGGTTTGATGCATTGTCTGATTCTATTCAGACAGACGCCCCCCTTGAAGAGATCCAGGATAGGATCAAGGCCTTAAAGTTGGCCAATTCCTTTATTACGGATGCCTCCCTTCAAGTTATTAAGTTGGGAGCAAAGATTTCTGGGTTTGCAGTACTGGCTCGCAGAACTTTATGGTTGAAATCCTGGTCTGCGGATGTGTCGTCTAAGTCTAAGCTTTTGGTGATTCCCTAGAAGGGTAAGACCTTGTTTGGGCCGGGCTTGGCTGAAATTTTTTCTGACATTACGAGAGGAAAGGGTCATTTCCTCCCTCAGGATAAGAGGAATAAGCAGAAGGGATGTTAGAGTAATTTTCGTTCCTTTCGAAACTTCAAGGGTAAAAATTCCTCTCCTTCTGCCAAGCAGGAACAGTCTAATCCTTCCTGGAGGTCCATCCAGTCTTGGAACAAGGGGAAGCAATCTAAAAAGCCTGTTAGTGACTCAAAGTCAGCATGAAGGATCTGGTGGGGGGCAGACTTTCTTTATTCGTTCAGGCCTGGGTTCAGGATGTGCCGGATCCCTGGGCGGTGGACATCGTGTCCCAGGGATACAAACTAGAGTTTAAGACCTTTCCTCCCAGGGACAGGTTTCTGCTCTCAAGGTTATCTGTAGACCAGATAAAAAGAGGCATTCTTACAATGTGTCCGGGACCTTTCTGACCTAGGAGTGATAGTTCCTGTTCCAATGCAGGAACAGGGTCTGGAATTCTACTCCAATCTGTTCGTGGTTCCCAAAAAAGAGGGAACCTTCAGACCAATTTTAGATCTCAAAAGTCTAAACAAGTTCCTCAGAGTGTCGTCCTTCAAGATGGAAACTGTAACGCTTGTGGGATACTCCTCTATCAGACCAAACTCGGCCAGTAGTCTTGTTATCCCGGCATCGAGCCGGAATTATAGGGAATATCCAAGAGCAGAGAAAGTTAGCGAGATGAGGAAGGTGGCACTCACCACAGGCAGGACAGTCCCTAGCGGCAACAGCAGAGCAGTCCTAGGGCACACCACTAGAATGGTCAGGCAGACAGGGTTTGGCAACAGTAAAGCAGTCCAAGGATAAACCACTAGAATGGTCAGGCAGGCAGGGTTTGGCAACAGAAAAGCAGTCCAAGGATAAGCCACTAGAATGGCCAGGCAGGCAGGGATTGACAACAGCAAAGCAGTCCAAGGATAAACCACTAGAATGGTCAGGCAGCCAAGGATTGGCAACAGCAAAGCAGTCCAAGGATAAACCACTAGAATGGTCAGGCAGGCAGGGTTTGGCAACAGTAATCAATCCACCAGATTAAGGGTTAAGGCAGGTAGAGTAGTCAGACAGGCAGGTTCAGCAACAGTAATCAATAAAAGGCAGTTAGAAAGAACAATCTGTCACACCCAGGAGCACACAAAGTAACACCTATACTTGGGCAGTGACAGATCATCAGTGTAACATTTAAATAGGCGCAGGATTCTCGCCACTGAGATCCGACCAGCATCAGGAACGTGCAGCGATGTCAGAACCGCACGCATCCTGAGCCGACACTGCCCCTGGCAACGAGCAGGGAAGGAGACGCTGCACCCCTAGCAACGGCTAGAGCGGCGCGGCGTGACAGAAACTATTAATTCCATTCTTCCCTTGGTTCAAGAGGGTCTATTCATGACAACTGTATTAAAAGTATGCGTACCTAGATGTTTCCATCCACAGGGATCATCACAAGTTTCTGAGGTTTTCCTTTCTAGACAAACACTTCCAGTTTGTGGCTCTTCAATTTGGCCTTTTTACAGCTCCCAGAATTTTCTCAAAGGTCCTGGGAGTACTGTTGGCGGTACTCTGGTTGCGGGGCATTGCTGTGCGCCTTATCTGGACAACATTCTGGTCCAGGCACCTTCCTTTCAACAAGCAAACTCTCACACGGAGATGTTGTTATCTTTTCTATGTTCTCACGGATGGAAGGTGAATTTGGGAAAGAGTTCCTTGATCCCAGCTACAAGGGTATTGTTCCTGGGAACCATAGTAGATTCCTTATCAATGAGAATATTTCTGATAGAGGTCATAAAATCAAAGATCCTCAACTCTTGTCTGGCCCTTCAGTCCTCTCCTCAGCCGTCTGTGGCTCAATGTATGGAGGTGATCGGTCTGATGGTAGCTGCCATGGACATCATAACGTTTGCCCGTTTCCATCTCAGACCACTGTAGTTATGCATGCTCAGACAATGGAACGGGGATTATGTGGATCTGTCTCCGCAAATTCATCTGGATCAGGCGACAAGAGACTCTTTTCCTTGGTGGTTGTCTCTGAATCATCTCTCCCAGGGAACCTGCTTTCGCAGACCCACCTGGGTGATTGTGACAATGGATGCCAGCCTGCTAGGATGGGGAGCAGTCTGGGGCTCACTAAAGGCTCAAGGGACATGGACTCGGGAGGATTCTGTTCTCCCCAAAAACATCCTAGAGCTGAGGGCAATCTTCAATGCTCTTCTGGTCTGGCCTCAGTTAGCTTCAGTCGGACAACATAACTTCAGTGGCTTACATCAACCATCAAGGAGGAACTCGGAGTTCCTTGGCCATGTCAGAGGTAGCCAAGATTATTCAGTGGGCAGAGACCCACAACTGCTGTCTATCTGCAATCTACTTTCCAGGAGTGGACAATTGGGAAGCGGATTTTCTGAGCAGACAGACTTTTCACCCGGGGGAGTGGGAACTCCATCCGGAGGTGTCTTTCAACTTGATTCTCAAATGGTGACAGCCGGAGCTTGATCTCCATGTCATCTCGACAGAATGCCAAGCTCCCGAGGTACGGGTCGAGGTCCAGGGATCCTCAGGCTGTACTGATAGATGCTCTGGCGGTCCCTTGGAATTTCAGTCTAGCATACCTATTTCCTACGTTCGCTCTCCTTCCTCGGGTCATTGCTCGAATCAAACAGGTGGTCGGTAATCCTCATTGCACTGGCGGGGCCTCGCAGGATCTGGTATGCAGACCTAGTGGAGATGTCGTCTCTCACACCTTGGAGACTTCCACTGAGGAAGGACCTTCTACTTCAAGGGCCCTTCCTTCACCCAAATCTCGTTTCTCTGAAGCTGACTGCTTGGAGATTGAATGCTTAATTTTATCTACGCATGGTTTTTCAGTCATTGAGACCATGATTCAGGTTCGTAAACTTGTTACCAGAAAGATTTACTATAAGATATGGGGTATATATCTGTATTGGTGTGAATCATGGGGTTACTCTTGGAGTAGAGTTCGAATTCCTAGGGTTTTGTCTTTTCTCCAGGAGGGTCTGGAGAAGGGATTATCTGCTAGTACCTTGAAGGGTCAAATATCTGCCTTATCTATTTTGTTACATAAACGTCTGGTGGATGTACCAGACATGCAATCGTTCTGTCAGGCCTTGGTCAGAAGCCTGTGTTCAAACCGGTTATTCCTCCCTGTAGTCTTAATCTTGTTCTTAAAGTTCTTCAGCAGGCTCCGTTTGAGCCTATGCATTCTTTAGATATTAAGATGTTATCTTGGAAAGTTTTGTTTCTTGTTGCAATTTTCTCTGCTCGTAGAGACTCAGAACTCTCAGCATTGCAGTGGGAATCCCCTTACCTTATTTGTCATTCGGATAAGGTAGTTCTGCGTACTAAGTTAGGTTTTCTTCCTAATGTGGTTTCGGATAAGAACATTAATCAAGAAATTGTTGTTCCTTCTTTGTGTCCTTACTCTTATTCTCATAAAGAGCGCATGCTGCACAACCTAGATGTGGTGCGTGTGTTGAAATACTATTTGCAGGTGACTAAGGATTTCCGCCAGTCTTCTGCTTTGTTTGTTGTTTTCTCCGGGAAACGCAAGGGTCAGAAAGCTTCGGCTACTTCTCTTTCTTTGTGGCTAAAGAGTATAACTTGTTTGGCCTATGAGACTGCTGGATAACAGCCTCCTGAGAGAATCACGGCTCATTCCACGAGGGCTGTTTCTTCTTCTTGGGCCTTCAAAAATGAAGCTTCTATGGAACAGATTTGCAAGGCTGCAACTTGGTCCTCTCTACACACTGAGGCTTCTTTTGGGAGAAAGGTTCTTCAAGCAGTGGTGCCTTCTGTTTAGGTTCCCTGTCTTGTCCCTCCCTTATCATCAGTGTCCTCTAGCTTTGGTATTGATTCCCAATAGTAATTAGATGATCCGTGGACTCACCGTGTCATTAGAAAGAAAACAAAATTTATGCTTACCTGATAAATTTATTTATTTCTTGACATAGTGAGTCCACGTCCCGCCCTGTTTATTTAGACAGTTTTTGTGTTGTAAACCTCAGGCACCTCTGCACCTTGTGTTACTTCCTTTCTCTTTTTTCCTTCGGTCGAATGAATGGGGTTGGTGGGAAGGGAGGTGATACTTAACAGCTTTGCTGTGGTGCTCTTTGCCGCCTCCTGCTGGTCAGGAGTGATATTCCCAATAGTAATCAGAGATGATACGTGGACCATGTCAATAAAAAAATACATTTGTCAGGTAAGCATACATTTCGTTTTTAGCCATTCAGCGGGGTCTCATTTGTTACTCCACATTAAAGGGACACAAAACCCAATTTCTTTCATGTAAGTGGCAAGAGTCCATGAGCTAGTGACATATGGGATATACATTCCTACCAGGAGGGGGCAAAGTTTCCCAAACCTCAAAATGCCTATAAATACACCTTCCACCTCACTCATACTTTGCCTCCCTGTGGAGGTGGTGAAGCAAGTTGTTCTTGATTTCTTCTATGTTAAGCGCTTCTAAGCATTTTGAAGCCCAGTCCCTCTCTAAGTGCAGTGTTTCTCAGAGGGATGTGAAGGTAGTATCGCCTGATGATTGAGTGGTTTCACCCATGGGAAATCCTTTCAAAGGCTCTCTGTAATCGGTCGTAGAATTTAATTCCCTGCCTCCCTTTTCAGATCGACATTATACTCCTATACCATTACCTCTGCTGATGTTTTTCAGTACTGGTTTGGCTGTCTGCTATATGTAGATGGGTGTCTTTCGGTAAGTATGTATCATTTTAAGACACTCTCAGCTATGTTTGGCGCTTTATGTTATAAAGTTTTAAATATATGTATTTGCTTATATTTGCCATGAGTATATTTGCCATGAGTCAGGTCTATGTATATTTCCCTTTTCTGCAGACTATCAGTTTCAGTATGGAATTTATATTTGGGAAGATTATTTTGTATTTTTATCTCTTACCTGGGGTTTCAGATTTTTTCAATTTGACTTTGTTTTCCAAATTTTCGCGGGAAAATAGACTCGCAGGGACGCAAAATATAGTGTTTTATGGTGTCATTCTTGGCGCAGAATTTTTTTTGGTGCGAAAGTGCGTCTAAGGTGACGTAAGTTTTGTAATTTCCTGCATCTTTGTTGACGTGAGTTGTTTGGGCGCAGAGTCGCGCTTGTTATGACGCAAGTTGCGTCATTTCCAGAAATCTTTTTTGTATATAACCCCTCTTCCTTTTTGCTTCTGGTTCTCTCCATGTTAGGAGCTATGATGCTTATTTTCTCTTGTAAGGTGTATCCAGTCCACGGATTCATCCTTTACTTGTGGGATATTCTCCTTCCCAACAGGAAGTGGCAAAGAGAGCACACAGCAGAGCTGTCCATATAGCTCCCCCTCTAGCTCCACCCCCCCAGTCATTCTCTTTGCCGGCTCTAAGCAATCGGAAGGGTAAAGTGAATGTGGTGTTAGAAATGTAGTTTTTATTTTCTACAAGCAAAAGTTTGTTATTTTAAATGGTACCGGTGTTTACTATTTACTCTCTAGCAGAAAGGAATGAAGAGTTCTGCAGGGAGGAAGGTGATTTTAGCATGTTGTGACTAAAATCCACTGCTGTTCCCACATAGGACTGAGGAGTGCAAGAAAACTTCAGTTGGGGGGGAACGGTTTGCAGGTTAGGCTGCAACAAGGTATGTTCAGTCATTTATTTCTAGACAAGACTGTGATAATGCTAGAAGAGACTGATAATATCCCCATGAGGGAAGGGTAAGCTATATTCAGAGACTAAGTATGGAATTGCAAGCTTACATAACAGGGCTAGTTTATGCTGGTTGACACTACTTAATGGCAAACGGTTTTTATTGCAAAATTTCGTTTTTTGAGACACTTTGAAGGTTCCTTTGGGTTTCTTTCAGGGGTTATTACCCACATGGCTATTACTAAAACACTTGGGAGTGTTTCTTTAGGCCTCACAAGCACCAGAGTGAGGTGGGAGGGGCCTAATTTCGCGCCTCAGATGCGCAGTTATTTTGACTAGAAGTTCAGGCTGTTTCACATGGAGGGTCCTGCTGCAGTTTGAGGGCCTATAAGAAGCTTTTCCCCCACAAATCTGGTCCTAAGGGTGCAGGTAGGGCCACAGCAGAGCTGTGGCAAGGTGCTGAAGTTTCCTTAACCAGTTTTTTTGACTACTGTCGATCCGGTTTGGGCATTAAGGGGTTAATCGTTTATATTGCTAGTGGTGCAATCTTACTAATGCTTTAGGTACATACTGTAAAAATTTCGAAAAGTTTGCTGCATTTTTTCACTGTTTTTGCAAGATTGTGTGCCTTTTTATTTCTTAAAGGCACAGTACCGTTTTTTTCAAAGTGTGTTTTTACTTGATTAAAGTGATTTCCAAGCCTGTTTATATTACTACTAGTCTGTTAAACATGTCTGACACCAAGGAAAGTCCTTGTTCAATGTGTTTAGAAGCCATGGTGGAACCCCCTCTCAGAATGTATCCCACTTGTACTGATATGTCTATACACTTTAAAGAACATATTGTTGCACTTAAAAATGTGGCCCAAGATGATTCTCAGACAGAAGGTAACGAGGTTAGCCCATCAACCTCTCCCCAAGTGTCACAACCAGTTACGCCCGCTCAAGCGACGCCTAGCACCTCTAGTGCGTCTAACTCTTTTACCTTGCAAGACTTGCCGGCAGTAATGGATAATACCCTCTCAGTGTTCTATCTAGCGGGTTGTGGTGATTGTCACCTACAATATGTAGGGATGACATCCAGAGAAACACGTACGCGTATCAGGGAACATCTCTTGGACATTAGAGATGGTGTCTTGACCACCCCCATGGTACAACATTTCAATTTGGTCCACAATAAACAAGCCAAGAGCTTTAAGTGGACAATTATAGAAATAGTTAATACTAAACCAAGAGGGGGAGACAGGGACCATGCTCTAGCAAAAAGGGAAATTTTTTGGATTTTCCATTTACAAACGAGGTATCCAAAAGGTCTAAATTCCTCTTATGACCTAATAAATTTTTGGAACTAGTGGTATCTTGGTACACATTTGGGAATTAACACCACAGATGTAACCAATCCAAACACAAAATGTCAAGCAGAAAATATAGTCCCAATTCACTATTTCGCGAACAGGGGTACATCCAAATTAAATTTTTGGGGTACTCTGTCAGCGAAAATATGTAGATACAAACAAATCAATAAAGAATTTAATGAACATTATAGGAGGATAGTTAAGCAAGGGATAGCGTTGATCCACACTATTCGTTTATACAGTCTGTAAGAGAATAGGTTGGTGCAGGCTTTTTGTAAATAGTGATTGTTAGTCTAAACACGGTAATTTAAGACAAACCGCACCTTAATCTATTGTACCAAAAATTATTAATCAAATAGTAGAGTCAAATAGGATGTTAAGGTCACACTTTTTTCAACTCTATTCACAGTACAATCAAGGCTTAAAACATTGGACAGTGAGTTTATTCCTTGAAAGAGCTGCTTTTGTAAACGATTATAGGATGAGATTAGCAGTTAAGAAATTTTTGAATGTGAAGTTTAACATTTTCACTCTTTCTTCTTTCTTCTCTCTCTCTCTCTTGTTTTCTTTATTTAAAAATGTTCCAGACAATGTATTGTGTTGTTATTATATTGAAGCACTTGTGTAGTATTTACTAAATTTTGTATAGACAGTGGAGCTAATGAGCTCAGTATACCAGAGGTTAATTTGAATCCAGCAATGTATTAGTTAATTGAAGCATGACCCCTTGACCAATCAGATGTTTTTACCCCTCTTAAAAGGCCCTTTAGTAAGAGTGTGGATAGCAAGCTATGAGTACAGCGTATTGCCGAAACGCGTAAGCTGTGTTTACTAGGGGCATGAAATATTGCTACACTTGTAACCGATCTTAAGATTGAATAAATTCACCCAGTTTTAACTGCAGCTCCGAACTTCTGTCTTTTTGTTCTTATCTAAACTGCCCGTGTTACCTGCAAAGCGTGATAGCTCTGTTTTAAGAACAGATAATGAGCATTCTGACGCTTTAGTAGCCGTATCCGATATACCCTCACAACACTCTGAAGTGGGGGCGAGGGATGTGCTGTCTGAGGGAGAAATTTCCGATTCAGGAAAGGTTGCTCCTCAGACAGATTCAGATACGTTGGCTTTTAAATTCAAACTAGAACACCTCCGCTTATTGCTCAGGGAGGTATTAGTTACTCTGGATGACTGCGACCCTATGGTGGTTCCAGAGAAATTGTGTAAAATGGACAAGTATCTAGAAGTTCCTGTTTACACTGATGTGTTCCCGGTCCCTAAGAGGATTGTGGATATCGTTACTAGGGAGTGGGATCAACCAGGTATTCCCTTCGTTCCCCCTCCTGTTTTTAAGAAAATTTTCCCCATATCTAACCCTATACGGGACTCGTGGCAGATGGTCCCTAAGGTGGAGGGGGCTGTTTCTTCACTTGCTAAACGCACAACTATACCTATAGAAGACAGTTGTGCTTTCAAAGACCCTATGGATAAAAAATTAGAGGGTTTACTTAAGAAAATTTTTGTTCAACAAGGTTTTCTTCTCCAACCTATTGCATGCATTGTTCCTGTAACCACTGCAGCTGCTTTCTGGTTCAAGGCGCTGGAAGATGCGCTCCAGGCGGAGACCTCATATGAGGACATTATGGACAGAATTAAGGCTCTTAAGCTGACTAATTCTTTTATCACAGATGCCGCTTTCCAACTAGCTAAGTTAGCGGCAAAAAATTCAGGTTTCGCCATTTTGGCACGCAGGGCGCTATGGCTAAAGTCCTGGTCGGCCGATGTGTCGTCAAAATCCAAACTATTGAACATCCCTTTCAAAGGAAAGACCCTCTTCGGGCCTGAATTGAAAGAGATTATTTCAGAAATCACTGGGGGAAAAGGCCATGCTCTCCCCCAGGACAAGTCCTTCAAGACAAAGAATAAACAAAATAATTTTCGTTCCTTTCGAAATTTCAGGAGCGGTCTCGCTTCACCCTCCCCTGCTGCAAAGCAAGAGGGTAACACTTCACAACCCAGGACAACCTGGAAACCTTACCAGGGCTGGAACAAGGGTAAACAGGCCAAGAAGCCTGCAGCTGCCTCCAAGACAGCATGATGGGGTAGCCCCAGATCCGGGACCGGATCTAGTAGGGGGCAGACTCTCTTCGCTCAGGCCTGGGCAAGAGATGTACACGATCCCTGGGCCTTAGAGATTGTATCTCAGGGATATCTTCTAGAATTCAAGGAGTCCCATCATTCAAGATGGAGGCCATTAGGACAATCTTAGCAATGATCCAGGAGGGTCAATATATGACCACCGTGGATTTAAAGGATGCGTATCTGCACATTCCTATCCACAAAGATCATCACCAGTTTCTCAGGTTCACTTTTCTGGACAAGCATTACCAGTTTGTGGCTCTTCTTTTCGGGTTGGCCACTGCTCCCAGAATTTTCACAAAGGTGCTAGGGTCCCTCCTGGCGGTTCTAAGACCGCGGGGCATAGCAGTGGCGCCTTATCTAGACGACATCTTAATTCAGGCGTCGACTTTCCAAAGAGCCAAGTCTCACGTGGAAATTGTATTGGCCTTTCTGAGGTCTCACGGGTGGAAGGTGAACATCAAAAAGAGTTCTCTCTCCCCCCTCACAAGAGTTTCCTTCCTAGGAACTCTAATAGACTCGGTAGAAATGAAAATATTCAGAAAGTTAAAACTCTTAACCACTTGCCGAGCCCTTCATGCCATTCCTCGGCCATCTGTAGCTCAGTGCATGGAGACAATCGGGCTAATGGTAGCGGCAATGGACATAGTCCCTTTTGCACGGATACACCTCAGACCACTGCAACTATGCATGCTCAAACAGTGGAATGGGGATTATGCAGATTTGTCTCCTCAAATACAGCTGGACCAGGGGACCAGAGATTCTCTTCTCTGGTGGTGGTCTCAGGATCACCTGTCTCAGGGAATGTGTTTCCGCAGACCAGAATGGATCATCGTAACGACCGACGCCAGTCTGTTGGGCTGGGGCACAGTCTGGGACTCCCTGAAAGCTCAGGGTTTATGGTCTCGGGAAGAAGCTCTTCCCAGGAGTAGACAACTGGGAGGCGGATTTTCTAAGTCGGAACTCCACCCGGAGGTATTTGCCCAGCTGACTCAGCTATGGGGCACTCCAGAATTGGATCTGATGGCGTCCCGTCAGAACACCAAGCTTCCTCTTTACGGGTCCAGATCCCGGGATCCCCAGGCGGTGCTGATAGATGCTCTAGCAGCGCCTTGGTCCTTCAATCTGGCCTATGTTTTTCCACCGTTTCCTCTCCTCCCTCGTCTGGTTGCCAGAATCAAGCAGGAGAGGGCTTCGGTGATTCTAATAGCGCCTGCGTGTCCACGCAGGACCTGGTATGCAGACCTAGTGGACATGTCATCTGTTCCACCTTGGACACTACCAATGAGGCAGGACCTTCTAATACAAGGTCCTTTCAAACATCCAAATCTAATTTCTCTGCGTCTGACTGCTTGGAGATTGAACGCCTAATTCTATCAAAGCGTGGTTTCTCTGAGTCGGTTATTGATACCCTGATTCAGGCTAGAAAGCCTGTCACCAGGAAAATCTACCATAAGATTTGGCGAAAATATCTTTTTTGGTGCGAATCCAAGGGTTACTCATGGAGTAAGATTAAGATTCCCAGGATATTGCTGAGAAAGGATTATCAGCTAGTTCCTTAAAAGGACAGATATCTGCTTTGTCTATTCTTTTACACAGACGTTCAAGCGTTTAGTCAGGCTTTAGTCAGAATCAAGCCTGTTTATAGACCTGTGGCTCCGCCATGGAGTCTGAATTTAGTTCTTTCAGTTCTGCAAGGGGTTCCGTTTGAACCTTTACATTCCATAGATATTAAGCTTTTATCTTGGAAAGTTTTGTTTTTGGTAGCTATCTCTTCTGCTCGAAGAGTTTCAGAGTTATCTGCTTTACAGTGTGATTCACCTTACCTGGTGTTCCATGCAGATAAGGTAGTTTTGCGTACCAAACCCGATTTTCTTCCTAAGGTTGTATCTAATAAGAATATTAACCAGGAAATTGTTGTTTCTTCTCTGTGTCCTAATCCTTCGTCGAAGAAGGAACGTCTGTTACACAATCTTGATGTGGTTCGTGCTTTAAAGTTCTATTTACAAGCAACTAAGGATTTCAGACAAACAACTGCTTTGTTTGTTATCTATTCTGGTAAGAGGAGAGGTCAGAAGGCGACCGCTACCTCTCTTTCCTTTTGGCTGAAAAGCATCATCCATTTGGCCTATGAGACTGCTGGCCAGCAGCCTCCTGTAACAATTACTGCTCATTCTACCAGAGCAGTGGCTTCCACATGGGCTTTTAAAAATGAGGCTTCTGTTGAACAGATTTGTAAGGCAGCGACTTGGTCTTCGCTGCATACTTTTTCCAAATTTTACAAATTCAATACTTTTGCTTCTTCGGAGGCTATTTTTGGGAGAAAGGTTTTACAAGCAGTGGTGCCTTCCATTTAAGGTACCTGTCTTGTTCCCTCCCTTCATCCGTGTCCTAAAGCTTTGGTATTGGTATCCCACAAGTAAAGGATGAATCCGTGGACTGGATACACCTTACAAGAGAAAACAGAATTTATGCTTACCTGATAAATTTATTTCTCTTGTGGTGTATCCAGTCCACGGCCCGCCCTGTCATTTTAAGACAGGTGGTTTTTATTTTTATACTACAGTCACCACGGCACCCTATGGTTTCTCCTTTTTCTTCCTAACCTTCGGTCGAATGACTGGGGGGTGGAGCTAGAGGGGGAGCTATATGGACAGCTCTGCTGTGTGCTCTCTTTACCACTTCCTGTTGGGAAGGAGAATATCCCACAAGTAAAGGATGAATCCTTGGACTGGATACACCACAAGAGAAATACATTTATCAGGTAAGCATAAATTCTGTTTTTTTGCATTTTACTTTAGCATAAGCATTTTTTCCCATTCCTGAAACTGCTATATGAGGAAATTGGATATTTTGTTTAAATGTTGTTTTTTTCTTTTTTTACATTTTGCAAGATGTCTCAATCTGATCCGGCCTCTGATATTGCTGTAGAAACCATGCTGCCTGAACACAGTTCTACCAAAGCTAAGTGTGTCTGTTGTAAATGAACTGATGTTATTTCTTTAGCCCAATTATGTAGCATCTGTCATAATAAGTTTTTGCATGCCGATAATGTTTCTATTAGTACTAATACACTGTCTGTTGTTCCTTCCAACGTCTAAAGTACCTGATTTCCTGCAGGCTATGTCTGCTATTCCGCCTTCAAATAAAAGTAAAAGGTCTTTTAAAACTTCTCATAAATGTGATGAAATTTGTATTGACCGACAGCATACTGAAATATCCTCTGCTGATGAGGATTCTTCTGGTTCAGAAGATCCTGATTCAGATTCTGAATTTGACAAAGCTTCCTATTTGTTTAATATTGGTTATATTTGTTCTTTATTGAAGGAAGTTCTGGTTACTTTGAGTATTGAAGAGTCTAGTCCTCTTGATAATAAAGCCAGTAAACGTTTTAATAATGTTTTTAAACCTCCTAAGGTTGCTCCTGAGGTTTCTCCTGTTTCAGATGCTGTTTCTGATATGATTTCTATGGAATGGTCTAAGCCTCATTCTTCTTTCAATCCTTCTTCTAGGTCTAAGAAGTTGTATCCTTTACCTTTGGCAAATTTTAGAGTTTTGGGGAAAAGTTCCTAAGGTTAATGGGGCTATTTTCACTCTTGTCAAACGTACTACTATTCCTATGGAAGATAGTACTTCTTTTAAGGATCCTTTGGATAGGAAGATTGAATCTTATCTTAGAAGAGCATATTTACATTCTGGCAATATTCTTAGACCTGCTATTTCAATGACTGATGTGGCTGCTGCTTCAACTTTTTGGTTGGATAGTTAAGCACGGCAGGTAGAAGATCATGATTTGACCAGCATTATTCTTTTGCTTCAACATGCTAATCATTTCTCAATTAGATTCTATTATTTCCACTGTTACTGGTGGGAACAGAGTTTTCTTACCTCAAGATAAAAAATCTAAGGGTAAATTTAAGGCTCCTAATCGTTTTCATTCCTTTCGTCAGAATAAGGAACAAAAGTCTACTCCTTCCCCTAAGGCCTCTGGTTCCAATTGGAAACCATCCTCAAATTGGAATAAAACCAAGCCTTATAAAAGACCTCAATCCAGATCAGCTGGTGGGGGGCAGATTAAAATTGTTTCAGGAAATTTGGTCAGGTTCTGTTCAGAATCAGTGGGTTCAGAATATTGTGTCTCAAGGGTATCAAATATGATTCAGAATAAGGCCTCCTGTGAGAAGATTCTTTCTCATATTCCAACAAATCCTGTGAAAGCTCAGGCGTTTCTGAAATGTGTTTCAGATCTAGAGCTTTCAGGGGTGATTGTTCCGGTTCCTCTACAGGAACAGGGTTTGGGGTTTTATTCAAATCTAGTCATTGTCCCAAAGAAAGAGAATTATTTCAGACCAGTTCTGGATCTGAAACTGTTGAATCGTTTTGTAAGAGTCCCAACTTTCAAGATGGTGACTATGACTACTCTGCCTTTTGTTCAGCAAGGGCATTTTATGTCCACAATAGACTTTTATAGGATGCTTATCTTCATGTTCCAATTCATCCAGACCACTATCGGTTTCTGAGATTCTCTTTTCTAGACAAGCATTACCAGTTTGTCGCTCTTCCATTTGGCCTAGAAGACAGCTCCAAGAATCTTTTCGAAGGTTCTCGGTGCCCTTCTATCTGTAATCAGAGAGCAGGGTATTGCAGTGTTTCCTTATTTGGACGATATCTTGGTACTATCTCAGTCTTTTCATTTAGCAGAATCTCACACGAAACAACTAGTGTTGTTTCTTCAAAGGCATGGTTGGGGGGATCAATTTACAGAAGAGTTTCTTGATTCCTCAAACAAAGGTCACCTTTTTAGGTTTCCAGATAGATTTAGTGTCTTTGAGTCTGTCTTTAACAGACAAGAGACAAATGAAATTGGTTTCAGCCTGTCAAAACCTTCAGTCTCAATCATTCCCTTCAGTGGCTATGTGCATGGAAGTTTTAGGTCTCATGACTGCAGCATCGGACGCGATCCCCTTTCCTTGTTTTCATATGAGACCTCTGCAGCTTTGCATGCTGAATCAATGGTGCAGGGATTATAATCGGATATCACAATTGATATTCTTAAATACCTGCATTCTACTCTCTCTGACTTGGTGGTTAGACCATAATCGTATTGTTCAAGGGGCCTCTTTTGTTCGGTTTTCCTGGACTGTAGTCTCAACAGCAGTGTTCCCCCTATGGCCAGTTTTGTGTGCGGCCCCGCAGTGAAACAGTTTGCTAATTGCAGGGTGCGGTTACCTAATTAACTATTTCGTTGCTGGGCCACACAGAAAACTGGCCTTAGAGGGAACACTGCTCAACAGATGCAAGTCTTTCAGGTTGGGGAGCTGTCTGGGGGTCTCTGACAGCACAAGGGGTTTGGAATCCTCTAGAGTCAAAGTTATCAATCAATATCTTAGAACTCTGTGCTATTTTCAGGGATCTTCAGGCTTGGCCTCTATTAAAGAGAGAACTTTTCATTCGCTTTCAGACAGACATTATCACAACTGTGGCATATGTCAATAATCAGGGAGGGGCTCACAGTCTTTTAGCAATGAAAGAAGTATCACGGATACTTTCTTGGGCAGAATCCAACTCTTGTCTAATTTCTGTGATTCATATCCCAGGTGTAGACAATTGTGAAGCGGATTATCTCACCCATCAGACTTTACATCCGGAGGAGTGGTCTCTCCATCCAGATGTGTTTTTTTTCAGATTGTACAGATGTGTGGGGTCTTTCAGAAATAGATCTGATGGCTTCCCATCTAAACAAGATACCTTTCCAGATCCAGGGATCCTCAGGTGGAGATGGTGGATGCGTTAGCAGTTCCTTGGTCTTACCAACTTGCTTATATTTTCCGCCTCTAGTTCTTCTTCCAAGGGTAATCTCCAAAATCATAATGGAACAATCGCATGTGTTTCTAATAAGCACCAGCATGGCCTCACAGGTTTTGGTATGCAGATCTTGTTCGGATGTCCAGTTGTCAACCTTGGCCACTTCCTTTAAGGCCAGACCTTCTGTCTCAAGAGCCGTTTTTCCATGTGAATCTCAAATCGCTAAATTTGAAGGTATGAATATTGAACGCTTAGTCATAGAGGTTTCTCTGACTCAGTGATTAATACTATGTTGCAGGCTCATAAGTCTGTTTCAAGGAAGATTTATTATCAGGTATGGAAAACCTATATTTCACGGTGTTCTCATAAATTCTCTTGGCATTCTTTTAGAATTCCTAGAATTTTACAGTTTCTTCAGGACGGTTTGGATAAAGGTTTGTCTGCAAGTACTTTGAAGGGACAAATCTCTGCTCTTTCTGTTTTATTTCATAGAAAGATTGCTAAACTTCCTGACATTCAATGTTTTGTTCAGACTTTGTCCATATCAAGCCTGTTATTAAATCTATTTCTCCTCCTTGGAGTCTTAATTTGGTTTTGAAGGTTTTGCAGTCTCCTCCTTTTGAGCCTATGCATTCTTTGGATATTAAACTGCTTTCTTGGAAAGTATTGTTCCTTGTGGCTTTCTCTTCTGCTAGAAGAGTTTCTGAATTGTCTGCTCTCTCTTGTGAGTCTCCTTTTCTTATTTTTCATCAGGATAAAGCTGTTTTGTGGACTTCATTTAAATTTCTTCCTAAGGTTGTGAATTCTAACAACATTAGTAGGGAAATTGTTGTTGCTTCCTTGTGTCCTAATCCTAAGAAGTCTCTTGAGAGATCCTTACATTCTTTGGATGTGGTAAGAGCTTTGAAATACTATGTTGAGGCTACTAAAGATTTCAGGAAGACTTCTCGTCTATTTGTTGTCTTTTCTGGTTCTAGGAAAGGACAGAAAGCCTCTGTTATTTCTTTGGTATCTTGGTTAAAGCTTTTGATTTACAAGGCTTACTTGGTGGCGGGGCAGTCTCTGCCTCAGAGAATTACAGCTCATTCTACTAAATCAGTCCCCACTTCTTGCGCTTTTAAGAATGAAGCTTCAGTTGATCAGATTTGCAAAGCAACAACTTGGTTTTCTTTGCATACATGTACTAAATTTTACCATTTCGATGTATTTGCTTCTTCTGAAGCATTATTTGGTAGAAAAGTTCTTCAGGCAGCTGTCTGTTTGATTCTTATTTTTTGGATTTAATTTCTCAGCGGAAATAGCTGGTTTTTATTTTATCCCTCCCTCTCTAGTGACTCTTCTGTGGACTTCCACATCTTGGGTATTTTATCCGTCATTAGCTCATGGACTCTTGCCAGTTACATGAAAGAAAACATAATTTATGTTAAATTCATTTCTTTCATAATGGCAAGAGTCCATGAGGCCCACCCTGTTTTTGGTGGTTATATTTTTTTGTATAAATGCACAATATTATTTTCCAGTTCCTCTTTTTTGTATGCTTTTCTCTTGTTAAGTGTATCCAGTCCACGGATCATCCATTACTTATGGAATATATTCTCCTTCCCAACAGGAAGCTGCAAGAGTCCACCCACAGCAAAGCTGCTATATAGCTCCTCCCCTAACTGCCATATTCAGTCATTCTCTTGCAAGCCTCAACATAGATAGGAGGTTGTGAGAGTCTGTGGTGCTTTCTACTTAGTTTATTCTTCAATCAAAAGTTTGTTATTTTTAAATGGCACCGGAGTGTGCTGTTTATCTCAGGCAGTATTTGGAAGAAGAATCTGCCTGCGTTTTTCTATGATCTTAGCAGACGTAACTAAGATCCATTTGCTGTTCTCACACATTCTGAGGAGTGAGGTACTTCAGAGGGGGAATGGCGTGCAGGTTTTCCTGCAGATAAGGTATGTGCAGTAAAATATTTTTCTAGGAATGGAATTGACTAAGAAAATACTGCTGATACCGAAGTAATGTAAGTAAAGCCTTAAATGCAGCGATAGCGACTGGTATCAGGCTTATTAATAGAGATACATACTCTTATAAAAATGTGTTTTAAAACGTTTGCTGGCATGTTTAATCGTTTTTTAACATATGTTTGGTGATAAAACTTATTGGGGCCTAAGTTTTTTCCACATGGCTGGCTTAAATTTTGCATAGAAACAGTTAACTGAAGCTTCCCACTGTTGGCTGTGGCAGTTTGTTGTGTCTGTTTTTAAAAACGTCTATGTCATTTTTTTTTTTTATCTGTTTTTTGCATTAAGGGGTTAATCATCCATTTGCAAGTGGGTGCAATGCTCTGTTACCTTATTACATGTACTGTAAAAATTTCATTTGTTTTACTGCCTTTTTTTTCACTGTTTTTCAAATTTTGACAAAATTTGTTTCTCTTAAGGGCACAGTAACGTTTTATATATTTGCTTGTTAACTTGATTTAAAGTGTTTTCCAAGCTTACTAGTCTCATTATTAGTCTGTTCTAACATGTCTAACATAGAGGAAGCTCTGTGTTCATTATGTTTTAAAGCCATGGTGGAACCCCATCTTAGAATGTGTACCAGATGTACTGATTTCATGTTAAACAATAAAGATCATTTTTTGTCTTTAAAAACATTATCACCAGAGGATTCTGTCGTGGGGGTAGTTATGCCGACTAACTCTCCCCACGTGTCAGACCTTTTGACTCCCGCTTTAGGGACTCACGCTCAAATGGCGCCAAGTACATCAAGGGCACCCATAGCGTTTCTTTTACCAGGGGATTCTGTCGAGGGGAAAGTTATGCCGACTAACTCTCCCCACGTGTCAGACCCTTCGACTCCCGCTTCAGGGACTCACGCTCAAATGGCGCCAAGTACATCAAGGGCGCCCATAGCGTTTATTTTACAAGACATGGCAAAGGTGGTGAATAATATTCTGGCAGCAGTATTAGTCAGACTACCTGAAATTAAAGGAAAGCAGTTAGCTCTGGGGGTAGATACAGAGCATACAGACGCTTTAAGAACCATGTATGATACTACCTCACAATATGCTTAGTCTGTGGGTGATTTTTTTTTTTGACTCAGGGAAGATGATTTAACCTGATTCTGATATTTCTACATTTAAAATTTATGCTTGAGAACCTCCACTTGTTGCTCAGGGAGGCTTTGGCTGCTCTGAATGTGTACAATCACAGGGCCAGAGAAATTGTGTATACTGGATAAATAATATGCAGTGCCGGTGTGTACTGATGTTTTTCCAATACCTAAAGAGGTTTACTAAATTATTTTTTTTAATAAGGAATGGGATAGACCAGGTGTACCGTTCTCTTCCCCTCCTATTTTTTAGAAGAATGTTTTCTAATAGTTACCACCACACGGGACTTCTGGCAGACAGTTCCTAAGGTGGAGAGAAGAGTTTCTACTCTAGCTAAGCGTACCACTACCTCTGACGAGGACAGTTGTGCTTTTTAGATCCAATGGATAAAAAATGTTTATTCAACAGGGTTTTATCCTGCAGCCCCTTGCATACATTGCTTCTGTCACTGCTGCTGCGGCGTTCTGAGTTGAGTCTCTTGATGAGGCTTTACAGTTAAGCGACTCCATTGGATGAATATATTTGACAAGCTTATGCTAGCCAATTCCTTTGTTTTCTGATGCCTTGTTCATTTGACTAGACTAACGGCTAAGAATTCTGTTTTTTACTATACTGGCGCGCAGAGCGCTATGGCTTATATCATGGTCAGCTGTCGTAACTTTAATAAATAAGCTACTTAACTTCCCTTCAAGGGGCAGACCCTATTCGGGCCTGGTTTGAAGGAGATTATTGCTTATATCACTGGAGGAAAAGGTCATGCCCTTCCTCAGGATAGGTCCAAATCAAGGGAAAAAAAAAAAAAAAAAAGTCTAATTTTCGTGCCTTTTAAAAAACTTCAGGGCAGGTGTGGCATCCTCTTCCTCTAAGGCAAAACAAGAGGGAATTTTTGCTCAGTCCAAGGCGGTCTGGAGACAATCGGACCTGGAACAAAGATAAGCAGGCCAAGGAGCCTGCTGCTGCCTCTAAGGCAGCATGAAGGAACGGACCCCTATCCGGTAACGGATCCTATAGGGGGCAGACTTTCATTCTTCGCCCAGGCGTGGGCAAGAGATGCCCAGGATCCCTAGGCATTGGAATTTATATCCCAGAGATATCTTCTGGATTTCAAAGATTCCCCCCCAAAAAAAGGGGAGATTTCGCCTTTCACAATTATCTGCAAACTAGATAAAGAAGGAGGCATTCTTACATTGTGTACGAGATCCATCCAGTTCCAAGAGAGGAACAGGGACAGAGTTTTTACTCAAATCTGTTTGTGGTTCCCAAGGAGAGGGAACCTTCAGACCTATTTTGGATCTAAAGATCTTAAACAAATTCCTCAGAATTCCGTCATTTAAGATGGAAACTATTCGTACCATCTTAACTATGATCCAGGAGAGTCAATAGAGGACTACAATGGATTTGAAGGATTCTTATCCTCACATTGTGATGCATAAAGATCACCATCGTTTTTCAGGTTTGCCTTTCTAGACAGGCATTACCAGTTTGTAGCTCTTTCCTTTGGGATATCTACAGCCCCAAGAATCTTTATGGAGGTTCTGGGGTCGCTTTGGCGGTCCTTAGACCGCGGGGCATAGAAGTGGCCCCTTATTTAGACGACATCCTGATACAGGCGTCAAACATCCAAATTGCCCAGTCTCATACGGACGTAGTACTGGCATTTCTGAGATCACATGGGTGAAAAGTGAACAAGGAAAGAGTTCTCTATCCCCAATCTCAAGGGTTTCCCTCCTAGGGACTCTGATAGATTCTGTAGAAATGAAAATTTACCTGACGGAGTCCAGGTTGTCAAAGTTTCTAAATTTCTGCCGTGTTTTTTCATCCCATCCGCGCCCTTCGGTGGCTCAGTACATGAATGAAATCGGCTTAATGGTAGCGGCAAGGGACATAGTACCGTTTGCACGTCTACATTTCAGACCGCTGCAACTATGCATGCTCAGTCAGAGGAACGGGGATTACACAGATTTGTCCCCCTGTTAAACCTGGACCAAGAGACCAGAGATTCTCTTCTCTGGTGACTATGTCGGGTCCATCTGTCCAAGGGTATGACCTTCCGCAGGTCAGATGGGACAATTGTTACAATAGATGCCAGCCTTTTAGGTTGGGATGCAGTCTGGAACTCCCTTAAGGCTCAGGGATAGTGGACTTAGGAGGAGACCCTCCTTCTAATAAATATTCTGGAACTGGGAGTGATATTCCATGCTCTTCAGACTTGGCCTCAGTTAGCAACTCTGAGGTACATCATACTCAGTCGGACAATATACACGACTGTGGCTTACATCAGCCATCAAGGGGGAACAGAAGTTCCCTAGCGATGTTAGAAGTCTTACAATAATTCACTGGACAGAGACTCACTCTTGTCTATCAGCTATCCATATCCCAGGTGTTGAGAACTGGGAGGTGGATTTTCTAAGTCGTCAGACTTTTCTTCCGGGGGGGTGGGATTTCCTCCGGAGGTCAAGACCAAGCAGGAGAGGGCTTTGGTGTTTTTGACAGCGCCTGCGTAGCCACGCAGGACCTGGTATGCAGATCTGGTGGACATGTCATCCTTTCCATCACAGTCTCTGCTTCTGAGACAGGTCCCTCTACCTCAGGGTCCTTTCAACCATCTAAATAGAATCAATCTGAGATGGACTGCCTGGAGACTGAACGCTTGATGTTATCAAAGCATGGCTTCTCCGAGTCAGTCATTGATACCTTAATACAGACATGAAAGCCTGTCTCTAGGAAAATTGAACATAGATATGGTGTAAATATCTGATTGTTATGAATCCAAGGGTTACTCATGGAGTAAAGTCTGGATTCCCAGGATATTATCTTTTCTCCAAGATGTTTTTGAGAAAAGGGTTGTCAGCTAATTCCTTAAAAGGGGACAGATTTTTACTCTGTCTATTTTTTTGCACAAGCGTCTGGCAGGTATTCTAGACGTTCAGGCATTTGGTCAGGCTTTGGTTAGATCCAAGCCTGTGTTTAAAACTGTTGCTCCGCCATGGAGCTTAAACCTGATTCTTAAGGTTCTTCAAGAAGTTCCGTTTGAACCTTTTTTGTTCCATAGATATCAATCTTTATCTTGGAAAGTTCCTTTTGGGTAGCTAATTCCTCGACTCGTAGAGTCTCCAAGTTATCTGTGTTACAATGTGATTCTCCTTATCTGGTCCTTCGTACGGATAAGGTAGTCCTGCGTACCAACCTGGGTTTTTTCCTAAGGTGGTATCTAACAAGTACATCACTCAAGAGATAGTTGTTCCATGCTTGTATCCTAATCCTTCCTCAAAGAAGGAACGTCTATTACACAATATTGGACGTGGTTTGTGCTTTAAAGTTTTACTTACAAGCTACTACAGTTTTCATCAAACGTTCACCTTGTTTGTTGTCTATTCTGGACAGAGGAGAGGTCAAAAGACTTCAGCAGCCTCTCTGTCTTTTTGGTTAAAAAGCATAATTCATTTAGCTTATGAGACTGCTGGACAGCAGCCTCCTGAAGGGATTACAGCTCATTCTACTAGAGCTGTGGTTTTCACTTGGGCCTTTTTTAAATGTGGCTTCTGTTGAACAGATTCACAAGACGGAGTCTTGGTCTGCGCTTCATACTTTTCAAATTTAACAAATTTGATACCTTGCTTCTTCGGAGGCTATTTTTGGGAGAAAGGGTTTTTTACAGGCAGTGGTAACTTCCGTTTAAGTACCTGCCTTGTCCCTCCCATCATCCGTGTACTTTAGCTTTGGTATTGGTATTCCATAAGTAATGGATGATCCGTGGACTGGATACACTTAACAAGAGAAAACATAATTTATGCTTACCTGATAAATTTATTTCTCTTGTAGTGTATCCAGTCCACGGCCCGCCCTGTCACTTTAAGGCAGGTAATTTTTTTATTTGAACTACAGTCACCACTGCACCCTATGTTTTTTCTTTCTCTGCATGTTTTCGGTCGAATGACTGAATATGGCAGTTAGGGGAGGAGCTATATAGCAGCTTTGCTGTGGGTGGACTCTTGCAGCTTCCTGTTGGGAAGGAGAATATATTCCATAAGTAATGGATGATCCGTGGACTGGATACACTACAAGAGAAATAAATTTATCAGGTAAGCATAAATTATGTTTTTTACTCCTTTTTACACCTCACTACTTGGCTATACGTTAAACTAAGGTGTGAGTGTGGTGGGAGGTGTATTTATAGGCATTTTGAGGTTAGGGAAACTTTGCCCCCTCCTGGTAGGAATGTATATCCCATACGTCACTAGCTCATGGACTTAATTTATCAGGTAAATTCTTACATAAATTATGTTTTCTCCCTAACTGCAGTGTTTTGTCTTCTGTTTTAGGAATATTATCCTCGCATTCGCTGGCACACTAAGACATGGGCTTATACCCAATCTGCTGGGCCAAGGCACATATTCTCGGTATAATTGCCGTGATGCAGTGTGGTGGTGGCTGCAGTGTATACAGGATTACTGTACAATGGTCCCAAATGGTATAGAGATTCTACGGTGCCCAGTGTCCCGGATGTACCCTACAGATGATTCTCCCCCGATTGCTGCTGGGACCGTGGTAAGTTTACATCTGTTTAGTACTCCCATCAACCATTGTGTGACCAACAACTTGTGATTTACTCTGTGACCTTCAGTTCTGGTGCCATTTAATTGCAGGCAGTGGTGGGTTATCTGTGTGTCCCCCAAACTAACTTGTGCCTTTGCACAGGACCAGCCGCTGTATGAGGTCATTCAAGAAGCTCTTCAGCGCCATGCTAGCGGAATTCAGTTCCGAGAGAGGAATGCTGGGCCCCAGATTGACCGGAACATGAGGGATGAAGGTGAGTTTGCTGCACACCATGCTATGTAAGGCGAACATATCCCTATCATTCTGTGTGCAAGACACTGACGGTCTCTTTCTCTGGGGATTTATAAAAACACAGAGTTTGACAGCAGATAAGAACCAGAAGGACCATCGTATATGTTCATATCTCCTTCTGAAACATCATCTTAATTAATCCTCAGGATACCCTTGTGCATACGCCATTCATGTATTGCAGTATTTACACTTGTCTCCCCTGCTGTCTTCCATAAATCCACCTCTTGGTCTATAAAGAAGCACTTGCTGTCCCCAACCTGAGGTCAGGACCTCTTGTTCTGGAGTTGCTCTTTTTGTGACAAATGCTTCATCCCCAGCTTTATTAAATCCATTGATGTACATGAAGGTTTCCTCTCTGTCCCTCTCAGCTCATGATGAGTAATAGACCATGTAGTCTCCCAGTGTCTGATTATCTCTGTCCTTCTAGAAAAGATCTTGCTCACTTGCTGTTATTTCTCACCAGGGTTTAATGTAAGCGCTGGAATAGATCCTGTAACTGGCTTCGTATTTGGAGGGAACCGTTTAAACTGTGGAACATGGATGGATAAAATGGGGGAAAGTGAGAAGGCTCGAAATAAAGGGATTCCAGCCACACCCAGGTACCCTTCAGAGTGTCTTGTCCCGGAGGGCTTGTGAGGGGAGTGTGTACTGTACCAGGGACACCATTATATGCAGCACTCCTGCGCCACCGAGCATGATGCCATAACCCAGTGTGGAACAAATAAAATAGAATGATTCAGTGGACTAAGCACTTATTGATGTATCTGCACTTGTACCAGAGGATAACACGTTTATTTTCTACATAAAGAGACCCAAAAAAGGAAATGGAGGATTATTGGTGCACCTCTGTAAGATGATAAATAATAAAATTACGCTTCTTCTATTCCTTAAAATTATTAAATATATTAGACAGTAAGGAGAAGCCAAATAGTTAAAGGGACAGTCTACACCTCAGTCATCTTAAAGGGTTAGAAATTGATTATCATTTGAACCTATTAAAATATGTTAATATAAAGACTACTATAAATGCAATTAAATAAAACTTTAGTTTCTCTTGTTAAGTGTATCCAGTCCACGGATCATCCATTACTTATGGGATATTAACTCCTCCCCAACAGGAAGTGCAAGAGGATTCACCCAGCAGAGCTGCTATATAGCTCCTCCCCTAACTGCCATTACCAGTCATTCTCTTGCACCCAACGACTAGATAGGATGTGTGAGAGGACTATGGTGATTATATTTAGTTTTATACCTTCAATCAAAAGTTTGTTATTTTATAATAGCACCGGAGTGTGTTATTCCTTCTCTGGTAGAATTTGAAGAAGAATGTACCTGAGTTTTTACTATGATTTTAGCCGGCGTAGTTAAGATCATATTGCTGTTTCTCGGCCATCTGAGGAGAGGTAAACTTCAGATCAGGGGACAGCGGGCAGATTAATCTGCAAAGAGGTATGTAGCAGCTTATTATTTTCTAACAATGGAATTGATGAGAAAATTCTGCCATACCGATATAATGTAAACTCAGCCTTAAATGCAGTAGCAGCAACTGGTATCAGGCTGTCATGTATGTATATTTTACACTTCAGTATTCTGGGGAATGGCACTTCACTGGAATTATACTGTGTGCATAAGACTTTAGCCTAATTTGCAGGGACTGGCAACAGGCTTTTTAATAACACTTAATTTATGTTAAACGTTTTTTGCTGGCATGTAAAATCGTTTCATTTTCTGAGGTACTGGGTGAATAAAATGTTTTGGGCATTATTTTTTCCACTTGGCAGTTGTTTTATTTAATTTATGACAGTTTACTGATCTCTCTCACTGTTGTGTGTGAGGGGGAGGTCAAAAAATTCAGTCAGAAGCTCATTGTATTTCCTGCATGATCCGGTTCATCTCTACAGAACTCAGGGGTCTTCAAAACTTGTTTTGAGGGAGGTAATCATTCACAGCTGTGAGATTGTAGTTGACTGTGATAAAAAACGTTTATTTCTGTAACTTTTTTTTCTGCTATCAGGGTTAGTTATCCTTTGCTAATGGGAACAATCCTTTGCTAAAATTGTGTTTTTTACAAAGATTTGATGCTATAACCTTTCAGTTTATTAACTTTCAACTGTCATAACTCTTTCTGTGCTTCTTATAGGCACAGTACGTTTTCATATTATAGTAAATTACTTGAAAAGTATTTCCAAGTTGCTAGTTTATTTGCTAGTGTGTTAAACATGTCTGATTCAGAGGAAGACATCTGTGCTATATGTGCTAATGCCAAAGTGGAGCCCAATAGAAATTTATGTACTAACTGTATTGATGCTACTTTAAATAAAAGTCAATCTGTACAAATTGAACACATTTCACCAAACAACGAGGGGAGAGTTATGCCGACTAACTCGCCTCACGTGTCAGTACCTGCATCTCCCGCTCGGGGGGTGCGTGATATTGTGGCGCCGAGTACATCTGGGCGGCCATTACAAATCACATTACAGGATATGGCTACTGTTATGACTGAAGTTTTGGCTAAATTACCAGAACTAAGAGGTAAGCGTGATCACTCTGGGGTGAGAACAGAGTGCGCTGATAATGTTAGGGCCATGTCAGATACTGCGTCACAACTTGCAGAACATGAGGACGGAGAGCTTCATTCTGCGACTGACGGTTCTGATCCAAACAGATTGGATTCAGATATTTCAAATTTTAAATTTAAGCTGGAAAACCTCCGTGTATTACTAGGGGAGGTGTTAGCGGCTCTGAATGATTGTAACACAGTTGCAATACCAGAAAAAATGTGTAGGTTGGATAAATATTTTGCGGTACCGTCGAGTACTGACGTTTTTCCTATACCTAAGAGACTTACTGAAATTGTTACTAAGGAGTGGGATAGACCCGGTGTGCCGTTCTCACCCCCTCCGATATTTAGAAAGATGTTTCCAATAGACACCACCACACGGGACTTATGGCAAACGATCCCTAAGGTGGAGGGAGCAGTTTCTACTTTAGCTAAGCGTACCACTATCCCGGTGGAGGATAGCTGTGCCTTTTCAGATCCAATGGATAAAAAGTTAGAGGGTTACCTTAAGAAAATGTTTGTTCAACAAGGTTTTATATTGCAACCCCTTGCATGCATTGCGCCTGTCACGGCTGCAGCAGCATTTTGGTTTGAGTCTCTGGAAGGGACACTTGAATCAGCTCCATTAGATGAGATTACACACAGGCTTAAAGCTCTTAAGTTAGCTAACTCATTTATTTCAGATGCCGTAGTACATTTAACTAAGCTTACGGCTAAGAATTCCGGATTCGCCATTCAGGCGCGCAGAGCACTGTGGCTAAAATCCTGGTCAGCTGACGTTACTTCTAAGTCTAAATTACTTAATATACCTTTCAAAGGGCAGACCTTATTCGGGCCCGGATTGAAAGAAATTATCGCTGACATTACAGGAGGTAAAGGCCATGCCCTGCCTCAAGACAGAGCCAAACCTAAGGCTAGACAATCTAATTTTCGTTCCTTTCGGAATTTCAAAGCAGGAGCAGCATCAACTTCCTCTGCTCCAAAACAAGAAGGATCTGTTGCTCGCTACAGACAAGGCTGGAGACCTAACCAGTCCTGGAACAAGGGCAAGCAGGCCAGGAAACCTGCTGGTGCCCCTAAAACAGCATGAATTGAGGGCCCCCGATCCGGGAACGGATCTAGTGGGGGGCAGACTTTCTCTCTTCGCCCAGGCTTGGGCAAGAGATGTCCAGGATCCCTGGGCGCTAGAGATAATATCTCAGGGATACCTTCTGGACTTCAAATACTCTCCCCCAAGAGAGAGATTTCATCTGTCAAGGTTGTCAACAAACCAAATAAAGAAAGAGGCGTTTTTACGCTGCGTACAAGAGCTTTTATTAATGGGAGTAATCCATCCAGTTCCACGGTCGGAACAGGGACAAGGGTTTTACTCAAATCTGTTTGTGGTTCCCAAAAAAGAGGGAACTTTCAGGCCAATCCTGGATTTAAAGATCCTAAACAAATTCCTAAGAGTTCCATCGTTCAAAATGGAGACTATTCGGACAATTTTACCCATGATCCAAAAGGGTCAGTACATGACCACAGTGGATTTAAAGGATGCTTACCTTCACATACCGATTCACAAAGATCATTACCGGTATCTAAGGTTTGCCTTTCTAGACAGGCATTACCAGTTTGTAGCTCTTCCATTCGGATTGGCTACGGCTCCGAGAATCTTCACAAAGGTTCTGGGTGCTCTTCTGGCGGTACTAAGACCGCGAGGAATTGCGGTAGCTCCGTACCTAGACGACATTCTGATACAAGCTTCAAGCTTTCAAACTGCCAAGTCTCATACAGAGTTAGTACTGGCATTTCTAAGGTCGCATGGATGGAAGGTGAACGAAAAGAAGAGTTCTCACTTTCCACTCACAAGAGTTCCCTTCTTGGGGACTCTTATAGATTCTGTAGAAATGAAGATTTACCTGACAGAAGACAGGTTAACAAAGCTTCAAAATGCATGCCGTGTCCTTCATTCCATTCAACACCCGTCAGTAGCTCAATGCATGGAGGTGATCGGCTTAATGGTAGCAGCAATGGACATAGTACCCTTTGCACGCCTACATCTCAGACCGCTGCAATTGTGCATGCTAAGTCAGTGGAATGGGGATTACTCAGACTTGTCCCCTACTCTGAATCTGGATCAAGAGACCAGAAATTCTCTTCTATGGTGGCTTTCTCGGCCACATCTGTCCAGGGGGATGCCATTCAGCAGGCCGGACTGGACAATTGTAACAACAGACGCCAGCCTACTAGGTTGGGGCGCTGTCTGGAATTCTCTGAAGGCTCAGGGACAATGGAATCAGGAGGAGAGTCTCCTACCAATAAACATTCTGGAATTGAGAGCAGTTCTCAATGCCCTTCTGGCTTGGCCCCAGTTAACAACTCGGGGGTTCATCAGGTTTCAGTCGGACAACATCACGACTGTAGCTTACATCAACCATCAGGGAGGGACAAGAAGCTCCCTAGCAATGATGGAAGTATCAAAGATAATTCGCTGGGCAGAGTCTCACTCTTGCCACCTGTCAGCAATCCACATCCCGGGAGTGGAGAACTGGGAGGCGGATTTCTTAAGTCGTCAGACTTTTCATCCGGGGGAGTGGGAACTTCATCCGGAGGTCTTTGCCCAAATACTTCGACGTTGGGGCAAACCAGAGATAGATCTCATGGCGTCTCGACAGAACGCCAAGCTTCCTCGTTACGGGTCCAGATCCAGGGATCCGGGAGCGGTTCTGATAGATGCTTTGACAGCACCTTGGACCTTCGGGATGGCTTATGTGTTTCCACCCTTCCCGATGCTTCCTCGATTGATTGCCAGAATCAAACAGGAGAGAGCATCAGTGATTCTAATAGCGCCTGCATGGCCACGCAGGACTTGGTATGCAGATCTAGTGGACATGTCATCCTGTCCACCTTGGTCGCTACCTCTGAAACAGGACCTTCTGATCCAGGGTCCCTTCAAACATCAAAATCTAATTTTTTTGAAGCTGACTGCTTGGAAATTGAACGCTTGATTTTATCAAAACGTGGTTTTTCTGAGTCAGTTATTGATACCTTAATACAGGCTAGGAAGCCTGTTACCAGAAAGATTTACCATAAGATATGGCGCAAATACTTATATTGGTGTGAATCCAAGAGTTACTCATGGAGCAAGGTTAGGATTCCGAGGATATTGTCTTTTCTACAAGAAGGTTTAGAAAAGGGTTTATCCGCTAGTTCCTTAAAGGGACAGATTTCAGCTCTGTCCATTCTTTTACACAAACGTCTGTCAGAAGTTCCGGACGTTCAAGCTTTTTGTCAGGCTTTAGCTAGGATCAAGCCTGTGTTTAAAACTGTTGCTCCACCATGGAGTTTGAACTTAGTTCTTAATGTTTTACAGGGGGTTCCGTTTGAACCCCTTCATTCCATTGATATCAAGTTGTTATCTTGGAAAGTTCTGTTTTTAATGGCGATTTCCTCGGCTCGAAGAGTCTCTGAGTTATCTGCCTTACATTGTGATTCTCCTTATCTGATTTTTCATTCAGACAAGGTAGTTCTGCGTACTAAACCTGGGTTCCTACCTAAGGTGGTCACTAACAGGAATATCAATCAAGAGATTGTGGTTCCATCTTTGTGTCCTAATCCTTCTTCGAAAAAGGAACGTCTGCTACACAATCTAGATGTAGTCCGTGCCCTGAAATTTTATCTACAGGCAACTAAGGATTTTCGACAAACGTCTTCCCTGTTTGTCGTTTATTCTGGTCAGAGGAGAGGTCAAAAAGCTTCGGCTACCTCTCTCTCCTTTTGGCTTCGTAGCATAATACGGTTAGCCTATGAGACTGCTGGACAGCAGCCTCCTGAAAGAATTACAGCACATTCTACTAGAGCTGTGGCTTCCACTTGGGCCTTTAAGAATGAGGCTTCTGTTGAACAGATTTGCAAGGCTGCAACTTGGTCTTCTCTTCATACTTTTTCCAAATTTTACAAATTTGACACTTTTGCTTCTTCGGAGGCTGTTTTTGGGAGAAAGGTTCTTCAGGCAGTGGTTCCTTCCGTATAAAGAGCCTGCCTGTCCCTCCCGTCATCCGTGTACTTTAGCTTTGGTATTGGTATCCCATAAGTAATGGATGATCCGTGGACTGGATACACTTAACAAGAGAAAACATAATTTATGCTTACCTGATAAATTTATTTCTCTTGTAGTGTATCCAGTCCACGGCCCGCCCTGTCACTTTAAGGCAGGTAATTTTTCCATTAAACTACAGTCACCACTGCACCCTATGGTTTTCCTTTCTCTGCATGTTTTCGGTCGAATGACTGGTAATGGCAGTTAGGGGAGGAGCTATATAGCAGCTCTGCTGGGTGAATCCTCTTGCACTTCCTGTTGGGGAGGAGTTAATATCCCATAAGTAATGGATGATCCGTGGACTGGATACACTACAAGAGAAATAAATTTATCAGGTAAGCATAAATTATGTTTTTTTTAAATGAAGCTTTCACATATCTTAATTTTAAAGATTAAATTATCATGAAATGAGCAGTAACGACCACCCATAAAATGTAAATCTAGCATCCGCCCCCCATCCAATGGTGAAGCGGCTGGGCCCCTTAATTCTAATAATACATTTAGTGTTAAAGCACAGCAAAGTAAAAAACCTTGCGCTTGGAGGGGCAGCAGGAAACTGAGAGGAGACAGGGAACAATATAAGCCACACACCAGGCTGCAAGTTTACCAAAGGAAAGGGGTCTGGAGCAGAGTGAACTAACGTTGGCTTGGAGCTGTGCGAGACTTCACAGCTGCGTCTGTCACACTTCAGCCCCGCACTAAGGAGAGCAGCGTGTATGGTACAATTCGTCAGACGTTAAATACTGCAGCGAGTAAAAAGTTTATTTAAGCTGTCTGGCTCATCTCTCCCCTCCTTGCTGTCTTTGCTTGATTAGTGACTGTGAGGGCTCCGATTCCACATGAAAGCAAACACAGCAAGAGGGGGGGGGGGTTGAGATGAGCCCGACAGCTTAAATAAACAGAGCGCTCATACTCACCGCTGTATTCAATGTCTAAAGCACAGGTGCACTTTATCACAGGCAGGGAAGATTTGTAGCATGAACGCCGCTCTCCTAAAATGTCTCCTCCTCTGTCTTCTTTGTGACGCTGCCCCTTCAAGCAGTAATCATGGAAAGATTTATATTTTTCACTCCCTGGGTTGATGCCTTTCTGAGATCCGGTTTACAAAATCTGTCCAGATGCCCCTCTAGTACCCTGATTAGCCGGTGCCTGCTTGCAAGAACTTGTGCTCCTGCCTCCTGTCAGTAAACTGCTTAATTCGCTGCTGGAGACAGGGGGGGGAGTCTGTGCATGCGTTGCCAATACCATTATTTTAATGCGCATGCGGGCGGCCATGATGTTTCTACCTAGGTAGAACATTGTAATAGGCACATATAATGAGCAGAAAATGGGTTTGGAGCAGTATTCATTTTTAAATTGATATTACAAGGAATGTAAACAAAATTGTACAAAGGTACCAATTACAAATGTACTTATTATATAAGGCAGTTTTGATTGAGTTAAAAATATTTTTTGGGTTTACTATCCCTTTAAAGTCTTACCTTAAATTAAGCTGCAAATAGCCTCCTGCACCGCAGGGACATAAAACAAATTGGGATAGAGACAAAATATAATATTCTGTACTTTCATTACTTTACCTGCAAATTTATACTGCAGTGCCATTAACCCTTTCTTTTTAGTTTCTGAATTGTACAACTCTAACTCCCCCCACACATTTCCTTCTATAGCTGTATCTATATCTATTGTTGTTTCGGTAGAATGCAAAAGTGCGTAGGGATTATCTGCTGGAGCCTAGAAGCTGTGAACTCAGTTGAAATACAATGCCTGTGTCTAAACACTGATAAGGGGGATGGAGCTGGCTGCTCCAGGCAGCTTAGCTATGTAATTCAATTTGCTTATTTTTGAAAATTATTTTAAAATACTGGCCAGCAATTTAAAAAAACAATTATGCAAACTATTTTTAATTAGCGCTTTTAGAATATGCACAGATCTCAACATGTTTTATGTCCCTTTAAAATGACTATTGTTTCTGGTCACTTTGAGATGGCTCCCACTGATGACATCATGATCTGGGCTGCATCTATGCGCTCTGCTGAATAGCACTAAGAGTCTGTTGAATCCAATGAGTGAAGCCTTTAATGCAGCCCAGATCGTGATGTCATCAGTGGGCAGAGCTTGGGAAACAATAGTCATTTTAACTGTTGCATGATATAGAAAGGGGCAGAGGAGGCTATTTGTAGATTTAAAGGGACAGTCTACACCTTAGTCATCTTAAAGTGCATTCTCTAGATAAAAACCTAAGGACACAAATCACTAAGAGCAAAGGAAAACCCCAATAATGCTGATATGGAAGGTGCCCCCGCTTTCCTGACCAATAAATGGATACCTTGGCATCAGGCGAGGACGCACTGGTCTGACAAGAGAAAGGCGAATATACTAAAAAGCAGCTGAACAGTGTTTTAGGAGCCAATGAGCAGATTTATATGGGGATACTAATAAATGTTGTGCCAGAATTAGAACTCCTGAGACTTGCCAGACCTGTACCTATATTCCTTACCACAAGATGGGCCCAGTAAACAGTGAATTACCAGCAGGATCCGATTTATTTACCTTTGAAACTGCTACATTTACTAAGCACAATGCCGTACATAATAAAAGGTGGGTTATGCCTCTTAGTGAGATTCACTGCTGTTCAGGTAACATTTACCTCTAGAGGATCCCATGACAGTAATGACAAATCTTTTCAGGGAATGGAGAGCTTAGAATTGGGTCTATAGTGGGTGAGTAGGACACAAGTCGAACAATCTAATCCCCCGGCATTCCTGACTCACTTCTGCAGGTAGCTGACACCCCTTGTTGTTACACCAGCTGCTTTTCATTACAGGGACGGTTCAGCTGTAGAAATCGTTGGTCTCTGCAAATCTACTGTTCGGTGGCTTAAGGGTCTCAGTGAGAAGAAGATCTATCCGTTCAGTGGAGTCACCATGCAACGGAAGGGTGGGTGTAAGAGGGCTCCCTCATTACATTTATTGCAAGAGATGTCTCATATCAAGGGCTCAGGGGCTGGTTTTGTTCTTTGTTAAGATGGCCGAAGACAATTCTTCACCTTATATTGTCACCTACACACATACTGGTCACAAGTGCCCTTAGCTGAACCACACTCTACATGTGGATTTTCTTTGTCATATGAGTGCTGGGCGAGGAACTGAGGACATGATTTTACTTCTGTACAAGTTCAATAAACCATTTTGTTAGTGCTACATGAGTGGACACAGAGCCAGGCACATACACATTAGAATAAACAGATGTGGGGGCCTTATTGTGTTGCAAGTTATTAGTAAAGGAGGAGCACAGCATAAAATACTGCTGACCCCAGACCATAGGCCGGACAACCCTTCTGTAGTATGAGACGTGGTTAATGCCCACAGCACAAAGCATTTATTTTAGGTCTTAGCAGGACAGGACGGGGTTCATTTAGTAGATTTACAGCCTTGTGCTAATTAAAGGGACAGTCTACACCAGAATTTGTGTTGTTTAAAAAGATAGATAATCCCTTTATTACCCATTCCCCAGTTTTGCATAAACACAGTTATAATACACATTTTACCTCTGTGATTACCTTGTATCTAAGCCTCTGCAAACTGCCCCCTTATTTCAGTTATTTTGACAGACTTGCATTTTAGCCATTCAGTGCTAACTCCTAGGTAACTTCACATGTGTGAGCTCAATGTTATCTATATGACACACATGAACTAATGCCCTCTAGTGGTCAAAATGCATTCAGATTAGAGGCGTCCTTCAAGGTCTAAGAAATTAGCATATAACTCTACCTAGGTTTAGCTTTCAACTAAGAAAAGCAAGAGAACAAAGCAAACTGAATCATGAAAGTTTTTTTTTTGGACTTGACTGTCCCTTTAAGTCAAGGTGAGTGACAGACAATTTAATATACTGTGGAAGGCAAACTATGCTCATATCTGAGACTGAAATGTAAACAAGTATCAGATCTGTGATATGGTTTGGGAAGAGCAGGTAGGTCTCTGGGGAGGGCAGGTGGGGTTAGTCTTGGAAAGGCAGGTGAGTTGGTCCGGGGAGGGCAGGTGAGTTGGTCCGGGGAGGTGCGTCAGTCTGGGGAGGGCAGGTGCGTCGGTCTGGGCAGGGCTGGTGAGTCGGTCTGGAAGGGCTGGTGAGTCGGTCTTTGGAGTGCAGGTGGGTTTACCTGGGGAGTGCAGGGTGGGTTTACCTGGGGAGTGCAGGGTGGGTTTAACTGGGGAGTGCAGGGTGGGTATACCTGGGGAGTGCAGGGTGGGTATACCTGGGGAGTGCAGGGTGGGTTTACCTGGGGAGTGCAGGGTGGGTTTAACTGGGGAGTGCAGGGTGGCTATATCTGGGGAGTGCAGGGTGGGTATACCTGGGGAGTGCAGGGTGGGTTTACCTGGGGAGTGCAGGTGGGTTTATCTGGGGAGTGCAGGTGAGTCTTATCTGTCAGCAGGTTCAGTGTTTGCTGATAAAATAACAGCATCTTATACAAATACATGAACTATTTATGTTCTGTGTTATAGCAACGTTGTTTGTTTTGCATTTCACTAAACACAAGGAAGAAGGATTTATTTAATAATGTTTGTGCTATACGGGTTTAGGTTAAACAGATATTTATGACCCGCACTTTATACTAGACAAGTACAAAGCCTAAACAATCCACACCAATTATTGCCTTCCCCCTCTTCAATGGTCCCCACTTCCACCATCCACAGGATATTGTCTCCTCCTTTAACATTGTTTCCCAGCACCCCTGTCCCTCCTTCACATGGGTCCCTGTCTCCTCCATGCAAGTCTTTCTCTCTTCAGATTAGTCCCTACACATGGGTCTTTACCTATCCCTTCTACACATGTCTATGTTTCCCCCTACACTTGGGTTATTCCCTATCCCTTCCATACAGGTCTCTGCTTGCCCCCTATTCTTGGGTCTTTACCTATCCTTTCACACATATCTCTGCTTCTCCTCTACACATGGGTCTTTACCTATATCTTCCACACAGGTCTCTGTTTCCCCCCTACTCTTGTGTCTTTACCTATCCTTCTACACAGGTCTCTGCTTCCCCTCTACACATGGGTCTTTACTTAGAGACTTGTGTGGAAGGGATGTTTCCCCCCTACTCTTGGGTCTTTACCTATCCCTTCCACACATATCTCTGCTTCTCCTCTACACATGGGTCTTTACCTATATCTTCCACACAGGTCTCTGTTTCTCCCCTACTCTTGGGTCTTTACTTAAACCTTCCACACAAGTCTCTGTTTTCAACCCTACTCTTGGGTCTTTACCTATCCCTTCCACGCAGGTCTCTGCTTCCCCTCTACACATGGGTCTTTACCTATCCCTTCCACGCAGGTCTCTGCTTCCCCTCTACACATGGGTCTTTACCTATCCCTTCCATGCAGGTCTCTGCTTCCCCTCTACACATGGGTCTTTACCTATCCCTTCCATGCAGGTCTCTGCTTCCCCTCTACACATGGGTATTTGCCTATCCCTCCCATACAGGCCTCAGCCTCTCCCCTACACTTGGGTCATTACCTATCCCTTCTATACAGGTCTTTGCTTCCGCTACTACATTTGGTTCTTTGCCTATCCCTTCCACACAGGTCTCTGCTTCCCCTCTACACTTGGATCTTTACCTATCCTTCCCATACAGGTCTCTGCTCCCCTCTACATTTGGGTCTTTACCTATCCCTTCCATACAGGTCTCTGCTTCCCCCCTACACTTGGGTCTTTACCTATCCTTTCCACACAGGTCTCGACTTCCCCACTACACTTGGGTCTTGTTTACATACAAGTTTCTAACCGCCCTGCAGATAGATCATTACTACTTTTATAACCCAATAGTCATGTCTTTGTTTGCAGGGGGAGAGGGGATTGTGACATTCTCTGACTGGAACCAAATGATCCAGGAACACTTTGAGAAGTTGTTTTATGTTTCTGAGGACCTATCTGACCATAACGAGCAGCGCCCAGACTTAGTTCACAAACGTTGTATTTATAAAGACAGTTATGGAGCATCTAGCCCCTGGTGTGATTACCAGCTCCGGCCAAACTTCCCTGTAGCCATGGTTGTGGTAAGATCACATTTTAACTTCTTCACTTTATTTTTAAATGTTATGTGTGGGGAATGTCAGGATGTTTCTTTCTACAGAAATAATAAGGTAAGTTCCTGTGTGTTTACCAGAGGGGAAAAAATGCCAATATTGAATGAGCAGTCAGGATGATTATTCACCCATGAAACCACTTATAAGAGTAGAACATTATGTTGGGACAACCCATCCCCTGGTATAATGTGCTGCAATGGTAGGATTCTGTAGTAAGTGGTTATGGTACGATCCATCTGCTGTATAATGTGCTGTGAGGGTGGAATGTGACCTAGTAAGTGATAATGATACGATCTATGTGCTGTATAATGTGCTATGAGAGTGAGATATGACCTAGTAAGTGGCAATGGTACAATCTATCGCCTGTATTATGTGTTGTGAGGGTGAAATATGACCTAGTAAGTGCTAGTGGTACGATCTATCTGCTGTATAATGTGCTGTCAGAGTGAGACATAACCTAGTAAGTGATAATGATACTAGGTCATGTCTCACTCTTATAGCACATTATACAGCAGATAGATCGTAAGTAATAATGGTACGATCCATTGCCTGTATTATGTGTTGTGAGGGTGAAATATAACCTAGTAAGTGCTAGTGGTACGATCCATCTGCTGTATAATGTGCTGTGAGAGTGAGACATGACCTAGTAGGTGGTAATTTTACCATCCATCTGCTGTATAACGTGTGTTGTGAGGGTGAGACATGACCTAGTTAAGTGGTAATGGTACGATCCATCTGTTGTATAATGTGCTGTCAGAGTGAGACATGACCTAGTAAGTGATAATGGTATGATCCAATTGCTGTATTATGTGCTGTGAGATTGAGACGTTACCTAGTAAGTGGTAATAGTACGATCCATCTGCTGTATAATGTGCTGTGAGAGTGTTACATGACCTAGCAAGTTGTAATGGTATGATCCATCTACAGTATAATGTGCTGTTCGAGTAAGACATGACCTGGTAAGTGGATATGGTACAATCCATCGCCTGTATTATGTGTTGTGAGGGTGAGACATGACCTTGTAAGTGGTAGTGGTACGATCCATCGCCTGTATTATGTGTTGTGAGGGTGAGACATGACCTTGTAAGTGGTAGTGGTACGATCCATCTGCTGTATAATGTGTTGTGAGGGTGAGACGTTACCTAGTAAGTGGTAATGGTACGATCCATCTGCTGTATAACGTGCTGTGAGAGTGAGGCATGACCTAGTAAGTGGTAATGGTACAATCCATCTACTGTATAACGTGTTGTGAGGGTGAGACATGATTTAGTAAGTGGTAGCGGTACGTTCCATCTGCTGTATAACATGTTGTGGGGGTGGGACATGACTTAGTAAGTGGTAGCGGTATGTTCCATCTGCTGTATAACGTGTTGTGAGGGTGGGACATGACTTAGTAAGTGGTAATGGTACGATCCATCTGCTGTATAATGTGCTGCAAGAGTGGGACCTAACCTGCTACGGTGCTCAACAAAATTGTTCAAAATCTAGGAACCAGCCTTAGTATTTTTATAGATGCAAGGCCTAGAAAGAATCCAGCTGCACCAAACTAAATTTTAGGTATGGCTGGTGGACGTGGCAGGCACCTGTGGGTGTCTTGGGGACTCTAAACCATAGTGCCAGGGTCTAATTTTAAGGCGCCAGTGGCTCCCTGGCCCCCTAGGTTTTCAAGCCCTTGCCTGGTAAGTGGTCATAGGATATTACTTTACCTATTATAAATGTGTTGTCTCTTTTAGGCTCCAGAACTATTCACTCCACAAAAAGCCTGGAAGGCTCTGGAGGTGGCAGAGAAGAAACTGATGGGACCTTTAGGAATGAAGACATTGGACCCTGAGTATGTACATAATATTTTGATCTCTTATTGAGACCTCAGATCATTTTCTGTGTGTAAGAGATGTGTGGCTGTGCACACCCACAGTGAACTTGTGTGACTGCGATATATGTGAATATGCACACCCAGAGTGAACTAGTGTGGGGTCGGTGGAATTAGCACAGTCTGAGTGATCTAGTGTGAGTGTGCACTCCCAGAGTGATCTAGTGTGCCATGTGTAAGTGTACACAGCCATAGTGAATTAGATTGACTGGGAGATGTGTGTATGTGCATTGAAGTAGTGTGAGAAATGTGTGTATGCAGTGAAGTAGTGTGAGTAAGAGATGTGTGCAGTGATCTAGTGTGAGATGTTTGTGTTCACACCCAGTATTATCTAGTGTATCTAGTGTTTAATGTATGAGCGTACATACACAGAGTGAACTAGTGTGAGATGTGTGAATGTGCACACCCAGAGTTAGCTAGTGTGAGTGCACACGCCAACAATGAGCTAGTGTGAGTGTGCACACCCAGAGTGAACACGTGTGAGTGAGAGCATCTAGAGTAGATTAAAGTAAACTGGTGCACCTTGTGTACTTGTGCTTTTGTCAGTATGAGTGTGATAAGTGAATGCATCTCATGGGTTGGATAAGCGTTAGCGCATCTCATGGTTTTGGTGAGCGTGAGTGATTCTCATGGTTTGTATGAGCGTGAGCGTGTCTCATAGGTTGGTGGGGCGTGAGTGCATCTCATGAGTTGGATGTGTGTGAGCGCTTCTCATAGGTTGGATGAGTGTGAGAGCATCTTGGTGGTTGAATGACCGTGAGCACATCTCATGAGTTGAATGAGTGTGAGTTCATTATAGTCTTCTCCCTCAGACCTTAATGTTTCTCTGCCTTGCTCTTCTGTTGTGTATGAGCAATAATTATTTGTTTTTTCACCTAGTGACATGGTTTACTGTGGTGTATATGACAATGCATTGGATAATGACAACTACAACCTTGCAAAGGGATTTAATTACCATCAAGGACCGGTAAGACTGTCAGTACAAGCTCTGTGTGTACTTGTCACTGTGCCTCTTGTATTTAGCTCACTGCATCTCCTCTCCAGGAATGGCTCTGGCCCATTGGATATTTACTGAGAGCCAAACTGCACTTTGCTAAACTGCTTGGCCAGGAATCCTACCAGAAAACTGTGGTCCTGGTGAAGAATGTTTTGTCTCGTCATTACACGCACCTGGAGAGGTAAGCAATATGCAAACACGACAGGGGTTTTAATAAGCCGGTGGCACTGAGAGCGAAACATTGGCAAAAGGTGGAGAAAAAGAGAAAACATTTAGAGCTAGATTACAAGTGGAGCGCTAATTTATCGTGCACCTGTAAATGGGCAAAATCGCCGGTTTACGAGCGCGGGATAAATATCCAGCCTTTATAAGTGCTCAGAAAATGAACCAGAGATCAGATCGCAAAAACAAGTGCACAAAGCAGTTTTTAGAGGTTAAAAGTGGCGGTGTGTGGGGTGTTAGGAAAAAAAACGGCACTGAAAAGAGCCTTTACATAGAGGTCTATGGGGAACTGTGTGTTCCCTGTAAATATATATGTATATGCTTATATATACACTTACTTACACAAATTATATATGTATATGCTTATATATACACATACTAACACAAATTATATATGTATATGCTTATATATACACATACTAACACACATTATATATGTATATGCTTATATATACACTTACTAACACAAATTATATATGTATATGCTTATATATACACTTACTAACACACATTATATATGTATATGCTTATATATACACATACTAACACAAATTATATATACACATACTAACACAAATTATATATACACATACTAACACAAATTATATATGTATATGCTTATATATACACATACTAACACATTATATATGTATATGCTTATATATACACATTCTAACACAAATTATATATGTATATAGTATATTTCTCTTGTAAGGTGTATCCAGTCCACGGATCATCCATTACTTGTGGGATATTCTCATTCCCAACAGGAAGTTGCAAGAGGACACCCACAGCAGAGCTGTAATATAGCTCCTCCCCTAACTGTCATAGTCAGTCATTCTCTTGCAACTCTCAACAAGCTAGGATGTTGTAGGAGAGAGTGGTTAAATATAGTTAGTTTATTTTCTTCAATCAAAAGTTTGTTATTTTTAAATAGTACCGGAGTTGTGCTATTTTATCTCAGGCAGTAAATAGAAGAAGAATCTGCCTGAGGTTTCTATGATCTTAGCAGGTTGTAACTAAGATCCATTGCTGTTCTCACATATGTCTGAGGGGATTACACAGATGAGGTAAAACTTCAGCGAGAGAATGGCGTGCAGTTTATTCTGCTATCAGGTATGTGCAGTTATAATTTTCTCTTGTTAAGTGTATCCAGTCCACGGATCATCCATTACTTATGGGATATTAACTCCTCCCCAACAGGAAGTGCAAGAGGATTCACCCAGCAGAGCTGCTATATAGCTCCTCCCCTAACTGCCATTACCAGTCATTCTCTTGCACCCAACGACTAGATAGGATGTGTGAGAGGACTATGGTGATTATATTTAGTTTTATACCTTCAATCAAAAGTTTGTTATTTTATAATAGCACCGGAGTGTGTTATTCCTTCTCTGGTAGAATTTGAAGAAGAATGTACCTGAGTTTTTACTATGATTTTAGCCGGCGTAGTTAAGATCATATTGCTGTTTCTCGGCCATCTGAGGAGAGGTAAACTTCAGATCAGGGGACAGCGGGCAGATTAATCTGCAAAGAGGTATGTAGCAGCTTATTATTTTCTGACAATGGAATTGATGAGAAAATTCTGCCATACCGATATAATGTAAACTCAGCCTTAAATTCAGTAGCAGCAGCTGGTATCAGGCTGTCATGTATGTATATTTTACACTTCAGTATTCTGGGGAATGGCACTTCACTGGAATTATACTGTGTGCATAAGACTTTAGCCTAATTTGCAGGGACTGGCAACAGGCTCTTTAATAACACTTAATTTATGTTAAACGTTTTTTGCTGGCATGTAAAATCGTTTCATTTTCTGAGGTACTGGGTGAATAAAATGTTTTGGGCATTATTTTTTCCACTTGGCAGTTGTTTTATTTAATTTATGACAGTTTACTGATCTCTCTCACTGTTGTGTGTGAGGGGGAGGTCAAAAATTCAGTCAGAAGCTCATTGTATTTCCTGCATGATCCGGTTCATCTCTACAGAACTCAGGGGTCTTCAAAACTTGTTTTGAGGGAGGTAATCATTCACAGCAGAGCTGTGAGATTGTAGTTGACTGTGATAAAAAAACGTTTATTTCTGTAACTTTTTTTTCTGCTATCAGGGTTAGTTATCCTTCGCTAATGGGAACAAGCCTTTGCTAAAATTGTGTTTTTTACAAAGATTAGATGCTATAACCTTTCAGTTTATTAACTTTCAACTGTCATAACTCTTTCTGTGCTTCTTATAGGCACAGTACGTTTTCATATTATAGTAAATTACTTGAAAAGTATTTCCAAGTTGCTAGTTTATTTGCTAGTGTGTTAAACATGTCTGATTCAGAGGAAGACATCTGTGCTATATGTGCTAATGCCAAAGTGGAGCCCAATAGAAATTTATGTACTAACTGTATTGATGCTACTTTAAATAAAAGTCAATCTGTACAAATTGAACACATTTCACCAAACAACGGGGGGAGAGTTATGCCGACTAACTCGCCTCACGTGTCAGTACCTGCATCTCCCGCTCGGGGGGTGCGTGATATTGTGGTGCCGAGTACATCTGGGCGGCCATTCCAAATCACATTACAGGATATGGCTACTGTTATGACTGAAGTTTTGGCTAAATTACCAGAACTAAGAGGTAAGCGTGATCACTCTGGGGTGAGAACAGAGTGCGCTGATAATGTTAGGGCCATGTCAGATACTGCGTCACAAATTGCAGAACATGAGGACGGAGAGCTTCATTCTGCGGCTGACGGTTCTGATCCAAACAGATTGGATTCAGATATTTCAAATTTTAAATTTAAGCTGGAAAACCTCCGTGTATTACTAGGGGAGGTGTTAGCGGCTCTGAATGATTGTAACACAGTTGCAATACCAGAAAAAATGTGTAGGTTGGATAAATATTTTGCGGTACCGTTGAGTACTGACGTTTTTCCTATACCTAAGAGACTTACTGAAATTGTTACTAAGGAGTGGGATAGACCCGGTGTGCCGTTCTCACCCCCTCCGATATTTAGAAAGATGTTTCCAATAGACACCACCACACGGGACTTATGGCAAACGATCCCTAAGGTGGAGGGAGCAGTTTCTACTTTAGCTAAGCGTACCACTATCCCGGTGGAGGATAGCTGTGCCTTTTCAGATCCAATGGATAAAAAGTTAGAGGGTTACCTTAAGAAAATGTTTGTTCAACAAGGTTTTATATTGCAACCCCTTGCATGCATTGCGCCTGTCACGGCTGCAGCAGCATTTTGGTTTGAGTCTCTGGAAGGGACACTTGAATCAGCTCCATTAGATGAGATTACACACAGGCTTAAAGCTCTTAAGTTAGCTAACTCATTTATTTCAGATGCCGTAGTACATTTAACTAAGCTTACGGCTAAGAATTCCGGATTCGCCATTCAGGCGCGCAGAGCACTGTGGCTAAAATCCTGGTCAGCTGACGTTACTTCTAAGTCTAAATTTCTTAATATACCTTTCAAAGGGCAGACCTTATTCGGGCCCGGATTGAAAGAAATTATCGCTGACATTACAGGAGGTAAAGGCCATGCCCTGCCTCAAGACAGAGCCAAACCTAAGGCTAGACAATCTAATTTTCGTTCCTTTCGGAATTTCAAAGCAGGAGCAGCATCAACTTCCTCTGCTCCAAAACAAGAAGGATCTGTTGCTCGCTACAGACAAGGCTGGAGACCTAACCAGTCCTGGAACAAGGGCAAGCAGGCCAGGAAACCTGCTGGTGCCCCTAAAACAGCATGAATTGAGGGCCCCCGATCCGGGAACGGATCTAGTGGGGGGCAGACTTTCTCTCATCGCCCAGGCTTGGGCAAGAGATGTCCAGGATCCCTGGGCGCTAGAGATAATATCTCAGGGATACCTTCTGGACTTCAAATACTCTCCCCCAAGAGAGAGATTTCATCTGTCAAGGTTGTCAACAAACCAAATAAAGAAAGAGGCGTTTCTACGCTGCGTACAAGAGCTTTTATTAATGGGAGTAATCCATCCAGTTCCACGGTCGGAACAGGGACAAGGGTTTTACTCAAATCTGTTTGTGGTTCCCACAGAGGCAACTTTCAGGCCAATCCTGGATTTAAAGATCCTAAACAAATTCCTAAGAGTTCCATCGTTCAAAATGGAGACTATTCGGACAATTTTACCCATGATCCAAAAGGGTCAGTACATGACCACAGTGGATTTAAAGGATGCTTACCTTCACATACCGATTCACAAAGATCATTACCGGTATCTAAGGTTTGCCTTTCTAGACAGGCATTACCAGTTTGTAGCTCTTCCATTCGGATTGGCTACGGCTCCGAGAATCTTCACAAAGGTTCTGGGTGCTCTTCTGGCGGTACTAAGACCGCAAGGAATTGCGGTAGCTCCATACCTAGACGACATTCTGATACAAGCTTCAAGCTTTCAAACTGCCAAGTCTCATACAGAGTTAGTACTGGCATTTCTAAGGTCGCATGGATGGAAGGTGAACGAAAAGAAGAGTTCTCTCTTTCCACTCACAAGAGTTCCCTTCTTGGGGACTCTTATAGATTCTGTAGAAATGAAGATTTACCTGACAGAAGACAGGTTAACAAAGCTTCAAAATGCATGCCGTGTCCTTCATTCCATTCAACACCCGTCAGTAGCTCAATGCATGGAGGTGATCGGCTTAATGGTAGCAGCAATGGACATAGTACCCTTTGCACGCCTACATCTCAGACCGCTGCAATTGTGCATGCTAAGTCAGTGGAATGGGGATTACTCAGACTTGTCCCCTACTCTGAATCTGGATCAAGAGACCAGAAATTCTCTTCTATGGTGGCTTTCTCGGCCACATCTGTCCAGGGGGATGCCATTCAGCAGGCCGGACTGGACAATTGTAACAACAGACGCCAGCCTACTAGGTTGGGGCGCTGTCTGGAATTCTCTGAAGGCTCAGGGACAATGGAATCAGGAGGAGAGTCTCCTACCAATAAACATTCTGGAATTGAGAGCAGTTCTCAATGCCCTTCTGGCTTGGCCCCAGTTAACAACTCGGGGGTTCATCAGGTTTCAGTCGGACAACATCACGACTGTAGCTTACATCAACCATCAGGGAGGGACAAGAAGCTCCCTAGCAATGATGGAAGTATCAAAGATAATTCGCTGGGCAGAGTCTCACTCTTGCCACCTGTCAGCAATCCACATCCCGGGAGTGGAGAACTGGGAGGCGGATTTCTTAAGTCGTCAGACTTTTCATCCGGGGGAGTGGGAACTTCATCCGGAGGTCTTTGCCCAAATACTTCGACGTTGGGGCAAAACAGAGATAGATCTCATGGCGTCTCGACAGAACGCCAAGCTTCCTCGTTACGGGTCCAGATCCAGGGATCCGGGAGCGGTTCTGATAGATGCTTTGACAGCACCTTGGACCTTCGGGATGGCTTATGTGTTTCCACCCTTCCCGATGCTTCCTCGATTGATTGCCAGAATCAAACAGGAGAGAGCATCAGTGATTCTAATAGCGCCTGCATGGCCACGCAGGACTTGGTATGCAGATCTAGTGGACATGTCATCCTGTCCACCTTGGTCGCTACCTCTGAAACAGGACCTTCTGATCCAGGGTCCCTTCAAACATCAAAATCTAATTTCTCTGAAGCTGACTGCTTGGAAATTGAACGCTTGATTTTATCAAAACGTGGTTTTTCTGAGTCAGTTATTGATACCTTAATACAGGCTAGGAAGCCTGTTACCAGAAAGATTTACCATAAGATATGGCGCAAATACTTATATTGGTGCTGTGGCAAACCTAGCCACTTCTGGACTATAACGTGAGAAAGGTTGTCTATAGGCTGTATATTGTGCTATGTAGATGTGACAGACCCTTCTGTCAGCACTGAAAGAGTTAACTGTGTTCAGCTTTAGCCTCAGCTATGGTGCACTGTCATTAATGTTATTGATACACAGTCCATTGTTTAATCAACCTCAGAGAGCAGACCCTAGATGATAAGGAAAGCCAAGTGTGTGTCTGTGTTTAAATTGTTATCAGCTTGAGCAAGGTATTCTATTGTATCATGTAAAAGGGCGTGTTCCCTCCATCTAATGTACAACATTCTTTCAACCCCCCTTCTGGGGGGGGTCAGACCTGCATAAATACTGGGCATATGAGCCTTAATAAAATTCATTCTGTTTAAAACCTGAAAACTGGCTGGGTTGTGAATTGCTGATTCCCTATGCAGGACATTGTTCCCTGGTGTTAACCCTTGGTATCCGGTTGGTACCGTTACAATTGGTGGCAAGCGACGGAATGAACCTTATCGCCCAGAAGAGCAACTACACAAGCCAGTAACCTCAGGAAGAGGGGGATTACTACAATACTGACTAAGATGGAAGGAGTACCAGGGACCGAAGTGAATGGAGATGGATTATTCTAAGCTAAAGAGACAAACGTAAAAGGAACTGCTAGAAGCCAGGGGAAAGATAGGCAGCAGCAAACCCAAGGCTATATTAATTGCTGAGCTGATGGAGGGAGACAGAGCTCGCAGCGCTACGCTTCCAGCAGCCATGGAGGAGACCCTATACCAGAGGGAAATGAGGACCAGGCTGGAATTTTTACCCCAACCTGTACCACGGGATATGCTATCCGTGGTAATGGCAGATGTGCAGGAGTACGTGATGGCACACAGTCCGCGGAATGCATCCTCCCGAGCAGAATCCATTTTGGACGCACTCAGCAACCCAGTAAGACCCAAAATCCCATACCATGCATTTAAAATGTTTTGTGAGGAGAAGGATGAGATTGATGGGTATTTACAGGATTTTGAGAGACTGTGCGAGTTACATGATTTGGAGCAGTCCGTATGGGTGCCGGTGCTAGCAGGCAAGCTAGCCGGTAGGGCAGCGGAAGCGTATCGCGCTGTACCCAGGGAGGACAGCAAGGATTACGCTAAAGTGAAGAGAGCGATCTTGGAAAGATATGCCATTACCTCAGAGGCATACCGGCGCAAGTTTAGAGGCCTGCGCAAGCCAGAAAGAGATTCCCATGCAGAGTGGGCCCACAAGCTGGATCAAGCATCTCAGGGGTGGATACAGGCCAGCCAAGCTACCACCATGGAAGAATTGCGACAACTGATGCTGTTGGAGCAATTCTTTAACGGCTTGTCCCCAGAAGCCCAAGAATGGGTGAGAGATCGAAAACCCCTCACCTTAACCGAAGCAGCCAGATTAGCAGACCAGCATTTTGATGCCAGGAGGCGCCATGGACTACAGCCTAACAACGGACGGGCTAATATACAATGCCACACCTGCAAGCAGTGGGGACATATGGCACGTGAGTGCACCCAAAATCGGAGCAGACAAGCTTGGAACCAGGTCAGACAGAACCTGGCCCCAAGGACGGCTGCTCACCATTACCAAACGGAGCCAGCCGCTCATGAGGTGTTGAGCACCCAAGCCGAGGAACCCCTGGGAATTCTGCATGAGGTGATGTCGGTCCAGGGACTTCGGGATTCGGGAGCTACTTTAACCCTGATAGCTCCCCATTTGGTGCCGGATACAGCACCCACTGGCGGATCCGTGGCAGTACGAGGGGCAGGGGGAGCAGTATACCGATTGCCCACTGCTAGAGTGGAGTACAGACCCCCAGTCACCCCAGCAGCTGCCAGTTACCAACCCCCGGCGCACCGCTATACCACACGGCCTCCGGCCACGAACTACCCTCAGAGAGCCCGGTTCAATTCGCGGGGCTACTCACAACCTATTCGGTGCTTTGGATGTAAGCAACTAGGGCACAAAAGACCAGAGTGTCCCCTAAACGCAGCGAATCAAGCACAGTCCTGGAGAAGACCCGCTGGCGGAATCCCACATAATCCTCAGCCTGTGGCCCGCTACGTAGAGGCGCCAGAATGCTGGGGCAGCCTACATGAAGCAGACCCCGTGCAAGCTGCCCACCGGAATAACCGGCAACGGGTTAAAGTGAATGGGAAGGAGGTCAGTTGTCTACGGGATACTGGTGCTACCATGACCTTGCTTCAAGAGAACTTGGTGCCTGAGAAACAGCACACTGGAGACACTGTGGCTGTGAGGGTAGCAGGGGGCACTGTGTTCCGCCTACCTGTTGCCAGGGTACATTTGGATTGGGGAGTGGGCGCTAGACTTGTGAATGTGGGGGTCAAGAAGGACTTACCTGCTGATGTTCTCCTTGGAAATGACTTGGCCCCCCTTGTTTCTGCCTATGCTCCCATGGATCCCGCTGATGTTAACCCTGTGACTACCCAAGCCCAGTCCCTCCGGGAAGAGACGCTTCCATGTTTGGGGTGGGGGCAGTACTGAGCCAAGTTGGAGCAGATGGCGGAGAACACCCCGTAGCTTACTTGAGCCGAAAGTTGTTGCCCCGGACATCCCCAAGCCGATCCGTTGGGATCAGACTGTGTATGCCGGCTTGGTTCTGGGGGAGCATTGTGGCAAACCTAGCCACTTCTGGACTATAACGTGAGAAAGGTTGTCTATAGGCTGTATATTGTGCTATGTAGATGTGACAGACCCTTCTGTCAGCACTGAAAGAGTTAACTGTGTTCAGCTTTAGCCTCAGCTATGGTGCACTGTCATTAATGTTATTGATACACAGTCCATTGTTTAATCAACCTCAGAGAGCAGACCCTAGATGATAAGGAAAGCCAAGTGTGTGTCTGTGTTTAAATTGTTATCAGCTTGAGCAAGGTATTCTATTGTATCATGTAAAAGGGCGTGTTCCCTCCATCTAATGTACAACATTCTTTCAACCCCCCTTCTGGGGGGGGTCAGACCTGCATAAATACTGGGCATATGAGCCTTAATAAAATTCATTCTGTTTAAAACCTGAAAACTGGCTGGGTTGTGAATTGCTGATTCCCTATGCAGGACATTGTTCCCTGGTGTTAACCCTTGGTATCCGGTTGGTACCGTTACAGGTGCGAATCCAAGAGTTACTCATGGAGTAAGGTTAGGATTCCGAGGATATTGTCTTTTCTACAAGAAGGTTTAGAAAAGGGTTTATCCGCTAGTTCCTTAAAGGGACAGATTTCAGCTCTGTCCATTCTTTTACACAAACGTCTGTCAGAAGTTCCGGACGTTCAAGCTTTTTGTCAGGCTTTAGCTAGGATCAAGCCTGTGTTTAAAACTGTTGCTCCACCATGGAGTTTGAACTTAGTTCTTAATGTTTTACAGGGGGTTCCGTTTGAACCCCTTCATTCCATTGATATCAAGTTGTTATCTTGGAAAGTTCTGTTTTTAATGGCGATTTCCTCGGCTCTTAGAGTCTCTGAGTTATCTGCCTTACATTGTGATTCTCCTTATCTGATTTTTCATTCAGACAAGGTAGTTCTGCGTACTAAACCTGGGTTCCTACCTAAGGTGGTCACTAACAGGAATATCAATCAAGAGATTGTGGTTCCATCTTTGTGTCCTAATCCTTCTTCGAAAAAGGAACGTCTGCTACACAATCTAGATGTAGTCCGTGCCCTGAAATTTTATCTACAGGCAACTAAGGATTTTCGACAAACGTCTTCCCTGTTTGTCGTTTATTCTGGTCAGAGGAGAGGTCAAAAAGCTTCGGCTACCTCTCTCTCCTTTTGGCTTCGTAGCATAATACGGTTAGCCTATGAGACTGCTGGACAGCAGCCTCCTGAAAGAATTACAGCACATTCTACTAGAGCTGTGGCTTCCACTTGGGCCTTTAAGAATGAGGCTTCTGTTGAACAGATTTGCAAGGCTGCAACTTGGTCTTCTCTTCATACTTTTTACAAATTTTACAAATTTGACACTTTTGCTTCTTCGGAGGCTGTTTTTGGGAGAGAGGTTCTTCAGGCAGTGGTTCCTTCCGTATAAAGAGCCTGCCTGTCCCTCCCGTCATCCGTGTACTTTAGCTTTGGTATTGGTATCCCATAAGTAATGGATGATCCGTGGACTGGATACACTTAACAAGAGAAAACATAATTTATGCTTACCTGATAAATTTATTTCTCTTGTAGTGTATCCAGTCCACGGCCCGCCCTGTCACTTTAAGGCAGGTAATTTTTCCATTAAACTACAGTCACCACTGCACCCTATGGTTTTCCTTTCTCTGCATGTTTTCGGTCGAATGACTGGTAATGGCAGTTAGGGGAGGAGCTATATAGCAGCTCTGCTGGGTGAATCCTCTTGCACTTCCTGTTGGGGAGGAGTTAATATCCCATAAGTAATGGATGATCCGTGGACTGGATACACTACAAGAGAAATACATTTATCAGGTAAGCATAAATTATGTTTTTTCTAGAGATGGAAAACACTAGAAAATGCTGCTGATACCGGATTAATGTAAGTTAAGCCTGAATACAGTGATTTAAAAACGACTGGTATCATGCTTACTCCCAGGGGTAATACCCTTATGATATTGCAATATAAAACGTTTGCTGGCATGTTAAATCGTTTTTATATATGCATTGGTGATAAAATTTATTGGGGCCTAGTTTTTTCCACATGGCTGGCTTAAATTTTGACTAGAAACAGTTTTGCTGAGGCTTTCCACTGTTATAGTATAAAAGTTACAGTTGGTGCAGTTAAAATTACAAACTGTGACATCCAGCTTCCCTCAGGAGTCACCTGTATGCTATAGGACATCTCTAAAGGGCCCAAAGGCTTTCCAAAGTCGTTTATTGGGGAAGGTAGGGCCACAGCTTGCTGTGGCAGTTGGTTGTGACTGTTAAAAAAAAGTCTATTTCGTTTTTTTGATCCGTTTTTTGAACTAAGGGGTTAATCATCCATTTGCAAGTGGATGCAATGCTCTGCTAGCCTATTACATACACTGTAAAAATTTCGTTTGATTTACTGCATTTTTTCACTGTTTTTCAAATTCTGACAAAATTTGTTTCTCTTAAAGGCACAGTACCGTTTTTTATATTTGCTTGTTAACTTGATTTAAAGTGTTTTCCAAGCTTGCTAGTCTCATTGCTATTCTGTATAAACATGTCTGACATAGAAGAAACTCCTTGTTTATTATGTTTAAAAGCCATGGTGGAACCCCCTCTTAGAATGTGTACCAAATGTACTGATTTCATTTTATGCAATAAAGATCATATTCTGTTTTTTTTAAAAATTATCACCAGAGGAATCTGACGAGGGGAAAGTTATGCCGACTAACTTTCCCCACGTGTCAGACCCTTTGACTCCCGCCCAAGGGACTCACACTCAAATGGCGCCAAGTACATCTAGGGCGCCCATAGCGTTTACTTTACAAAACATGGCGGCAGTCATGGATAATACACTGTCAGCGGTATTAGCCAGACTACCTGAACTTAGAGGTTAGCGAGATAGCTCTGGGGTGAGACAAAATGCAGAGCATACTGACGCTTTAAGAACCATGTCTGATACTGCCTCACAATATGCAGAAGCTGAGGAAGGAGAGCTTCAGTCAGTGGGTGATGTTAATGACTCAGGAAAGATAGCTGATTCTAATATTTCTACATTTAAATTTAAGCTTGAACACCTCCGCGTGTTACTTAGGGAGGTTTTAGCTGCTCTGAATGACTGTGATACCATTGCAGTGCCAGATAAATTTGTAGACTGGATAAATGCTTTGCAGTGCCGGTGTGTACTGATGTTTTTCCAATACCTAAAAGGTTTACAGAAATTATTAATAAGGAATGGGATAGACCAGGTGTGCCGTTCTCTTCCCCTCCTATTTTTAGAAAAATGTTTTCCAATAGACGCCACCACATGGGACTTACGGCAGACAGTCCCTAAGGTGGAGGGAGCAGTTTCTACTCTAGCAAAGCGTACTACTATCCCTGTCGAGGACAGTTGTGCTTTTTTAGAGCCAATGGATAAAAAATTAGAAGGTTACCTTAAGAAAATATTTATTCAACAAGGTTTTATCCTACAGCCCATTGCATGCATTGCCCCTGTCACTGCTGCTGCGGCGTACTGGTTTGAGTCTCTGGAAGAGGCTTTACAGGTAGAGACTCCATTGGATGACATACTTGGCAAACTTAGAGCACTTAAGCTAGCCAATTATTTTATTTCTGATGCCATTGTTCATTTGAATAAACTAACGGCTAAGAATTCTGGTTTTGCTATACAGGCGCGCAGAGCGCTATGGCTTAAATCATGGTCAGTTGACGTGACTTTAAAATCTAAGCTACTTAACATTCCCTTCAAGGGGCAGACATTATTCGGGCCTGGTTTGAAGGAGATTATTGCTGATATCACTGGAGGAAAAGGTTGTGCCCTTCCTCAGGACAGGTCCAAATCTAGGGCCAAACAGTCTAATTTTCGTGCCTTTCGAAACTTCAAGGCAGGTGCGGCATCAACTTCCTCTAATAATAAACAGGAGGGAACTTTTGCTCAATCCAAGACGGTCTGGAGACCAAACCAGACCTGGAAAAAAGGTAAGCAGGTCAAAAAGCCTGCTGCTGCCTCTAAGACAGCATGAAGGAACGACCCCCTATCCGGTAACGGATCTAGTAGGGGGCAGACTTTCACTCTTCGCCCAGGCGTGGGCAAGAGATGTTCAGGATCCCTGGGCGTTGGAAATTATATCCCAGGGATATCTTCTGGACTTCAAAGCTTCCCCCCCAAAAGGGAGATTTCACCTTTCACAATTATCTGCAAACCAGATAAAGAGTGATGCATTCTTACACTGTGTACGAGACCTCCTAGTTATGGGAGTGATCCATCCAGTTCCAAAGGAGGAACAGGAACAGGGTTTTTACTCAAATCTGTTTGTGGTTCCCAAAAAAGAGGGAACCTTCAGACCGATTTTGGATCTAAAGATCTTAAACAAATTCCTCAAAGTTCCGTCGTTCAAGATGGAAACTATTCGTACCATCCTACCACTGATCCAGGAGGGTCAATATATGACTACAGTGGATCTAAAGGATGCTTATCTTCACATTCCGATACACAAAGATCATCATCGGTTTCTCAGGTTTGCCTTTCAAGACAGGCATTACCAGTTGTAGCTCTTCCCTTTGGATTAGCTACAGCCCCAAGAATCTTTACAAAGGTTCTAGGGTCGCTTTTGGCGGTCCTAAGGCCGCGGGGCATAGCAGTAGCCCCTTATTTAGACGACATCCTGATACAGGCGTCAAACTTCCAAATTGCCAAGTCTCATACGGACGTAGTACTGGCATTTCTGAGGTCGCATGGGTGGAAAGTGAACGAGGAAAAGTGTTCTCTATCCCCACTCACAAGAGTTTCCTTTCTAGGGACTCTGATAGATTCTGTAGAAATGAAAATTTACCTTGACGGAGTCCAGGTTATCAAAGCTTCTAAATTCCTGTCGGGTTCTTCATTCCATTCCGCGCCCTTTGGTGGCTCAGTGTATGGAAGTAATCGGCGTAATGGTAGCGGCAATGGACATAGTGCCGTTTGCACGCTTATATCTCAGACCGCTGCAACTATGCAGGCTCAGTCAGTGGAGCAGGGATTACACAGATTTGGCCCCTCAACTGAATCTGGACCAAGAGACCAGGGATCCTCTTCCCTGGTGGCTATCTCGGGTCCATCTGTCCAAAGGTATGACCTTCGCAGGCCAGATTGGACTATTGTAACAACAAATGCCAGCCTTCTAGGTTGGGGTGCAGTCTGGAACTCCCTGAAGGCTCAGGGATCGTGGACTCAGGAGGAGTCTCTCCTTCCAATAAATATTCTGGAACTAAGAGCGATATTCAAGGCTCTTCAGGTTTGGCCTCAGTTAGCAACTCTGAGGTACATCAGATTTCAGTCGGTCAACATCACGACTGTAGCTTACATCAACCATCGAGGGGGAACAAGAAGTTCCCTAGAGATGTTAGAAGTTTCAAAAATAATTCACTGGGCAGAGATTCACTCTTGCCACCTATCAGCTATACATATCCCAGGTGTAGAGCACTGGGAGGTGGATTTTCTAAGTCGTCAGACTTTTCATCCGGGAGAGTGGGAACTCCATCCGGAGGTATTTGCACAACTGATTCTCCGTTGAGGCAAACCAGAACTGGATCTCATGGCGTCTCGCCAGAACGCCAAGCTTCCGTGTTAAGGATCCAGGTCTAGGGATCCCAAGGTGACACTGATAGATACTCTGGCAGCGCCCTGGTCTTTCAACCTGGCTTATGTGTTTCCACCGTTTCCTCTGCTCCCTCGACTGATTGCCAAGATCAAGCAGGAGAGAGCATCAGTGATTCTGATAGCACCTGCGTGGCCACGCAGGACCTGGTATGCAGATCTAGTGGACATGTCATCCTTTCCACCATGGTCTCTGCCTCTGAGACAGGACCTTCTACTTCAGGGTCCTTTCAACCATCCAAATCTAATTTCTCTGAGGCTGACTGCCTGGAGATTGAATGCTTGATTTTATCAAAGCGTGGCTTCTCCGAGTCAGTTATTGATACCTTAATACAGGCACGAAAGCCTGTCACCAGGAAAATTTACCATAAGGTATGGCGTAGATATCTTTATTGGTGTGAATCCAAGGGTTACTCATGGAGTAAGGTCAGGATTCCTAGGATTTTATCTTTTCTCCAAGAAGGTTTGGAAAAAGGATTGTCAGCTAGTTTCTTAAAGGGACAGATTTTTGCTCTGTCTATTCTTTTGCACTAGCGTCTGGCAGATGTTCCAGACGTTCAGGCATTTTGTCAGGCTTTAGTTTGAATCAAGCCTGTGTTTAAACCTGTTGCTCCACCATGGAGCTTAAACTTGGTTCTTAAGGTTCTTCAAGGAGTTCCGTTTGAACCTCTTCATTCCATAGATATCAAACTTTTATCTTGGAATGTTCTTTTTTTTTTTGGTAGCTATTTCCTCGGCTCGTAGAGTCTCTGAGCTATCTGCCTTACAATGTGATTCTCCTTATCTGATTTTTCATACGGATAAGGTAGTCCTGCGTACCAAACCTGGGTTCTTACCTAAGGTGGTATCTAACAAGAATATCAATCAAGAGATTGTGGTTCCATCCTTGTGTTACACTATCTGGACGTGGTCTGTGCTTTAAAGTTTTACTTACAAGCTACTAAAGATTTTCGTCAAACATCTGCTTTGTTTGTTGTCTACTCTGGACAGAGGAGAGGTCAAAAGGCTTTGGCAACCTCTTTTTCTTTTTGGCTAAGAAGCTTAATCCGCTTAGCCTATGAGACTGCTGGACAGCAGCCTCCTGAAAGGATTACAGCTCATTCCACTAGAGCTGTGGCTTCCACTTGGGCCTTTAAAAATGAGGCTTCTGTTGAACAGATTTGCAAGGCGGCGACTTGGTCTTCGCTTCATACTTTTTCAAAATTTTACAAATTTGATACTTTTGCTTCTTCGGAGGCTATATTTGGGAGAAAGGTTTTACAGGCAGTGGTTCCTTCCATTTAAGTTCCTGCCTTGTTCCTCCCTTCATCCGTGTACTTTAGCTTTGGTATTGGTATCCCACAAGTAATGGATGATCCGTGGACTGGATACACCTTACAAGAGAAAACACAATTTATGCTTACCTGATAAATTTATTTCTCTTGTGGTGTATCCAGTCCACGGCCCGCCCTGTCATTTTAAGGCAGGTAATTTTTAAATTTAAACTACAGTAACCACTACACCCTATGGTTCCTCCTTTCTTGGCTTGTTTTCGGTCAAATGACTGGCTATGACAGTTAGGGGAGGAGCTATATTACAGCTCTGCTGTGGGTGTCCTCTTGCAACTTCCTGTTGGGAATGAGAATATCCCACAAGTAATGGATGATCCGTGGACTGGATACACCACAAGAGAAATAAATTTATCAGGTAAGCATAAATTGTGTTTTATATTTGCTGCGCAACTTACTCCCTTTGCTGCAATAGGTTCTCAGCATGATAACGATGCTCCCATTGGAGCCTATAGAAGCTCGCTCTCGTGAGCGTAATGCTTCCGTGCAATGCGAACACGAGTTCGCATTCGCATTGCACCTAATTTGTGATACCAGCGCATTTACGTGCTCTGGTATTACAAAGTGGAGCACAAATATGGCCCTCGCGAAAGCAATTTTTTGCTCTCAACTTGTAATCTGACCCTTAATTGCTAAAAGAGTGTAAAATTAGTGTGGTTTGGGCTTTAGCAAATTAATTTTTTTTCATAATTAAAAGTGACATCTAGTTACCAGGACTGTATTTAGACTACAGTGAGAAATCCTTATGTTCCCTATAAACAAAGAGCTGTATTATGAAGATGTCCCGAGCACTTGTTATTGCCATAGGACAGTGATGAGGGTCTTGTAAGAGTTGCCCGTTTGTGAAACCACTTCTATCTTTTCTTTACTAGATCACCTTGGAGAGGTCTCCCGGAGCTTACCAATGAGAATGGTCAGTATTGCCCCTTCAGCTGTGAGACTCAGGCCTGGTCCCTGTCTGTTGTGCTGGAAGTCCTTCAAGACCTGTAGATTTGGCTTCATGTCATTGAGGGGGAGGCGAGTGGCCATTTGCATTACATGAAGAAGCAAATGATCAACCCGGTTTCTAACGCTTCCTCTAGGGTGACAAGACATGAGCTGAGTGGCACGTCTCAGGAGAGTGAAAACTACTGGACATGCGCCATTCTTTGCATCACTTTGCACATTTCATGTTTCAGTCACTAGGTCTGACACTGGTGAAATACTTATTTTAGTTGCACAGTTCAGCATTTTAACTGCTTTTACCAATAGGTTTTTCTGCTCATAATAAATAGAATGAAGTATTGGGGTACTGAGGTGACTACAGCCCTGATTGGCGGTATCTGCCAAGAGGTACCAGAGACTGAACACCACCAGGATTCATTACCCTTCTAATGTTATTAGGATCCTAAATAAATGTGTACCCATAGATCAGTGCATGCCTATACATGCAGAATGTACGGTTTGGGAGGATAATATTTAATTTAACAAAAAAAGGTTGTGTCTAGCAGCATGGTTGGATTAGTGTGAAGCTTGGGTGGATTTGAGATGTTTTGTGGCTGCAACACCAGCTAATTCGGTGCAGTGACAAACCATCACATATAGTACAGCTTGTTTGTGAGATTCTGAAATAAATATCTATAAATAAACTTCACTGTTTTTGTTTGTTTGTTATTATGGAAAGTACCCACATCTCCTAGCTTTGCAACTTCTCAAAATAAAGTACCCAGATCATGAGCAGTGGTCTGGTCCCTGCTCTGATGTGGGTGCCATTGACACTAGTGTCTGTATCTTGCTGACTTTAGGAACACAGGGTATGAAGTTCCAGCCAATTATTGGTCAACTTGTTTATTCATACATGAATTACCTGATGTTCTTAGCCTCAGTATTGAATAATATGGTTAGTTTATTTGACCCTAGTGTAGTTGTTCAGGATGAACACAAAGGTATACAATATTGTCTGTCACATTTGTCCTCATTACAGAGTCTTCATTGGGACCAGAATCATCCTCACATATCACAAAGTCCCTCCTTGTCAGATACCCCTTATTGCACCTGATATTAGTATTTCCCCTCCTCGAAGTCCAACCTCTTACATGATACCTCATTCCTGTAATGTCCACCATTCAACATACCAGCTCCTGCTTTATTCATCGTAAGTATCCTAAATCACCTCATTGCTCCTCACCCTAGAGTCTTTCCTCAAAGACTGTGCTATAATTTACACCACAGGAAAGTCTCCAAATTCTCCTGATCATACCTCATTCCAGGTTCTCTGCTGTTCAAAGGCATAGAGCCCCTGGATATCATACTAGATTATGTTTTTGTAAGTATCCAGATGACACACACAGTATGATCTCTTATTTTATCCAGATAGTGTCATTTTCAGATCCCAGACACTCTCAATAACTCTCCGCCTCAGTTTGTAGACCCACATCATTGTACCTTACCTCAGTGTATTGATTCAGAGCAGATCTTAAAATGACTTTCCTCCCCAGAGACTTTTCTATACATGATCAAGACATCCAATTACACCAGAGTCCAGTACTTACTCCTTTCATCCTCTTGCTCTTCCTAGTACTTCTTCCCATTACGGTTCAGTCCCCCAATTTCACACTAAAATGTGTCCTTTTTCAGGGTCTGTCCCCTCTTCCCAAATACTTGTGAGATATTTCCAGATCTTAAAGGCTTCAGATTCTTCAAAACTGTAATTATTGTACCTTCTCAATAAAGTCCTTAATAAGTATTTGAAGTTAAACTCCTTATTTTTTTGTTTATATGCAGAATTTAATGAAACCTCACGAGAGCCTACAGCTCTTAAAGCATGAGAGGAACTGAGAGTAACTTTTTTTTTTGAGGGGCCCCTCTGCTAGAACCTTTTTTCAGGATAACTTACAAAATTATTTCTTTCCTAAGATACGGCGAGTCCACGGTTTCATCAATTACTGTTGGGAATACCACTCCTGGCAAGCAGGAGGAGGCAAAGAGCACCACAGTCAAACTGTTAAGTATCAATTCCCTTCCCACAACCCCCAGTCATTCTCTTTGCCTACGGTGCAACGAGGAGGTGAAGTTTTAGGTGTCTGATTATTTTCTTCAATCAAGATTTTATTATTTTGAAAGCAGAGTAGATTAACTCTGAACTTTCCTCTCAAGATTGGGTCTAGCCGTACTCCACGTTAGTCTCTTCAGTAGGGCAGTGGTGGCTTTAAAGCAGTCAGGAATTTGTGAGGTGGGCCTTGCTGCGTTTTCCTGACATGTTGCTGCCCTGGTATAGAAAGCCTGAGTAGGTTTACTCTGTTCTTTCTTTTATTCACAGGTCCCTGTGAGGAGTAGCATCCTCTCATACCGGGTGAGCTGTCCTCCTGCTGGACAGCTAAATGTACAGGTAAGTGCCTTTTCTCTTGCAAGGTGTATCCAGTCCACGGATTCATCCTTTATTTGTGGGATATTCTCATTCCCTACAGGAAGTAGCAAAGAGAGCACACAGCAAAGCTGTCCATATAGCTCCCCCTCTAGCTCCACCCCCCAGTCATTCTCTTTGCTGGCTCTAAGCACTAGGGTCTCTCTCGGGAGTGTAAAGTGAATGTGGTGTTAGAATTGTAGTTTTTATTATCTTCAATCAAAAGTTCGTTATTTTAAATGGTACCGGTTTGTACTATTTACTCTCTAGCAGAAAAGTGATGAAGATTTCTGCTGAGAGGAAAATCATTTTAGCATGTTGTAACTAAAATCCACTGCTGTTCCCACACAGGACTGAGGAGTACCAGAAAACTTCAGTTGGGGGGAACAGTTTGCAGGGTTATCTGCAATAAGGTATGTTCAGTCATTTATTTCTAGACAAGACTGTGATAATGCTAGAAGAGACTGACAATATCCCCATGAGGGGAGGGTAAGCTATGTTCACAGACTTAGTAAGGAATTGAATGCTTACATAATAGGGCTAATATACTGGTTGACACTTATTCAGGGCAATCGATTGTTTGGCTAAGGAAAAATCGTTTTGCAAGACACTTTGAAAGCCCTGTTGGGTTTTTTCTGGGGTTATTACCACATGGCTGTTTTTTAGTCACTTAGGAGTGATTTACTAGGCCTCACAGCTCCGGAGTAGAGTGGGAGGAGCCTAATTTTGCACCTCAGATGCGCACTTAGAATTGCAGATAAGTTCATGCTGTTTCACATGGAGGGTCCTGCTGATGTTTGAGGGCCTAAAAGAAGCTATATTCCCCCAAATCTGATCCCTAAGGGAAGGTAGGGCCACAGCAAGGCTGTGGCAAGGTGCTGTAGTGATTTAACCAGGTGTTGGCTTTAGGCTGCTCCGGTTTGGGCATTAAGGGGTTAATCGTTTTGAAACTTGGGGTGCAATCTTATTAAGGCTTTAGCTAAATACTGTGAAAATTTTTCACCGTTTTGTAAAATTGTGTGCTCTTTTTATCTCTTAAAGGCACAGTAAAGTTTTTTTTCAAATTGTGTTTTTTATTTGATTAAAGTGATTCCAAGCCTGTTTGTGTACTCTACTAGTCTGTTAAACATGTCTGACACTAAGGAAAACCCTTGTTCAATGTGTTTAGAAGCCATGGTGGAACCCCCTCTCAGAATGTGTCCCACTTGTGCTGATATGTCTATACACTTTAAAGATCATATTGTTGCACTTAAGAATGTGGCCCAAGATGATTCTCAGACTGAAGGTAACGAGGGTAGCCCGTCTGCCTCTCCCCAAGTGTCACAACCAGTTACGCCCGCGCAAGCGACGCCTAGTACCTCTAGTGCGTCTAACCCTTTTACATTACAAGACTTAGCGGCAGTCATGGATAATTCTCTTACAGCCTTCTTATCTAAACTGCCCGTGTTACCTGCAAAGCGTGATAGCTCCGTTTTAAGAACAGATTATGAGCATTCTGACGCTTTGGTAGCCGTATCCGATATACCCTCACAACGCTCTGAAGTGGGAGCGAGGGATTTGATGTCTGAGGGAGAAGTCTCTGATTCAGGAAGGGTTCCTCCCCAGACAGATTCAGATACATTGGCTTTTAAATTTAAACTAGAACACCTCCGTGTTTTACTTAGGGAGGTATTAGCTACTCTGGATGACTGTGACCCTTTGGTGATCCCAGAGAAATTGTGTAAAATGGACAAGTACCTAGAGGTCCCTGTTTACACGGATGCGTTTCCGGTCCCTAAGAGGATTGCGGATATCGTTACTAGGGAGTGGGATAGACCAGGTGTCCCTTTTGTCCCCCCTCCTGTTTTTAAGAAAATGTTCCCCATATATTCCCCATGCGGGACTCGTTGCAGATGGTCCCTAAGGTGGAGGGGGCTGTTTCTACACTAGCTAAACGCACAACCATACCAATTGAAGACAGTTGTGCTTTTAAAGACCCTATGGATAAAAAATTAGATGGTTTACTTAAGAAAATTTTTGTTCAACAAGGTTTTCTTCTCCAACCTATTGCCTGCATTATTCCTGTAACTACTGCAGCTGCTTTCTGGTTTGAGGCGCTGGAAGACTCGCTCCAGACGGAGACCTCATATGAGGAAATTATGGATAGAATTAAGGCTCTAAAGCTAGCTAATTCTTTTATCACTGACGCCGCTTTCCAAATAGCTAAGTTAGCGGCGAAAAATTCAGGTTTCGCCATTTTGGCGCGCAGGGCGCTATGGCTAAAGTCCTGGTCGGCCGATGTGTTGTCTAAATCCAAGCTTTTGAACATTCCTTTCAAAGGGAAGACCCTATTCGGGCCTGAATTGAAAGAGATTATTTCAGATATCACCGGGGGAAAAGGCCATGCTCTCTCAGGACAAAGCCTTTAAAACAAAGAACAAAGCTAATTTTCATTCCTTTCGCAATTTCAGGAACGGCCCCGCTTCATCCTCTCCGGCTGCAAAGCAAGAGGGTAACGCTTCACAGCCCAAGGCAAACTGGAAACCTTACCAGGGCTGGAATAACGGGAAACAGGCCAAAAAGCATGCAGCTGTCACCAAGACAGCATGAAGGGGTAGCCCCCGATCCGGGACCAGATCTAGTAGGGGGCAGACTCTCTCTCTTCGCTCAGGCCTGGGCAAGAGATGTACACGATCCTTGGGCATTAGAGATTGTAGCCCAGGGATACCTTCTAGAATTCAAGGACTCTCCTCCAAGGGGAAGGTTCCTCATTTCTCGTCTGTCTACAGATCAGACAAAGAAAGAGGCGTTTTTACGCTGTGTAGAAGATCTACATACAATGGGAGTGATCCACCCGGTTCCAATTGCAGAACAAGGACTGGGGTTTTACTCAAACCTGTTTGTGGTTCCAAAAAAAGAAGGAACTTTCAGACCAATCCTGGATCTCAAAATTCTAAACAAATTCCTCAGAGTCCCATCTTTCAAGATGGAGACCATTCGGACAATCTTACCAATGATCCAGGAGGGTCAATATATGACTACCGTGGATCTAAAGGATGCGTATCTCCACATTCCTATCCACAAAGATCATCACCAGTTTCTCAGGTTTGCCTTTCTGGACAAGCATTTTCAGTTTGTGGCTCTTCCTTTCGGGTTGGCCACTGCTCCCAGAATTTTCACAAAGGTGCTAGGGTCCCTCCTGGCGGTTTTAAGACCGCGGGGCATAGCAGTGGCGCCTTACCTAGACGACATCTTAATTCAGGCGTCAATTTTCCAAAGAACCAAGTCTCACACGGAGATTGTATTGGCCTTTCTGAGGTCTTACGGGTGGAAGGTGAACATCAAAAAGAGTTCTCTCTCCCCCCTCACAAGAGTTCCATTCCTAGGAACCCTGATAGACTCGGTAGAAATGAAAATATTTCTGACGGAGGTCAGAAAGCTAAAACTCTTAACTACTTGCCGAGCTCTTTATTCCATTCCTCGGCCATCTGTGGCTCAGTGCATGGAGACAATCGGACTAATGGTTGCGGCAATGGGCATAGTCCCTTTTGCTCGGATACACCTCAGACCACTGCAACTATGCATGCTCAAACAGTGGAATGGGGATTATGCAGATTTGTCTCCTCAAATTTAGTTGGACCAGGAGACCAGAGATTCTCTTCTCTGGTGGTTGTCTCAGGATCACCTGTCTCAAGGAATATGTTTCCGCAGGCCAGAGTGGATCATCATAATGACCGATGCCAGTCTGTTAGGCTGGGGTGCGGTCTGGGACTCCCTGAAAGCTCAGGGCTTATGGTCTCGGGAAGAAACTCTTCTCCCGATAAACATTCTGGAACTGAGGGCGATATTCAACGCTCTTCAGGCATGGCATCAACTAGCGGCGGCCAAATTCATCAGATTTCAGTCGGACAACATCACGACTGTACCTTACGTCAATCATCAGGGGGGAACAAAGAGTTCCCTAGCAATGACGGAAGTAACCAAAATAATCAGGTGGGCGGAGGATCATTCCTGCCATCTCTCAGCAATTCACATCCCAGGAGTAGACAACTGGGAGGCGGATTTTCTAAGTCGTCAGACTTTTCACCCGGGGGAGTGGGAACTCCACCCGGAGGTATTTGCCCAGCTGACTCAGCTATGGGGCACCCCAGAGTTGGATCTGATGGCGTCCCATCAGAACACCAAACTTCCTCTCTACGGGTCCAGGTCCCGGGATCCCAAGGCGTTATTGATAGATGCTCTAGCAGCGCCTTGGTCCTTCAATCTGGCTTATGTTTTTCCACCGTTTCCTCTCCTCCCGCGTCTGGTTGACAGAATCAAGCAGGAGAAGGCTTTGTTGTTTCTGATAGCGCCTGCGTGGCCACGCAGGACTTGGTATGCAGACCTAGTGGACATGTCATCTGTCCCACCATGGACAATGCCAATGAGGCAGGATCTTCTAATACTGTCAGGTTTGTGCAGGAGATGTTTAAACCTTTTCCTTTATTGTTAAAGTGAATCAGATCACAGTTGTAAACCTTAATTAATGGTATTGTTTCACTTGTAAAATAGCAACAACAATTGTGTTGATTGTTGCTTTGCTTCAGCAAGTGAAGAGTTAATGCAGAGAGGTTATGTGGCTGTAGAAAATAACTTTAAATCTACAGTGATGCAAAGGTTAACTTGGAGTACTCGGTAACAGTGTGACATTAATTTGCAGGCCCTTTAGTACTGTGTAAGCTTAGAGTTCGTAGATGATTGTGTTACCTTTAGTTGTGGAAGCGGTATCTGCAGAGAAGCTCTGTATCGCTACACGCGAGTAAGGACTGGCAGTCTGGAGAGGTGTGTATCACGCTGAAATGAATCGGCGGGTGACGTCACCGTATCTTTGCTGTATTCGGCAGCGACTTGTTTGCGTGTAATCAGCTTGAAATAACAACTTGCATTTGATACAAATTGGTAAGTTTGGATATAAGGATAAGTAAGCGACCTTGCTTGTAATGCTTTAGAATTTCTCTTGGGTAAATCCTTTAACAGTGTGAGCTTGATAGAACTGAAAAGTCAGCGGTGCAGCGTTCACGCTGTAAGTAGATGAAAACTTGAAATTGTATAAGTCTCTTTGGATAACTCGTATATGCACGAGCAACTGAGATATTCTGCAGGTGATGAATTTAAATTCACAGAATCTTTGGATAGGAATAATCCTCTGAAGAAGTGGAGCTTAGAGTGCAGGAAGCTATCTAACAACATACAAAATTACTAAGCACTAGGAACAGGGCGTGAACAGAATATAAAGGGTTTGTGGGTGGAGATAAGCAGAACTGCAGGTAGGTAAGGTGAAACCTGACATCTCCCCCTCCCCAAGGGACAGGATAGAACGTCAAGGACCAGGACGGTCAGGATGTCTCCGATGAAAAATCGACAACTTCCTTGGAGCATGTATGTTACAAGAGGGTTCCCAGGAATCGTCATCCGAAGAGTAACCAACCCAACGAACCAAGTACTCCAGTTGACCGTTGCGAATCCGAGAGTCAATGAGAGAATCTACTTCATATTCATCCAACTGAGGAATAGTAGGAAGTGGAGGGGCAGGGGTGGAACTCCTTGTAGTGACATACGGCTTCAGAAGGGAGACATGGAAAGTCGGATGGACTTTTAAAGTGTCCGGTAACTTTAGAGTGACTGCATTAGGGTTGACGATCTTTGTAATCGGAAATGGACCTATGAACAACCCTGCAAGTTTTTTACTTGGTACCTTAAGCTTAAGGTTTTTGGTGGATAACCAAACTAAATCTCCAACAGCATAGACAGGAGCTGGTCATCTCCTCAAGTTGTAATAACGTTTCTGTTGTTCTTGGGAGTTTAAAATGTTATCCTGTAAGATTTTGAAAGTTTGTCGGAACTTTGCTGAGAAATCATTAGCATGAGGACAATCTGTGGAGGTGATATTTGAGAAGTCTGGGACGGGGTAGGAGTTAGGATGAAACCCATAATTTGCCAGGAAAGGTGACATCTTCGTAGAGGTAGTGATGGAATTGTTAAAGGCAAATTCAGCCATGGAAAGAAAGGTAGACCACTCAGTTTGTTGATTGGAACAAAAACAGCGTATATACTGTTCTAGCCATTGATTTACACGTTCCACTTGACCATTCGTCTGAGGGTGGAAAGAGGTTGAGAAACGGTGGTCTATTTGTAGATGGGAACAGAGAGCCTTCCAAAATCGGGAGGTAAACTGGGTACCACGGTCTGAGGTTATGATTTTTGGAAGACCGTGTAATCGCACAATATTATCTAAGAATAACTGTGCAGTCTCTGTTGAAGTAGGTAATTTGTTAAAGGGAATAAAATGTGCCATCTTTGTCAACAAGTCCACAACAACAAAAATGGTGTTCATCTTATTTGAAACGGGTAGATCGACAATGAAGTCAATAGACAAATGATGCCACGGCTGGGTTGGAACAGGAAGAGGCATGAGAAGACCATAAGGCCGTTGTCGTGATGATTTAGAGGTGGCACAAATGGAACAGGACTTTATGAAGGAATTCACGGTTTGTGAGATTTTGGGCCACCAATAGAATCTTGAGATATTCTCTAAGGTCTTCTTATGACCAGGATGTCCAGCTAGAGGGGTATCATGATGCAGTTGAAGTATAGTGTCCCTTAGACTTTTTGGAACATATATTTTGTCCTTGTAGTAGAAAAGACCATCTGCTTTAGAATCCAGAACATGTTGAGAAAGCTCAGGATCAGAAGGAAGAGATTCTTTCAACGCTTTCAGGAGATAGGGTGTCAATCCAAGAAATTTGGTAGATGGAATCATGGATGTCACTTGATCAGACTGGGCAGGTCTTTCATCTTTCCTTGAGAGAGCATCTGCTTTTCCATTTTTACTGGAAGGTCTATAGATAATATGGAAATTAAATCTCGTAAAAAACTAACTCCATCGTACTTGTCTGGATGACAACGTTTTGTTTGTTTGCAAGAATTCCAAATTTTTATGATCTGTGTAAATGATCACGGGGAGTGTAGTTCCTTCGAGCAGATGCCTCCAATGCTCCAATGCCCTTTTGATGGCCAGAAGCTCCTTTTCCCCAATAGGGTAATTCATTTCTGAAGAGCTGAGTACCTTAGAAAAAAAAGCTATTGGATGCAATGGTTCTGTATGAGAAGATTTTTGTGAAAGAATCGCCCCCAAAGCGAAATCGGAAGAATCTACTTCAAGGATATATTGAAGAGATGGGTCAGGGAACCGAAGTATTGGAGCTGAAGTAACCATGGATTTTAGGAGATCAAAAGCTCGAGCAGCCTCATCATTCCATGAAAATCGAATAGTAGAGCTAGTGAGTTTCGTTAAAGGTTTTGCTAATTTAGAGAAATTTTTCACAAATTTCCTATAATAATTGGCAAAGCCAAGAAATCTTTGTAGATCCTTTTTGGTTTTAGGATAAGCCCAATTCCTGACAGTCTGCACTTTATCATCTTGCATGCTTATACCTAGCGGGCTGATGTTATATCCCAGAAATGAAATGGTATTGGTGTGAAATTGGCACTTCTCAAGTTTTGCATATAGCCGGTGCGTTCTTAATCTGGTCAACACTTCTCTGACATGGGAGATGTGGTCATCATAGGATTTTGAGTAAATGAGGATGTCATCGAGATAAATGACAATATAAACATCCAACAGATCTCTGAATATATTATTGATAAAGTGTTGAAAAGTTCCTGGGGCATTGCATAGCCCAAAAGGCATGACGAGGTACTCAAATAACCCGTACCTGGTTCGGAAATCGGTTAACCACTCATCCCCCTCACGTATCCTTATGAGGTTGTATGCACCTCGAAGATCGAGCTTCGTGAAAATCTTGGCCTCCCGGAGATGTTCTATTAATTCCGGAATGAGGGGGAAAGGGTAACGGTTTTTTATAGTCCGTTGGTTCAGATCTCTATAGTCGATGATAGGGCGAAGGGAACCATCCTTGTTCTTCACAAAGAACATTGCAGCTCCCGCAGGGGAGGTAGAAGGTCGTATGAAACCTTTGCTAAGGTTTTCCTCTAAATATCCTTTTAGATGTTCAAGCTCTGGAGCTGATAAGGGGTAAAGCCGACCATAGGGAATAGTAGAACCTGGTTTAATGTCGATGGGACAATCATAATCCCGATGTGGAGGTAATGATTCAGCCTCTACTTTGCTGAAAACGTCGGCGAAATCTTGATATTCAAATGGAATGTTTTGTTCGGGAACAGTGGTTTCCAGGAGTGCCTGTGTGGAATAACAAGAATTCTTACAAAATGGTGATTTAAAAGAAACCTGAAGGGATTGCCAATTCACAGTAGGTTGATGTTTCTTAAACCAAGAAATGCCTAATACTATAGGGAATAGAGGGGAAGGCAATACATCAAATTCAATATACTCAGAATGACCACATCGTGTTACAAGCAATAGAGGAATGGTTTGATGAGTGATAGGACCACTTGCTATAGATGAACCATCAATGACACGTATGGCAACTGGATTCTGCTTCAACACACAGGGTATTTTATTAGTATTTACAATGGCAGTATTGATAAAGTTTCCATAAGCTCCGGTATCAAGAATGGCACCAGACTGCAGATGGCGTAGATCCCACTGTAAAGAGACAGACATTATGCAATAAGTATTTGGAATTTGCATGTGATGAGCAGCAGACAGTGCAAATGACTTACATTTCTTAGACTTCTGTAGTAAAGGACAATCCCTCACGGAATGGGAGGGATTAGCACAGTACATGCATAGCAGATGTTGTCCGCGTCTTGACCTTTCCTCAGGGGTAAGAGGGCCCCTAGCTAGACCTATCTCCATTGGTTCAGGTACAGATTTACTGGTAGATGAAGGAGCAGCATAGGTTTGAGCTTTTGGATTGTGCTCAGTGTGGAATCTTTCAGACCTTCTCTCACGTAGACGCCGGTCTATTTGTATCACCAAGCGCATTAATGAATCTAAGGATTTTGGCAAGTCAGTGCGTGCTAACTCGTCCTTAATATTGTCAGAAAGTCCTAATCTAAACTGATTGCGTAATGCAATTGGGTTCCATTGAGAATCACGTGAAAATTGCTTAAATTCAGCAATATATTCTTCTACAACACGCTTCCCTTGCTTCAGGGCACGCATCGCAGTTTCTGCTGTGAGTTGTGAATCAATATCTAAGTAAAGTTCATCCATTTGATTCAAAAATTCATCAAGGGATCCAAGAATAGGTTGATTGCTTTCAAAGAAAGAGTCTGCCCAAACCCTAGGCTCACCTCTCAAAAATGATATTATAGTAAGGACTTTAACTCTCTCTGTACAATAAGTCTTTGGCTTTAGTGTAAAAAGTAATAGGCAGGCATTCTTGAATTGTCGGTATGTTTTTCTATTGCCAGAGAAGGGTTCAGGTAAGGACACTGTAGGCTCTGGAATAGGATCCAGTTGTTGGGGTTTATTATTGATAGAATCTCTGATAATCCTTCTCAGAGACTGGTTTTCCACTTCTAGATCCCTTAAAGATTGTCCCATTTGATCCACTCTCTGCGATAAGGAATACACAAATTGTGGGAGGTCTACAGGATCTGACGTCATTATGGCTTAGTAATTATGTCAGGTTTGTGCAGGAGATGTTTAAACCTTTTCCTTTATTGTTAAAGTGAATCAGATCACAGTTGTAAACCTTAATTAATGGTATTGTTTCACTTGTAAAATAGCAACAACAATTGTGTTGATTGTTGCTTTGCTTCAGCAAGTGCAGAGTTAATGCAGAGAGGTTATGTGGCTGTAGAAAATAACTTTAAATCTACAGTGATGCAAAGGTTAACTTGGAGTACTCGGTAACAGTGTGACATTAATTTGCAGGCCCTTTAGTACTGTGTAAGCTTAGAGTTCGTAGATGATTGTGTTACCTTTAGTTGTGGAAGCGGTATCTGCAGAGAAGCTCTGTATCGCTACACGCGAGTAAGGACTGGCAGTCTGGAGAGGTGTGTATCACGCTGAAATGAATCGGCGGGTGACGTCACCGTATCTTTGCTGTATTCGGCAGCGACTTGTTTGCGTGTAATCAGCTTGAAATAACTTGCATTTGATACAAATTGGTAAGTTTGGATATAAGGATAAGTAAGCGACCTTGCTTGTAATGCTTTAGAATTTCTCTTGGGTAAATCCTTTAGCGGTGTGAGCTTGATAGAACTGAAAAGTCAGTGGTGCAGCGTTCACGCTGTAAGTAGATGAAAACTTGAAATTGTATAAGTCTCTCTTTGGATAACTCGTATATGCACGAGCAACTGAGATATTCTGCAGGTGATGAATTTAAATTCACAGAATCTTTGGATAGGAATAATCCTCTGAAGAAGTGGAGCTTAGAGTGCAGGAAGCTATCTCTAACAACATACAAAATTACTAAGCACTAGGAACAGGGCGTGAACAGAATATAAAGGGTTTGTGGGTGGAGATAAGCAGAACTGCAGGTAGGTAAGGTGAAACCTGACAAATACAGGGTCCGTTCAAGCATCCAAATTTAGTTTCTCTACGTCTGACTGCTTGGAGATTGAACGCTTAATTCTATCAAAGCGTGGGTTCTCTGAGTCAGTTATAGATACTCTGATTCAGGCTAGAAAGCCTGTCACCAGGAAAATCTACCATAAGATATGGCGGAAATATCTTTGTTGGTGTGAATCCAAGGGTTACTCATGGAGTAAGATTAGGATTCCCAGGATATTGTCCTTTCTCCAAGAAGGACTGGAGAAAGGATTGTCAGCTAGTTCCTTAAAAGGACAAATATCTGCTTTGTCTATCCTGTTACACAAGCGTCTGGCAGAGGTACCAGACGTTCAAGCGTTTGCTCAGGCTTTAGTCAGAATCAAGCCTGTCTATAAACCTGTGGCTCCGCCATGGAGTCTAAATCTAGTTCTTTCAGTTCTTCAAGGGGTTCCGTTTGAACCTTTACATTCCATAGACATTAAGTTGTTATCTTGGAAAGTTTTGTTTTTGATAGCTATCTCTTCTGCTCGAAGAGTTTCAGAATTATCTGCCTTACAGTGTGATTCACCTTACCACAGATAAGGTAGTTTTGCGTACCAAGCCTGGTTTTCTTCCTAAAGTTGTTTCTAACAAGAATATTAACCAGGTAATAGTTGTTCCTTCTCTGTGTCCTAATCCATCTTCAAAGAAGGAACGTCTGTTGCACAATCTTGATGTAGTTCGTGCTTTAAAGTTCCATTTGCAAGCAACTAAGGATTTCAGACAAACATCTTCCTTGTTTGTTATCTATTCTGGTAAGAGGAGAGGTCAGAAAGCGACTGCTACCTCTCTTTCCTTTTGGCTGAAGAGCATCATCCATTTGGCCTATGAGACTGCTGGCCAGCAGCCTCCTGAACGAATTACTGCTCATTCTACCAGAGCAGTGGCTTCCACATGGGCTTTCAAAAATGAGGCTTCTGTTGAACAGATTTGTAAGGCAGCGACTTGGTCTTCACTGCATACTTTTGCCAAATTTTACAAATTCGATACTTTTGCTTCTTCTGAGGCTATTTTTGGGAGAAAGGTTTTGCAAGCAGTGGTGCCTTCCGTTTAAGGTACCTGTCTTGTTCCCTCCCTTCATCCGTGTCCTAAAGCTTTGGTATTGGTATCCCACAAGTAAAGGATGAATCCGTGGACTGGATACACCTTGCAAGAGAAAACAGAATTTATGCTTACCTGATAAATTACTTTCTCTTGCGGTGTATCCAGTCCACGGCCCGCCCTGGCATTTAAGTCAGGTAAAACATTTTTTGTTTAAACTACAGTCACCACTGCACCCTATGGTTTCTCCTTTTTCTTCCTAACCTTTGGTCGAATGACTGGGGGGTGGAGCCTGAGGGGAGCTATATGGACAGCTCTGCTGTGTGCTCTCTTTGCCACTTCCTGTAGGGAATGAGAATATCCCACAAGAAAAGGATGAATCCGTGGACTGGATACACCGCAAGAGAAAGTAATTTATCAGGTAAGCATAAATTCTGTTTTTGTCTTCTGGGGCTAGGAGGCTGGCACTAAAGGGGTTAAGGGACCCTGGTTAGTATCTCTAATGTCTGAATGTCTGTGCTTAGTTTGGGACACAAATCCTTAGCAGGATGGTTAATGGCAGTGAGCAGGCATAAATCTGCATGTGTTATGGAGACTTAGTTAGGAAGAAGTTAACTCTCTTTTGGGGCTCAGATTTTGTTAGGGCAGGAGTTTTCATACTCTCTTGGCTATAATGCCGTTTTTACAGTACAAGACCTGTTAAATGTTTTCGTTAGAGCAGAACAAATGTTTATTTGCCAATTCTGCCTACGATATACTTGTGGGCGTTGAGGAGCCTAATAGGAGCGCACTCTTTTTTTGTAGCGCATTACTAGGAGATGGTCCGGTTAAACGGAGATGCAATGTTTTTATTATGTCAACCCACGGCAGTGAAAGTAAAGTTCTGAGTGGGTGAGGAGACATGTATATTATCAACTTTGTTCATTTTTGCATCTATTCCTGGCAGCAGTATGAAGTGCGATATATGCGCGCTTCATCTCTATGTTGTATTCAGCCCCACCTCCTTCTTCTCAGGGTGGCGCCATCTTGGGCTAGGTTCGTTGATCAGCAATTACCCAGCGTAGTTCTCCGACTGAGAATGGAGCAGCGTTATTGTTTTTGACAAGTTCTGATTTTGTCAGCGCATTGGAAATATGTTTTTAATGTTAATGTCTAGGTGATATGTGCTTCTTTTTTCCGATACGGAGAGTTTCAAGGGAATTTGTAAGAGTTTTCTCCTCCCTGTGAAAATAAAGTTATATCCCACGGTAGTTTAGTGTCACATGGAACTGCTCTAGCACTTCTTTAGTATGTATGATTGAGCACATATACTGGTCATATATAAAAATGTTTCACTATTTAAAATGTTCTTTTTAGTTGGATATCTCTTTAGATAGAATTATAGACAATATCCTATATACATTAAAACTGATAGAGTAACAATATGGTTAAGTAAGCAGTTATTGTCTGGAAGTTCTGTCTTGTTTTCCCTATTCTGAGTTAATAACTTTAGTTTGTTTTTTTCTGAACGCACATTTGAACAGGGATCAAATATATTGTTGCCCTCTGAGCCTCATGTCTCCCAGGAAGATGCTGTTAAGGCAACACCGCAGCTGTCTCCTTCTACGTCCCAAGCCTCTATGGCATCACATGCAGTGCCCTGCAGTTCCTTTTTAAATCTCCTGGATGAGGTTATTTGCCTGCAGAAATTATTGCCCAGGTATCTTGGCGGTATCTGTGGCATTATCTGTTTTTCCTATACTAAAAGGAATTTGCAAGAGGAATATTTGAAATTCATATAGTAAGGTTTCTGTTCCCTATGCTCTACATAGATTGAACTTCCTCATAGGTCTGATGTGAAGGATATGTCGGTAGCCTCTGAGGGTGAAATCTCAGATTCGGTCAGTATAATTCCTTCATCTGATGCTGAAGTAGTATCCTTCAGACTTAAGCCTGGACACCTTCTTGTATGGTAAAGGAGGTTTTGCCTACTTGGAGCGACTGTTTGTCGTTGTCAACCCTAAGGAATCTTGTAAACTTTATAAATGTCAGGATTCCTCTGTGGAAGTTTTTTTTTCCTGTTCCAGTCCGTGCTAGGAGACTTTTCACAGGAACGGGAGGAGTCAGGTTTTCTTTTTCTCGTCTCCTGTTTTTTTTTTTTAAATACGCTTACTGTCGCTATCTCCATTATATATCAGGGCACACAGTGCATAAGCAGTAGGGCATTTCTACTCTGGCTAAGAGAACTGCGGTTCCTAGAGAGGATAGCTGTTCTTCAGGACTAAGCTGGTGGCTTACTGGGGTTTCTACTGCCACTGTGTCAAGTGTGGCATCGTAATAGTGCAATGCCTTTCCTGATTCCAATTTGGTAAAGATCCATTTGGAGCAGATCTAGTACAGAATTGAGGCTCTTAAGCTGGCCAATTCTTTATTTCTGATGCTACCAAGCAATTTCAGCAGGGAGCCAGGATATCTGGCTTCGCTGTACTAGCCCCCGGGGCGTTATGGACAGTGGATTTTTCCCCTGAGTCTAAATTTTTGGTGCATCCATACAAGGGTGAGACCTTGTTTGGTCCTGATCTGATAGGAAAAGTTCTGATTACAGGAGTTTGCCCCCAATCCAAGATTTGTCCAAGTAGGGGGTTGATTCTCTCTGCCTTCAAGCATAGATACGAGATGTCCCAGATAGTTTGTGGACATAGTACTTCAGGGTTGCTACGTTGTAGCCATTCCCTCCCTGCCTGAGGCAGGTTCCACTTCTATTTTTTATCTGCAGGCCAGACAACAGTGAGACATTTTGTAGTTATTGTGCCTGTTTGGGGTTCCCGAAAAGGAGGGAACTTTCTCTTGTTAAGTGTGTTCAGTCCACGGGTCATCCATTACTTATGGGATATATTCTCCTTCCCAACAGGAAGTTGCAAGAGGATCACCCAAGCAGAGCTGCTATATAGCTCCTCCCCTCACATGTCATATCCAGTCATTCTCTTGCAAGTCTCAACAAAGGAGGTTGTGAGAGGAGATAGGAGTTTTTTTTCAGGCCAATCTTGGACCTGAAGATCTTAAACAAATTCCTAAGGGTTCCATCGTTCAAAATGGAAACTATTCGAACCATCCTACCCATGATCCAAGAGGGTCAGTATATGACCACAGTGGACTTAAAGGATGCCTACCTTCACATACCGATTCACAAAGATCATTATCGGTACCTAAGGTTTGCCTTTCTAGACGGGCATTACCAGTTTGTAGCTCTTCCCTTCGGGTTGGCTACGGCCCCGAGAATTTTTACAAAGGTTCTGGGCTCGCTTCTGGCGGTACTAAGACCGCGAGGCATAGCGGTGGCTCCGTACCTAGACGACATTCTGATACAAGCGTCAAGTTTTCAAAATGCAAAGTCTCATACAGAGATAGTTCTAGCATTTCTGAGGTCGCATGGGTGGAAAGTGAACATGGAAAAGAGTTCTCTATTACCACTCACAAGGGTTCCCTTTCTAGGGACTCTTATAGATTCTGTAGAGATGAAGATTTACCTGACGGAGTCCAGGTTATCAAAAATCCTAAATGCTTGCCGTGTCCTTCATTCCATTCCAAGCCCATCAATAGCTCAGTGCATGGAAGTAATCGGCTTAATGGTCGCGGCAATGGACATAGTGCCATTTGCGCGCCTGCATCTCAGACCGCTGCAACTATGCATGCTAAGTTAGTGGAATGGGGATTACTCAGATCTGTCCCCTTTACTAAATCTGGACCAGGATGCCAGAGATTCTCTTCTCTGGTGGTTGTCGCGGGTTCATCTGTCCAAAGGAATGACTTTTCGCAGACCAGATTGGACGATTGTAACAACAGATGCCAACCTACTAGGCTGGGGTGCAGTCTGGAACTCCCTGAAGGCTCAGGGATCGTGGACTCAGGAGGAGAAACTCCTCCCAATAAACATTCTGGAATTAAGAGCAATATTCAATGCTCTTCTAGCTTGGCCTCAGTTAGCAACACTGAGGTTCATCAGATTTCAGTCGGACAACATCACGACTGTGGCTTACATCAATCATCAAGGGGGAACCAGGAGTTCCCTAGCGATGTTGGAAGTCTCGAAGATAATTCGCTGGGCAGAGTCTCACTCTTGTCACCTGTCAGTGATCTACATCCCAGGCGTGGAGAACTGGGAAGCGGACTTTCTAAGTCGCCAGACCTTTCATCCGGGGGAGTGGGAACTTCACCCGGAGGTGTTTGCTCAACTGATTCTTCGTTGGGGCGAACCGGAGCTGGATCTCATGGCATCTCGCCAGAACGCCAAGCTTCCTTGTTACGGATCCAGGTCCAGGGACCCGGGAGCGGTGCTGGTAGATGCACTAGCAGCCCCTTGGGTTTTCAACATGGCTTATGTGTTTCCACGATTTCCGTTGCTACCTCGACTGATTGCCAGGATCAAACAGGAGAGAGCATCAGTGATTCTGATAGCGCCTGCGTGGCCACGCAGGACCTGGTATGCAGACCTAGTGGACATGTCGTCCTGTCCACCATGGTCTCTGCCTCTGAGGCAGGACCTTCTAATTCAGGGTCCTTTCAACCATCCAAGCCTAATTTCTCTGAGGCTGACTGCATGGAGATTGAACGCTTGATTCTATCAAAGCGTGGTTTTTCGGAGTCGGTTATTGATACATTAATACAGGCTCGGAAACCTGCTACCAGAAAAATTTACCATAAGATATGGCGTAAATATTTATATTGGTGTGAATCCAAGAGTTACTCATGGAGTAAGGTTAGGATTCCTAGGATATTGGCTTTTCTACAAGAAGGTTTAGAAAAGGGTTTATCCGCTAGTTCGTTAAAGGGACAGATTTCTGCTCTGTCTATTCTTTTACACAAACGTCTGGCAGAGAATTCAGACGTCCAGGCTTTTTGTCAGGCTTTGGCTAGGATTAAGCCTGTGTTTAAAACTGTTGCTCCTCCGTGGAGCTTAAACTTGGTTCTTAAAGTTCTTCAGGGTGTTCCGTTTGAACCCCTTCATTCCATTGATATTAAGCTTTTATCTTGGAAAGTTCTGTTTTTGATGGCTATTTCCTCGGCTCGAAGAGTCTCTGAGTTATCTGCCTTACACTGCGATTCTCCTTATCTGATTTTTCATTCAGACAAGGTAGTTCTGCGTACTAAACCTGGGTTTTTACCTAAGGTTGTTTCTAACAGGAATATCAATCAAGAGATTGTTGTTCAATCATTATGTCCTAATCCTTCTTCAAAGAAGGAACGTCTTTTGCATAATCTGGACGTAGTCCGTGCCCTGAAGTTCTACTTACAGGCAACTAAAGATTTTCGGCAAACTTCTTCTCTGTTTGTCGTTTATTCCGGTCAGAGGAGAGGTCAAAAGGCTTCGGCCACCTCTCTCTCTTTTTGGCTTCGTAGCATAATACATTTAGCCTATGAGACTGCTGGACAGCAGCCTCCTGAAAGAATTACAGCTCATTCCACTAGAGCTGTGGCTTCCACCTGGGCCTTTAAGAATGAGGCCTCTGTTGAACAGATTTGCAAGGCTGCAACTTGGTCTTCACTTTATACCTTTTCAAAATTTTACAAATTTGACACTTTTGCTTCTTCGGAGGCTGTTTTTGGGAGAAAAGTTCTACAGGCAGTGGTTCCTTCTGTTTAATGTTCCTGCCTTGTCCCTCCCATCATCCGTGTACTTTAGCTTTGGTATTGGTATCCCATAAGTAATGGATGACCCGTGGACTGAACACACTTAACAAGAGAAAACATAATTTATGCTTACCTGATAAATTTATTTCTCTTGTAGTGTGTTCAGTCCACGGCCCGCCCTGTCTTTTTTTGAGGCAGTTCTAAATTTTAATTAAAGCTCCAGTCACCATTGCACCCTATAGTTTCTCCTTTCTCGTCTTGTTTCGGTCGAATGACTGGATATGACATGTGAGGAGAGGAGCTATATAGCAGCTCTGCTTGGTTGATCCTCTTGCAACTTCCTGTTGGGAAGGAGAATATATCCCATAAGTAATGGATGACCCGTGGACTGAACACACTACAAGAGAAATAAATTTATCAGGTAAGCATAAATTATGTTTTTCACCCTATAGTAGTCCTAAAGGGTCTCAACAGGTTGTCTCAGGGTACCGTTCTTTATATGGAAACCAGTGGTTCCATTCTTCCTTTTGAGCTAGGAGGGTCAGTTCATAGTGACCATAGTCCTGGAGGATGTGTACTTTCAAGTTCCTGAGGTTTGCCTTTCTGTCAAACTCTTTCAGCTGGTGGTTTTCCCCTTTGACCTTGCATGGTTTTAAGAGGGGACTGTATTGGTAGTGATCAGGTTTCAGGGAATTGCTGTGGAGCCTTTCCTGGATGTCATAATGATTCAGGCGCCATCTTTTCTACAAGCAATCTCTCATTCTAAGATCTTGCTGTCTCTCTTCATTCCTCGAATGGAAGTGAATCTGAAGATGAGTTCCCTTGTTCCAGCTACAGAGGTAGTTTCTTAGGGACCAGATTAATTTCCCTATCTCTGAAAATATTCTTGACAGAGGTCAGGAAATAGAACATTCTTCTTGCCTCTCTCTGCACTGTACTGTTTGGCCCTTCAGTGGATCAATGTATGGAGGTAATGGGCTGATGGTTGCTTCATTGGACATCATCCCTTTGCTCGATCCATCAGAGAGTCTGCGGTTATGCATGTTCAGATAGTGAATCAAGGATCTTGTGGCCATGTCTTGGAGGATAGATCTAGATCTGTTAACATGAGATTCTTCCCTGTGGATCAGAGAGGGGAATTAGTGGTAGAACGTTCGCTTTTGCGAGAGGTAGCGGGATCGTTACCCGTGTTCTTGTGAATTTTTTTGGCTTTTCTCAGGAGCATCTGTCTCAGGGCACATGCTTCCGGAAATCTTCCTGAGTAATAATTTAGGTTGTTAGCCTGTTGGGTTGGTGACTAGGGACTTGGGATGAGTCTGCTCTCCTCATAACCATCTTGGAGTGGAGAGCGATCTACAATGCTCTGATGACTTGGCCTCAGTTGTCTTATCCGGTTTTTCAGGTTCCAGTTGCAATTTCATCTCAGTGGGTTACATTACCCACCTGGGAGGAACCTGGAGTTCCTTTGCCATGATTGGCGTGGTTTGTTCGGAGGGCGGACACTCAAACTTCTAGTTTATACTCTATTTTCTCTTTTCAAGAGTGTATACCAGGAGATTTTGCATCCCGGGAGTGGGCGCTTCTCCCGGAGGTGTTCTCCAGGTTAACCCTCACATAGGGGGTGCTGGAGTTGGAGTTGGCAGTGCGCCAAATTTCCAAGCTATGTTTAGGGTCAAGAGATCAGTAGGCTGCTCTGCTATATACTTTGACGATCCCTTGGGATTTCAGTCTAATTGCTCTCTTTCCATGAGTCATTGCTCATATCAAAGGGGAGTGAGCATCAGTATTTTAATAGTTCATGCATAGTCTCGCAAGATCTGGTTTTCAGACCTGGCGGAGATGTGTTTCTTTAACCTTGGTGGTTGTTCCTGAGAGAGGACCTTCTAATTCAGGGTCCTTTTTTTTCATACAACTTTGTTTTCTGTTTGGAGATTTCTGATTAGAGTCTGCTTAGTTCTTTCTAAGCGTGGTTTTTCTGAATCGGTCATTAGACCATGATTCAGGTTCTCAATATGGCGTAATTTCCCCGAATGGTGTGAATCCATGGACTACTCTTGGAAGTAGGGTCAGGATTCCTAGGGGTTTTGCCCTTCTCCAGGACGGTTTGTCAGTCAGTTCTCTGATGGGTCAGATATCTGCGTTATTTTTTTTTACACAAGTGTTTGGCGGATTTGCCAGACATGTATCCTTTTTGTCAAATAATAGTTAGTAGCTTCTTTTGGAGCTTTAACCTTGTTTTAAGGTTTTGCAGCATGCTCAGTTTGAGCCTTAGCATTACATAGATTTTAAATCTTCTTTTTTTTTTGGAATTTTTCCTTTTTGCTATCTTCTGCTAGGAGAGTTTAGGTTCTCTTGGCTTTGCAGTGTGAATCGCTTTATCTTGTTTCGAATAAGGCATTTTTTTTATCCTAAGTGGAATTATTGTTTGGGAATTGTTGTTCCCTCTCTCTATCCTCATTCTTTGGATGTTGTGCGGGCTAATATTTTTTCTTGTGTTTTTGTTTGTTTTCTTTGTATCAGAAAGCTACTGCTACTTCTCTTTTCTCTGGTTGAGAAGTTTTTTTTTTGTTTTTGTTTTTAAATATATTTTTTATTTGAGGTTCATTTAAAGGCATACATCACATAGATAAATCCGTACATCACATGAAATAAAATATCAGTTTTACAAAGAGTACAAACATTAAAAAAAGAATTCTAGGAGATGCCATGTGAACATTATGGAAATGGAATGCCAATCTTCTAGTAGCCCTCTAAATGGCACTGTAGGTCACTCTTGGACCGTCAAATATAGCCGAAAATATGAAAGCAAAAGGAGGTGGTTTTGACCTTAGGTGACCACTTATGGATCTCAAATGATAAACCTCATTTTTATATATCTTATATCATATATAACTAATAAACTGAAAACATCTTTCACATAACTCTAAAGGCCTCTATTGGGCCTAACCTAGGCAATAACTCAAGGTAAGAAAGAAAAAATTATGTAGCGTATTCGATTTGTAGGTAATAGTGAAAAATTATAGGGGTGCGGCATAGACTAGATAAGCCGCAAATTTAGCCCTCCTAGACTGGGAGGTATATTATAGATGAAATGGCAGGACTACTAAGCTACAAAATATGGGGAAAACTGGACGCTCTAGGGTCAGTTATAGAAATGCACTATGTAGACATTATAATATAGGCATAATTTGCTAAAGGCGAGTGTTTAGCACAAATATGTCTTGTAAAGCTGGACTGAGAGGTTCTTGTCTAACATGTGGGGAGTCCTTTGCTGAGCAGACTGAAATTTAATGTGAGGGGGAAGCTTATAGTCTGAGTGTAATTAGTTTTGTCTGGGGGCGTCAATGAATTATACTAGCCTATACCTCTTGCGAAGGGCAGGGCTATGTTCTGAGGAGTGCCTGCATAATATATTGGAGTTATCAGTTTTCTGCTTTACCCATTTTCTTTATTCCCTACTACCATCCTGTGAGTGTTGTATAGGGTAGTCTTTGACTAACGGGGTAGGGGACTTAAGACAATTTTTGAATGTCAAGGAGCTATTATTGTTTAGGCTTGAAGTAAATAATAAGGTATATAACTCACCTATTATCAAAGGATATACCTCAAAATGTGTGAGCTCATAGTATAGTAGGTCTATAACATAACTACTGACATTTTATAAATTTAGTGCACATGGTTTGACCCGTCGGATAAGCCTGAGTCCATACTCTATGCTACTCAGACCACATTTCTCTTTCGCCTCTACAGCTATAATGCTCAGTACGCCACGCTACCTCGGCCGCTGGCAGCGCAGCGGAATGCCTGGCAGTTAGAATATTTGTGAACCGCGAGGGCAATACTCTTATTTGTTAAATGAATCAGGCTTATGTTAATGTATGCTATCTAGGCAGTGATATGTCTCTAGGATTGACTAAGTGATAAACCTCAGTTTTAATTTCCAAGAGCTGACGCTATATTTTGGACCCCTCTTTTATTCGAACAATATTTATGCACTAATGCTAAACCATATCGGGGGGGAGACTAGAACTATGTATAATATGCATATACAAGTCTGCTGGCGAAACCCATGAAATAGTTTACATGAAGGTATCACTAAATCCATGTATACGTTATGCTTATGACGGGAATTGCTTATAGGATAGGTGGAGTCTTGCTTAGGGATAGCAGTGTGTTACGGTTAAGTAATAGCTTGCCCTGTAAAAAGATGGCCACACCCGCCCCTCACATAAACTGACCATTAAAAAAAAGAAAAGAGAAAAAAAAAAACAACATCAAAGTTAGCAAAGAGGAAACTCAAACTAAATAATAGCATAAAAACTTTAGAAGTGACAACATGAGAGTCTCAACTTAAATTTGTGCATAGGCATCCAGTGAAGTCTGTCAAAAGTCTGAGAAGACATAATTAGAAGATAAGATCTTGTGTCTCTTACAGAGATTAACCAATTCCAATTTTAATGCGCTGTGATAAAGTGTCCAACCATGGGATCAGACTTTTTTGAGCTCCCTGGAAATTATTTTGTGGAAGATATCTCCTGGCGTAGGGGTTCTTTGGGACAGTGATGTCCTTTATCTGAAGCACATGTGGATGTTTCCCGATCTGCGACAGACCAGGGTCTCTGTCTTGAGTACTCATCTTTATGAGCTGCAAAATCTCTCCACTCTTTGTATAGGGGGCCCTCCCCACCACCAACAGTCCAGTACAGCCTCTTAAAGTATAATGTTGCCCACATACCCCTAAACCCAGGGGGTTGAACTGCAGAGGTTTACCTGGAGCCTTCGTATGAGAGCACTGTCTTACTATTATGTGGGCCAAGCCTGTTGATATCCTCTGTGGAATGCACTGGTCTGTAGCGAGACTCTGCAACGCAGCAGCAGCATGGGTCGTGGAGCATCGAGCGGGAGGACGTTCCGGTTTCACTGTCAGCTTCGTGTGGGGAGTATTGACGCCCAACAACTGAGAGCACTTAGTAGATTCTCTGGGTAGGATAGGATGGTAAGCTGAGGCAACATAGAGCAGCGCGCCAAGATCCTTCTGTAGTTTCACATAAGATTGAGTGATCGCGGACCTTACTGCGCACTCCCACGTGTCCACAGCCTGCAAAAGATCCATGTTATGTCCGTTAAGCTCTTCTCTCCTTCAGCACCGGTATTAACAGTGGTGCGATGCAGATAAGGTTATAATGAGTCCTTGGTGAAAATGTGAACCCTAGAGCGAATTAAACCTGCTACCCCCGGGAAGCCGGGAGTGGGGGGGTGGTGCTGTAAACAATCGTTTTTTCTTCAGGCCGCCATTTGAGCCGCTATCTTCTTATAGGCAATAAAGTTTGTAGTGGTTAGAGGAAAGATGACCTCGGTTGGTATCTGCCTGAGCAGCTAATCTCCCTCTTTCAAAGTATACTTAATAGATGAGGAAAAAAGAATTATATAGAACGATATGCCACAAATGATCTCGGGTCTGTGCAGAGCTTATTTTTTTGCGACTTGCTATGGTGGCTGCTAGGACACGCCCCCCCTGGTTGAGAAGTTTAATTTGTTTGCTTTTCATACTGCAGGGCTGCAGTCTCCTGAGAGAGTTATGGCTCTTTACACGAGGGCTGTCTCTTCTTTTTAGGTTTTCAAAAATGAAGCTTCTGTGTAACAGATTTGCAAGGCTGCAAATTGGTCTTCATTGCAATCTTTTTCTAAATTTTATAAATTTGATCCTTTTGCTTCGGCTGAGGCTTCTTTTGGGAGAAAGGTTATTCAAGCGGTGGTGCCTTCTGTTTAGGTCTGCCTGTCTTGTCCCTCCCTATTCATCGGTGTCCTCTAGCTTGGGTATTGATTCCCAACAGTAATTGATGAAGCTGTGGACTCACCATATCTTAGGAAAGAAAAGAAAATTTTTGCTTACCTGATAAATTTATTTATTTCCGGATTCGGTGAGTCCAAGGCCCTGCCCTTTTATTCCAGTCAGTTGTTTTTTTTTTACTAAACTTCAGACACCTTTACACCTTGTGTTTCTTCCTTTTTCTCCATTTTCCTTTGGTTGAATGACTGGGGGTTGTGGGAAGGGAAGTGATACTTAACAGTTTGACTGCTGGCCATGAGTGGTATTCCCAACAGTAATTGAAGAAACCGTGGACTCACCGTATCCAGAAAGAAATACATTTACAAGGTAAGCATACATTTTCTTTCAGCAAATACTAAGTATCAAACCCCTAGTGGTACCCATGCCATTGCCCTAAGATGGGTTATGCTATAGAGGTTGTAGACTTAAGTGCGAGTGCACAGAGGTGACATTCATTTGTTTTTAGGCATATAAGTTAGTCTGTGGTGTCACTCATCCTCATTGGCTAATCCCCAGGATCCTGATCCTGTTACATTCTACTTTGTATGAAAATGGTAAATAAACGAGTTTGTCTCATCTGTTTAGCTACCAGATTCTGTTAGAGGAAATGTTTAACTTTATTACTATTTAAAGGGACATTCTAGACCCAATACTTCTTTATTACTTATAGTTACATACCAGACAACGATCTATAAGCTTGTAAGAAGTACATGAAACTTTTAGATATTTATTTTAATTAACTGAAAATGGCCACCAAGCTCCACCCACAGCGTTCTTCTTTTCCAGTTAGCCCTTTTCTTGTATGACAGTTTAGCAGTGCACCTTTAATATTTTTCAGTTAGCTATTTCATTAGCACATGTTGAGTGTCCTCAACCAGAGATGCAGGTGACATTTAATGTAGGCGATCCAACATCAGTTCCTGCAAATAGTGATAGTTATTGTGACTTTCTAGTGGCGGTTCTGTTTGCTTTAGACATTTAGAAGCTCTTCAGCATGCCACTCGGTTAGGTATACCGTATAGGTTATACTCTACAAGCTGTATGTCATCATCGTAACGTGCGTTTCATGCCACTCGGTTAGGTATACCGTATACGTTATACTCTACAAGCTGTATGTCATCATCGTAACGTGCGTTTCATGCCACTCGGTTAGGTATCCCGTATAGGTTATACTCTACAAGCTGTATGTCATCATCGTAACGTGCGTTTCACCCCTTCATTGCATCCGTGTTGGCATGCTGAAGAGCTTCTAAACATCTCAATTTTGGACAAGTAGTGAAGTGTTCCAAGGAGCAACTCTGACATAATTGGATTAACTGCCCCATGTGACCTACAGAGGGAGGCAGGGCAGTAACTGCCTGAGACCAGTTGGAACTTATCCCGGCAATGTAACACTTGAAAGTTAGCCCCAGCCGACGTGGGAGTACATGAGGTATGAATGATTTGTGTTGCATTAAGTGGAAACTACTTATAGTAGCTTCAGAAAGTGACAGATCTAACTAAGCACAGAAGATACCTGGGGAGCAGCCTGGTACTGCGGTCACTGCGCCTGTTACAGCGGAACTATATATTATAGCACCTGAATAATGAAGACAAACTGTGTTAGATCTGGGGAGCAGCCTGGTACTGCAGTCACTGCGCCTGTTACAGCGGAACCATATATTATAGCACCTGAATAATAAAGACAAACTGTGTTAGACCTGGGGAGCAGCCTGGTACTGCGGTCACTGCACCTGTTACAGCGGAACCATATATTATAGCACCTGAATAATAAAGACAAACTGTGTTAGACCTGGAGAGCAGCCTGGTACTGCGGTCACTGCACCTGTTACAGCGGAACCGTATATTATAGCACCTGAATAATGAAGACAAACTGTGTTAGACCTGGGGAGCAGCCTGCTACTGCGGTCACTGCACCTGTTACAGCGGAACCGTATATTATAGCACCTGAATAATAAAGACAAACTGTGTTAGACCTGGGGAGCAGCCTGGTACTGCGGTCACTGCACCTGTTACAGCGGAACCATATATTATAGCACCTGAATAATGAAGACAAACTGTGTTAGACCTGGGGAGCAGCCTGGTACTGCGGTCACTGCACCTGTTACAGCGGAACCATATATTATAGCACCTGAATAATGAAGACAAACTGTGTTAGACCTGGGGAGCAGCCTGGTACTGCGGTCACTGCACCTGTTACAGCGGAACCATATATTATAGCACCTGAATAATAAAGACAAACTGTGTTAGACCTGGGGAGCAGCCTGGTACTGCGGTCACTGCACCTGTTACAGCGGAACCATATATTATAGCACCTGAATAATGAAGACAAACTGTGTTAGACCTGGGGAGCAGCCTGGTACTGCGGTCACTGCACCTGTTACAGCGGAACCATATATTATAGCACCTGAATAATGAAGACAAACTGTGTTAGACCTGGGGAGCAGCCTGGTACTGCGGTCACTGCACCTGTTACAGCGGAACCATATATTATAGCACCTGAATAATGAAGACAAACTGTGTTAGACCTGGGGAGCAGCCTGGTACTGCGGTCACTGCACCTGTTACAGCGGAACCATATATTATAGCACCTGAATAATAAAGACAAACTGTGTTAGACCTGGGGAGCAGCCTGGTACTGCGGTCACTGCACCTGTTACAGCGGAACCATATATTATAGCACCTGAATAATGAAGACAAACTGTGTTAGACCTGGGGAGCAGCCTGGTACTGCGGTCACTGCACCTGTTACAGCGGAACCATATATTATAGCACCTGAATAATGAAGACAAACTGTGTTAGACCTGGGGAGCAGCCTGGTACTGCGGTCACTGCACCTGTTACAGCGGAACCATATATTATAGCACCTGAATAATGAAGACAAACTGTGTTAGACCTGGGGAGCAGCCTGGTACTGCGGTCACTGCACCTGTTACAGCGGAACCATATATTATAGCACCTGAATAATGAAGACAAACTGTGTTAGACCTGGGGAGCAGCCTGGTACTGCGGTCACTGCACCTGTTACAGCGGAACCATATATTATAGCACCTGAATAATGAAGACAAACTGTGTTAGACCTGGGGAGCAGCCTGGTACTGCGGTCACTGCACCTGTTACAGCGGAACCATATATTATAGCACCTGAATAATAAAGACAAACTGTGTTAGACCTGGGGAGCAGCCTGGTACTGCGGTCACTGCACCTGTTACAGCGGAACCATATATTATAGCACCTGAATAATGAAGACAAACTGTGTTAGACCTGGGGAGCAGCCTGGTACTGCGGTCACTGCACCTGTTACAGCGGAACCATATATTATAGCACCTGAATAATGAAGACAAACTGTGTTAGACCTGGGGAGCAGCCTGGTACTGCGGTCACTGCACCTGTTACAGCGGAACCATATATTATAGCACCTGAATAATAAAGACAAACTGTGTTAGACCTGGGGAGCAGCCTGGTACTGCGGTCACTGCACCTGTTACAGCGGAACCATATATTATAGCACCTGAATAATAAAGACAAACTGTGTTAGACCTGGGGAGCAGCCTGGTACTGCGGTCACTGCACCTGTTACAGCGGAACCTATATATTATAGCACCTGAATAATAAAGACAAACTGTGTTAGACCTGGGGAGCAGCCTGGTACTGCGGTCACTGCACCTGTTACAGCGGAACCATATATTATAGCACCTGAATAATAAAGACAAACTGTGTTAGACCTGGGGAGCAGCCTGGTACTGCGGTCACTGCACCTGTTACAGCGGAACCATATATTATAGCACCTGAATAATAAAGACAAACTGTGTTAGACCTGGGGAGCAGCCTGGTACTGCGGTCACTGCACCTGTTACAGCGGAACCATATATTATAGCTCCTGAATAATAAAGACAAACTGTGTTAGACCTGGGGAGCAGCCTGGTACTGCGGTCACTGCACCTGTTACAGCGGAACCATATATTATAGCACCTGAATAATAAAGACAAACTGTGTTAGACCTGGGGAGCAGCCTGGTACTGCGGTCACTGCACCTGTTACAGCGGAACTATATATTATAGCTCCTGAATAATAAAGACAAACTGTGTTACACCTGGGGAGCAGCCTGGTACTGCGGTCACTGCACCTGTTACAGCGGAACTATATATTATAGCACCTGAATAATAAAGACAAACTGTGTTAGACCTGGGGAGCAGCCTGGTACTGCGGTCACTGCACCTGTTACAGCGGAACCATATATTATAGCACCTGAATAATGAAGACAAACTGTGTTAGACCTGGGGAGCAGCCTGGTACTGCGGTCACTGCACCTGTTACAGCGGAACCGTATATTATAGCACCTGAATAATGAAGACAAACTGTGTTACACCTGGGGAGCAGCCTGGTACTGCGGTCACTGCACCTGTTACAGCGGAACCAGTATATTATAGCTCCTGAATAATAAAGACAAACTATCAGCTAGATTACGAATTTTGTGTTATGAGTGAAAAAAACTTCATAACGCTGCTTTTTCACTACCGCTGCAATTACGAGTCTTGCAGGTACAGCTGTACCGCACACTTTTTTTATTTTACAGTTAAGTTTGTATTTATTTTTACTAGGTAGACTAGTTAGTAACTTTTAGTTAGTTAACTATTTACTAACTACCTAGTTAAAATAAATACAAATTTACCTGTAAAATAAAACCTAACCTGTCTTACACTCACTCCTAACATTACAATACAATGATATAAATTACATTAATTAAATACAATTATCTAAATTACAAAAAATAATAAACTGTAAATTACATAAAAAATAAACACTAAATTACACAAAATAAAAAAGAAATTATAAAATATTTAAACTAATTACACCTAATCTAATAGCCCTATCAAAATAAAAAAGCCCCCCCCCAAAATAAAAAAAACCATAGCCTAAACTAAACTGCCAATAGCCCTTAAAAGGGCCTTTTGCGAGGCATTGCCCCAAAGAAATCAGCTCTTACCTGTAAAAAAAAATACAAACACCCCCCCAACAGTGAAACCCATCACCCACACCAAAAAAAAACAAATAAAATCCTATCTAAAAAAAACTAAGCTCCTTATTGCCCTGAAAAGGGCATTTGGATGGGCATTGCCCTTAAAAGGGCATTTAGCTCTTTTACATTGCCCAAAGACCCTAATCTAAAAATAAAACCCACCCAATAAACCCTTAAGAAAAAACTAATACTAACCCCCAAAGATCCACTTACAGTTTTTGAAGACCGGACATCCATCCTCATCAAGACAGGAGAAGTCTTCATCCAAGCAGCAAGAAGTGGTCCTCCAGGCAGGCAGAAGTCTTCTTCCAGACGGCATCTTCCATCTTCATCCTTCCGACACGTAGCAGGTCCATCTTCAAGACATCCGGCGTGGTGTATCCTCTTCTGATGAGGGCAAATGAAGAATGAAGGTTCCTTTTTGATACTTCATCCAAGATGGCGTCCCTTGAATTCCGATTGGCTGATAGAATTCTATCAGCCAATCGGAATTGAAGTTGAAAAAAATCCTATTGGCTACACAGTATAACATAACACTATAACACAGTATAAAATAACACTATAACACAGTATAAAATAACACTATAACACAGTATAACATAACACTATAATACAATAAAATAACACTGTAACACAGTATAACATAAAATAACACCTGTGATCTAATTCCAAACAGAACCAACCTCCCTCAGCATGTTCCAGTGTACATATACGCATCACTTCCAGCTGGATATTACTCCTCAGGTAAAGGAGTCCAGGTGGACCTAGCTGTGGTTGGTTTGATCAGCTTCATAAACTGTACACATATAGAGTGGGTTGTGTATAACCCAAAGTATCTGGAACTGTTGTCATCTGGTGCAATTTGCTATGTTTGTGATGCACTGTCCCTTTAAGAGAGTCACTCCTTTAGATTCCGAAAACTGAGTACCAATTTTCCTATTAGGCCGTGTATTTCACAAAGTAAATAGAATGGCACAGAAGTCGGATCCCAAGCAGTAATCTTGATGCTTTCAGCAAACAAACATAAGGTGTCTTTAAATCCAAAAGAGTAATCCCAGTTTGCAAATAAGATCACAAACAGCAGACATGATGTTTAAGTAAATAAAAATTGTATTTAAATCATGAGGGGAGATCAATCACTTTAGATCCCAAATAGTAGTCTTGATGTTTTCAGCAGCATATAAAACTCTAAATCCAAAGATAGGAAAGATTCACAATAAGGAGGTAATCCAACATTCAAGATAGGTTGGAAGTATTAGTAAAAGTCATTTTGTTATGGAAATCTGTCAGCAGACGTGGGTTCAATATGCAGTTGGTTTTCAGCAGAGCAAGACAAGGCAGCTGTAGCGGGTCTCGGTACCCCAGACTGGGTATACCCACTAAAGTCAGCTTCCTCCCACCAAATGCCAACCCATAAACTTCCACTGGATACCTGACGCTATTAGAATAACGGCCGCTGCAAGTTGTTATAGCTACCCCTAAGAACATTAGCCGAGACTGAATGCTTGAGGGTCAAAATAGGAACTGCCTTTTTTGCACAGAAAACACAGCTTTTATACATTTCCAACAAAGGGGGGTAGTCCCCATATAATCAATAGAAACAAATATTATACAATGAGACAAACATCAGACAATGGTTAGTAAAACAAGATTCTAATCACATCCTGACTTACAAAAGGACAATGGATGACTCACACAATAACAGAGACCATTTATACCTAGACTAGATATGTAGACATTTAACAGTAGGAGGTTGCAATCAGCTCAAACATTCTGAGTCTCTGAGTCTAGGGTGGGGGGGGGGGGGGGTTGGAGCAGGCAATGCTGGATTGGGCTGTCATCTTATACTACAACAAAACACAGGGACCAAAACTCTGTTTCAGGGCCCTCCAGTTCTCATAGTCTCTGGGAATTAATGGGGTAAACCTGCATCCAGGGTAAAAGTACTCCAAATGTACACTGGGCACCTGTCTCCCAAATCATAGAATCCCCTCAAGTTCCAGGGTCTATAGTCGGTGGGGAGGAGGCTCACCTACAGTCCTCTCCAAGTACAAAAGTAATGGAAGCTTCCGTTACAACAGCAAACACAATAAATTAACACAACACCTGTTAATGGGAAGAGAATGCATTAAGAAGCATAGGAGAAACACGTAGAGTGTTTTCTAAAAAGGTAAACTTGTTAAAGTGACTGTATCACCATATAATCATAAAGTATCAGAATGTGACAATGTTCTTCTGTTAGACAACTTGTGCATCTCCTTTCTTGGAATTAGAGCAGAATTCCACAGAATGTTAGAGAAGACATGGGTCACACAGTGCGGGTGACAGGTACAATATACTCTTTTAATATGTGCTCCCAGTTTTCACAGCATCTGTCTTGGCACATTAGTCCAGTTCTGAATACACATGTCTTTACCAGTGATGTGAGTTACATTTATATTTCCTGGCCATATATTGCCAATTTATGGGAATATTTTTTTAGTTTCATCCTTTGTTTCCTGCATGGTGTAAAACTTTGCCCAATTCTACTTCAGCAGCTTTTTATACTTCAAAGGAACCAGTAAAGTAGAATACTTGTAACAAGTGCTAGGGATGTGCCCAAACTTGGTGATCTGTAAATTTCACTTAACTACAAAGCAAGTGTTGATGTACACTCTGGGAGTAGCTGTGTTGCTCCCATTCATTAGCTTTTGAGGATTTCATCATGTTATTAGCATTTAAGGACATTTATATTTTACAATTATTGAGTATTATTGTGTGACTGGCAGTGCAACAAGGAGGAAGCTTCACTTTGATTCTTGAGCTGTCTCTGGGACAAAGGCCAGTTACTGATTCCCCAAAGGTAAGTATGGATGGGTGCCTGATAGGCATAAGGACATAATCATAGTTTGGGTGGGTGGGGGGATTAGACATTAAACATTGAGGGCACTAATAATGTGACAGCTATGTCAAACCTGGAGGGAGAGACTATTGGGGGTCACCAACCTTTGCTACTTCTTTCTTTAAATCCTGAATCCATTTACTTCCCTTCTGGGAAGAACAATAGGCTTTATACAAGGGACCTATTGCCCCCAGCACCCTCATGAGCTGCTCCTGGCCTTCAGCATGGTGCACCAGGGGAGGATGTGATGCTGTTTATTGGAATCCAATACCTAAAGAATACTTCCTTTTGCTTGTTGTGTGTCAGGCACTTACTGAGGTCTCAGTAATTCTCAGCCAGATGTGTGATATATCAGGTTCTTCACTGGGTGTTTGCATTTAGGTTCAGACTCAGCTGCATCTGCTACCCAGTCTTGTGATAGAATCCAGTATCCCAGACAATGGCGTCTTCACTCCTGCACATTGTGGTCCTACTGTACATCCTCACCTCATACAGAGTTACATCATTTTCTAATGGAAAAGTCCAGGCAGCCTGCTTCACAATGGAACCCAATCATGGAACCAGAGCCCAAACCAGCCCTGCACCTTACAATGTAACAGTGTCAAAAACTAGCTACACCAATGGCGAGAGACTCACAGGTAACTAAGTGGCAGGATATAGTGGTAAGAAGGAGCGGGACTGGGTATGCTGGGTAAGAAGGAGAGAGACAAGGGATGCTGGGTAAGGAGGAGAGGGGTAAGGGATGCTGTGTAAGGAGGAGAGGGGTAAGGTATGCTGGGTAAGAAGGAGAGAGACAAGGGATGCTGTGTAAGGAGGAGAGGGGTAAGGTATGCTGGGTAAGAAGGAGAGAGACAAGGGATGCTGTGTAAGGAGGAGAGGGGTAAGGGATGCTGGGTAAGCAGGAGAGGGGGGCTGGGTTAGCAAGAGAGGAAGGAGTGGGGGATCCTGAGTAAGAAGGAGAGGGGCACGGGGTTCTAGTTTGGAGAAGGGCAGGGGATGCTTGATACTCTTACGTTTGTCTCCCTTCATATGTATCTCTCACGCCTGTCACATGACTGTCTCTTCTTCACTCGACTCTCTTTCCTATCACATGGCTGTCTCTGTCTTGAAACATGACTGTCTCCCTATGTCTCTCTCCTGTCACTTGAATGTCTCCCAATGTCTCTCCTGTCATATGACTGTCTCCCTATGTCTCTCTCTTGTCACATGACTGTCTCCCTATGTCTCTCTCCTGTCACATGACTGTCTCCCTATGTCTCTCCTGTCATATGACTGTCTCCCTATGTCTCTCTCCTGTCACTTGAATGTCTCCCAATGTCTCTCCTGTCATATGACTATATGACTGTCTCCCTATGTCTCTCTCCTGTCACTTGAATGTCTCCCAATGTCTCTCCTGTCATATAACTGTCTCCCTATGTCTCTTTCCTATCACATGAATGTCTCCCTATGTCTCTCCTGTCACATGAATGTCTCCCTTTGTCTCTCCTGTCACATGAATGTCTCCCTATGTCTCTCTCCTGTCACATGAATGTCTCCCTATGTCTCTTTCCTATCACATGACTGTCTCCCTATGTCTCTCCTGTCACATGAATGTCTCCCTTTGTCTCTCCTGTCACATGAATGTCTCCCTATGTCTCTCTCCTATCACATGACTTTCTCCCTATGTCTCTTTCCTATCACATGACTGTCTCCCTATGTCTCTTTCCTATCACATGAATGTCTCCCAATGTCTCTCCTGTCATATGACTGTCTCCCTATGTCTCTTTCCTATCACATGAATGTCTCCCAATGTCTCTCCTGTCACATTAATGTCTCCCTATGTCTCTCTCCTGTCACTTGAATGTCTCCCAATGTCTCTCCTGTCACATGAATGTCTCCCTATGTCTCTTTCCTGTCACATGAATGTCTCCCTATGTCTCTCCTGTCACATGAATGTCTCCCCATGTCTCTCTCCTGTCACAGGACTGTCTTCCTATGTCTCTTTCCTGTCACATGAATGTCTCCCTATGTCTCTCCTGTCACATGAATGTCTCCCTATGTCTCTCCTGTCACATGAATGTCTCCCTATGTCTCTCTCCTGTCACATGAATGTCTCCCTATGTCTCTCTCCTGTCACATGAATGTCTCCCTATGTCTCTCCTGTCACATGAATGTCTCCCTATGTCTCTCTTCTGTCACATGACTGTCTCCCTATGTCTCTCTCCTGTCACATGAATGTCTCCCTATGTCTCTCTCCTGTCACATGAATGTCTCCCTATGTCTCTCTCCTGTCACATGACTGTCTCCCTATGTCTCTCCTGTCACATGAATGTCTCCCTATGTCTCTCCTGTCACATGACTATCTCCCTATGTCTCTCTCCTGTCACATGACTGTCTCCCTATGTCTCTCTCCTGTCACATGAATGTCTCCCTATGTCTCTCCTGTCACATGAATGTCTCCCTATGTCTCTCTCCTGTCACATGAATGTCTCCCTATGTCTCTCCTGTCACATGAATGTCTCCCTATGTCTCTCTCCTGTCACATGAATGTCTCCCTATGTCTCTCTCCTGTCACAGGACTGTCTCCCTATGTCTCTCTCCTGTCACATGAATGTCTCCCTATGTCTCTCTCCTGTCACAGGACTATCTCCCTATGTCTCTCTCCTGTCACATGATTATCTCCCTATGTCTCTCTCCTGTCACATGACTGTCTCCCTATGTCTCTTTCCTGTCACATGACTATCTCCCTATGTCTCTCTCCTGTCACATGCCTGTCTCCCTATGTCTCTCTCCTGTCACAGGACTGTCTCCCTATGTCTCTCTCATGTCACATGACTGTCTCCCTATGTCTCTCTCCTGTCACATGAATGTCTCCCTATGTCTTTCTCCTGTCACATGACTGTCTCCCTATGTCTCTCTCCTGTCACATGAATGTCTCCCTATGTCTCTCCTGTCACATGAATGTCTCCCTATCTCTCTCTCCTGTCACTTGAATGTCTCCCTTTGTCTCTCCTGTCACATGACTGTCTCCCTATGTCTCTCTCCTGTCACATGACTATCTCCCTATGTCTCTCTCTTGTCACATGACTGTCTCCCTATGTCTCTCCTGTCACATGACTGTCTCCCTTTGTCTCTCCTGTCACATGACTGTCTTCCTATGTCTCTCTCCTGTCACATGAATGTCACCCTATGTCTCTCTCCTGTCACAGGACTGTCTTCCTATGTCTCTCTCCTGTCACAGGACTGTCTTCCTATGTCTCTCTCCTGTCACAGGACTGTCTTCCTATGTCTCTCTCCTGTCACATGACTGTCTCCCTTTCATATGATTCTCTCCTGTCACATAACTATCTTCCTATGTCTCTCTCCTGTCACATGAATGTCTCTCTCCTGTCACATGACTGTCTCCCTTTCATATGATTCTCTCCTGTCACATGACTATCTTCCTATGTCTCTCTCCTGTCACATGAATGTCTCTCTCCTGTCACATGACTGTCTCCCTTTCATATGATTCTCTCCTGTCACATGACTGTCTCCCTTTCATATGATTCTCTCCTGTCACATGACTATCTTCCTATGTCTCTCTCCTGTCACATGAATGTCTCTCTCCTGTCACATGACTGTCTCCCTTTCATATGATTCTCTCCTGTCACATGACTGTCTCCCTTTCATATGATTCTCTCCTGTCACATGACTGTCTCCCTATATCTCTCTCCTGTCACATGACTATCTCCCTATGTCTCTCTCTTGTCACATGACTGTCTCCCTATGTCTCTCCTGTCACATGACTGTCTCCCTTTGTCTCTCCTGTCACATGACTGTCTTCCTATGTCTCTCTCCTGTCACATGAATGTCACCCTATGTCTCTCTCCTGTCACAGGACTGTCTTCCTATGTCTCTCTCCTGTCACAGGACTGTCTTCCTATGTCTCTCTCCTGTCACAGGACTGTCTTCCTATGTCTCTCTCCTGTCACATGACTGTCTCCCTTTCATATGATTCTCTCCTGTCACATAACTATCTTCCTATGTCTCTCTCCTGTCACATGAATGTCTCTCTCCTGTCACATGACTGTCTCCCTTTCATATGATTCTCTCCTGTCACATGACTATCTTCCTATGTCTCTCTCCTGTCACATGAATGTCTCTCTCCTGTCACATGACTGTCTCCCTTTCATATGATTCTCTCCTGTCACATGACTGTCTCCCTTTCATATGATTCTCTCCTGTCACATGACTGTCTCCCTTTCATATGATTCTCTCCTGTCACATGACTGTCTCCCTTTCATATGATTCTCTCCTGTCACATGACTGTCTCCCTTTGTCCCACAGTCAAAGTAAAGTCAGACCAGCACATACACCTGTGAGCAGGAAATCCTCAAGAGCTACTGTCAAGCTCAAATCCAAGGAATACAGCAAATAAAGAGAGGATATTCCCATAGATAAAATCCCTTTATTCCATCAAGTATAGGAGTACAGATTCACAAGAATGAATTTCCTCTCTTTATTTTCTGTCTCCCGATGTCTCTCTCCTGTCACATGATTGTCTCCCTTTCATATCATTCTCTCCTGTCAGATGACTGTCTCCCTATGTCTCTCTCCTGTCACATGACTGTCTCCCTATGTCTCTCTCCTGTCACATGACTGTCTCCCTATGTCTCTCTCCTGTCACATGACTATCTCCCTATGTCTCTCTCCTGTCACATGACTTTCTCCCTATGCCTCTCTCCTGTCACATGACTATCTCCCTATGTCTCTCTCCTGTCACATGACTTTCTCCCTATGTCTCTCTCCTGTCACATGAATGTCTCCCTATGTCTCTCTCCTGTCACATGACTATCTCCCTATGTCTCTCTTCTGTCACATGACTATCTCCCTATGTCTCTCTTCTGTCACATGACTATCTCCCTATGTCTCTCTCCTGTCACATGACTTTCTCCCTATGTCTCTCTCCTGTCACATGAATGTCTCCCTATGTCTCTCTCCTGTCACATGACTATCTCCCTATGTCTCTCTCCTGTCACATGAATGTCTCTCTCCTGTCACATGACTGTCTCCCTTTCATATGATTCTCTCCTGTCACATGACTGTCTCCCTTTCATATGATTCTCTCCTGTCACATGACTGTCTCCCTTTCATATGATTCTCTCCTGTCACATGACTGTCTCCCTTTCATATGATTCTCTCCTGTCACATGACTGTCTCCCTTTGTCCCACAGTCAAAGTAAAGTCAGACCAGCACATACACCTGTGAGCAGGAAATCCTCAAGAGCTACTGTCAAGCTCAAATCCAAGGAATACAGCAAATAAAGAGAGGATATTCCCATAGATAAAATCCCTTTATTCCATCAAGTATAGGAGTACAGATTCACAAGAATGAATTTCCTCTCTTTATTTTCTGTCTCCCGATGTCTCTCTCCTGTCACATGATTGTCTCCCTTTCATATCATTCTCTCCTGTCAGATGACTGTCTCCCTATGTCTCTCTCCTGTCACATGACTATCTCCCTATGTCTCTCTTCTGTCACATGACTGTCTCCCTATGTCTCTCTCCTGTCACATGACTGTCTCCCTATGTCTCTCTCCTGTCACATGACTATCTCCCTATGTCTCTCTCCTGTCACATGACTTTCTCCCTATGTCTCTCTCCTGTCACATGACTATCTCCCTATGTCTCTCTCCTGTCACATGACTTTCTCCCTATGTCTCTCTCCTGTCACATGAATGTCTCCCTATGTCTCTCTCCTGTCACATGACTATCTCCCTATGTCTCTCTTCTGTCACATGACTATCTCCCTATGTCTCTCTCCTGTCACATGACTGTCTCCCTATGTCTCTTTCCTGTCACATGACTGTCTCCCTATGTCTCTCTCCTGTCACATGACTATCTCCCTATGTCTCTCTTCTGTCACATGACTGTCTCCCTATATCTCTCTCCTGTCACATGACTGTCTCCCTATATCTCTCTCCTGTCACATGACTGTCTCCCTATGTCTCTCTCCTGTCACATGACTGTCTCCCTATGTCTCTCCTGTCATATGACTGTCTCCCTATGTCTCTCTCCTGTCACTTGAATGTCTCCCAATGTCTCTCCTGTCATATGACTGTCTCCCTATGTCTCTCTCTTGTCACATGACTGTCTCCCTATGTCTCTCTCCTGTCACATGACTGTCTCCCTATGTCTCTCCTGTCATATGACTGTCTCCCTATGTCTCTCTCCTGTCACTTGAATGTCTCCCAATGTCTCTCCTGTCATATGACTGTCTCCCTATGTCTCTCTCCTGTCACTTGAATGTCTCCCAATGTCTCTCCTGTCATATAACTGTCTCCCTATGTCTCTTTCCTATCACATGAATGTCTCCCTATGTCTCTCCTGTCACATGAATGTCTCCCTTTGTCTCTCCTGTCACATGAATGTCTCCCTATGTCTCTCTCCTGTCACATGAATGTCTCCCTATGTCTCTTTCCTATCACATGACTGTCTCCCTATGTCTCTCCTGTCACATTAATGTCTCCCTTTGTCTCTCCTGTCACATGAATGTCTCCCTATGTCTCTCTCCTATCACATGACTTTCTCCCTATGTCTCTTTCCTATCACATGACTGTCTCCCTATGTCTCTTTCCTATCACATGAATGTCTCCCAATGTCTCTCCTGTCATATGACTGTCTCCCTATGTCTCTTTCCTATCACATGAATGTCTCCCAATGTCTCTCCTGTCACATTAATGTCTCCCTATGTCTCTCTCCTGTCACTTGAATGTCTCCCAATGTCTCTCCTGTCACATGAATGTCTCCCTATGTCTCTTTCCTGTCACCTGAATGTCTCCCTATGTCTCTCTCCTGTCACATGAATGTCTCCCTATATCTCTCTCCTGTCACATGAATGTCTCCCTATGTCTCTCCTGTCACATGAATGTCTCCCCATGTCTCTCTCCTGTCACAGGACTGTCTTCCTATGTCTCTTTCCTGTCACATGAATGTCTCCCTATGTCTCTCCTGTCACATGAATGTCTCCCTATGTCTCTCCTGTCACATGAATGTCTCCCTATGTCTCTCTCCTGTCACATGAATGTCTCCCTATGTCTCTCCTGTCACATGAATGTCTCCCTATGTCTCTCTCCTGTCACATGAATGTCTCCCTATGTCTCTCCTGTCACATGACTATCTCCCTATGTCTCTCTTCTGTCACATGACTATCTCCCTATGTCTCTCTCTTGTCACATGACTGTCTCCCTATGTCTCTCTCCTGTCACATGAATGTCTCCCTATGTCTTTCTCCTGTCACATGACTATCTCCCTATGTCTCTCTTCTGTCACATGACTGTCTCCCTATATCTCTCTCCTGTCACATGACTGTCTCCCTATATCTCTCTCCTGTCACATGACTGTCTCCCTATGTCTCTCTCTTGTCACATGACTGTCTCCCTATGTCTCTCTCCTGTCACATGACTGTCTCCCTATGTCTCTCCTGTCATATGACTGTCTCCCTATGTCTCTCTCCTGTCACTTGAATGTCTCCCAATGTCTCTCCTGTCATATGACTGTCTCCCTATGTCTCTCTCTTGTCACATGACTGTCTCCCTATGTCTCTCTCCTGTCACATGACTGTCTCCCTATGTCTCTCCTGTCATATGACTGTCTCCCTATGTCTCTCTCCTGTCACTTGAATGTCTCCCAATGTCTCTCCTGTCATATGACTGTCTCCCTATGTCTCTTTCCTATCACATGAATGTCTCCCTATGTCTCTCCTGTCACATGAATGTCTCCCTTTGTCTCTCCTGTCACATGAATGTCTCCCTATGTCTCTCTCCTGTCACATGAATGTCTCCCTATGTCTCTTTCCTATCACATGACTGTCTCCCTATGTCTCTCCTGTCACATGAATGTCTCCCTTTGTCTCTCCTGTCACATGAATGTCTCCCTATGTCTCTCTCCTATCACATGACTTTCTCCCTATGTCTCTTTCCTATCACATGACTGTCTCCCTATGTCTCTTTCCTATCACATGAATGTCTCCCAATGTCTCTCCTGTCATATGACTGTCTCCCTATGTCTCTTTCCTATCACATGAATGTCTCCCAATGTCTCTCCTGTCACATTAATGTCTCCCTATGTCTCTCTCCTGTCACTTGAATGTCTCCCAATGTCTCTCCTGTCACATGAATGTCTCCCTATGTCTCTTTCCTGTCACATGAATGTCTCCCTATGTCTCTCTCCTGTCACATGAATGTCTCCCTATATCTCTCTCCTGTCACATGAATGTCTCCCTATGTCTCTCCTGTCACATGAATGTCTCCCCATGTCTCTCTCCTGTCACAGGACTGTCTTCCTATGTCTCTTTCCTGTCACATGAATGTCTCCCTATGTCTCTCCTGTCACATGAATGTCTCCCTATGTCTCTCCTGTCACATGAATGTCTCCCTATGTCTCTCTCCTGTCACATGAATGTCTCCCTATGTCTCTCCTGTCACATGAATGTCTCCCTATGTATCTCTCCTGTCACATGAATGTCTCCCTATGTCTCTCTCCTGTCACAGGACTGTCTCCCTATGTCTCTCTCCTGTCACATGAATGTCTCCCTATGTCTCTCTCCTGTCACAGGACTATCTCCCTATGTCTCTCTCCTGTCACATGACTATCTCCCTATGTCTCTCTCCTGTCACATGACTGTCTCCCTATGTCTCTTTCCTGTCACATGACTATCTCCCTATGTCTCTCTCCTGTCACATGCCTGTCTCCCTATGTCTCTCTCCTGTCACAGGACTGTCTCCCTATGTCTCTCTCATGTCACATGACTGTCTCCCTATGTCTCTCTCCTGTCACATGAATGTCTCCCTATGTCTTTCTCCTGTCACATGACTGTCTCCCTATGTCTCTCTCCTGTCACATGAATGTCTCCCTATGTCTCTCCTGTCACATGAATGTCTCCCTATCTCTCTCTCCTGTCACTTGAATGTCTCCCTTTGTCTCTCCTGTCACATGACTGTCTCCCTATGTCTCTCTCCTGTCACATGACTATCTCCCTATGTCTCTCTCTTGTCACATGACTGTCTCCCTATGTCTCTCCTGTCACATGACTGTCTCCCTTTGTCTCTCCTGTCACATGACTGTCTTCCTATGTCTCTCTCCTGTCACATGAATGTCACCCTATGTCTCTCTCCTGTCACAGGACTGTCTTCCTATGTCTCTCTCCTGTCACAGGACTGACTTCCTATGTCTCTCTCCTGTCACAGGACTGTCTTCCTATGTCTCTCTCCTGTCACATGACTGTCTCCCTTTCATATGATTCTCTCCTGTCACATAACTATCTTCCTATGTCTCTCTCCTGTCACATGAATGTCTCTCTCCTGTCACATGACTGTCTCCCTTTCATATGATTCTCTCCTGTCACATGACTATCTTCCTATGTCTCTCTCCTGTCACATGAATGTCTCTCTCCTGTCACATGACTGTCTCCCTTTCATATGATTCTCTCCTGTCACATGACTGTCTCCCTTTCATATGATTCTCTCCTGTCACATGACTGTCTCCCTTTCATATGATTCTCTCCTGTCACATGACTGTCTCCCTTTCATATGATTCTCTCCTGTCACATGACTGTCTCCCTTTGTCCCACAGTCAAAGTAAAGTCAGACCAGCACATACACCTGTGAGCAGGAAATCCTCAAGAGCTACTGTCAAGCTCAAATCCAAGGAATACAGCAAATAAAGAGAGGATATTCCCATAGATAAAATCCCTTTATTCCATCAAGTATAGGAGTACAGATTCACAAGAATGAATTTCCTCTCTTTATTTTCTGTCTCCCGATGTCTCTCTCCTGTCACATGATTGTCTCCCTTTCATATCATTCTCTCCTGTCAGATGACTGTCTCCCTATGTCTCTCTCCTGTCACATGACTGTCTCCCTATGTCTCTCTCCTGTCACATGACTGTCTCCCTATGTCTCTCTCCTGTCACATGACTATCTCCCTATGTCTCTCTCCTGTCACATGACTTTCTCCCTATGCCTCTCTCCTGTCACATGACTATCTCCCTATGTCTCTCTCCTGTCACATGACTTTCTCCCTATGTCTCTCTCCTGTCACATGAATGTCTCCCTATGTCTCTCTCCTGTCACATGACTATCTCCCTATGTCTCTCTTCTGTCACATGACTATCTCCCTATGTCTCTCTCCTGTCACATGACTGTCTCCCTATGTCTCTTTCCTGTCACATAACTGTCTCCCTATGTCTCTCTCCTGTCACATGACTATCTCCCTATGTCTCTCTTCTGTCACATGACTATCTCCCTATGTCTCTCTCTTGTCACATGACTGTCTCCCTATGTCTCTCTCCTGTGACATGAATGTCTCCCTATGTCTTTCTCCTGTCACATGACTATCTCCCTATGTCTCTCTTCTGTCACATGACTGTCTCCCTATATCTCTCTCCTGTCACATGACTGTCTCCCTATATCTCTCTCCTGTCACATGACTGTCTCCCTATGTCTCTCTCTTGTCACATGACTGTCTCCCTATGTCTCTCTCCTGTCACATGACTGTCTCCCTATGTCTTTCTCCTGTCACATGACTATCTCCCTATGTCTCTCTTCTGTCACATGACTGTCTCCCTATATCTCTCTCCTGTCACATGACTGTCTCCCTATATCTCTCTCCTGTCACATGACTATCTCCCTATGTCTCTCTTCTGTCACATGACTATCTCCCTATGTCTCTCTCTTGTCACATGACTGTCTCCCTATGTCTCTCTCCAGTCACATGAATGTCTCCCTATGTCTTTCTCCTGTCACATGACTATCTCCCTATGTCTCTCTTCTGTCACATGACTGTCTCCCTATATCTCTCTCCTGTCACATGACTGTCTCCCTATGTCTCTCTCTTGTCACATGACTGTCTCCCTATGTCTCTCTCCTGTCACATGACTGTCTCCCTATGTCTCTCTCTTGTCACATGACTGTCTCCCTATGTCTCTCTCCTGTCACATGACTGTCTCCCTATGTCTCTCTCCTGTCACATGACTGTCTCCCTATGTCTCTCTCCTGTCACATGACTTTCTCCCTATGTCTCTCTCCTGTCACATGACTATCTCCCTATGTCTCTCTCCTGTCACATGACTATCTCCCTATGTCTCTCTTCTGTCACATGACTGTCTCCCTATATCTCTCTCCTGTCACATGACTGTCTCCCTATATCTCTCTCCTGTCACATGACTGTCTCCCTATGTCTCTCTCTTGTCACATGACTGTCTCCCTATGTCTCTTTCCTGTCACATGACTATCTCCCTATGTCTCTCTTCTGTCACATGACTGTCTCCCTATGTCTCTCTCCTGTCACATGACTGTCTCCCTATGTCTCTCTCCTGTCACATGACTATCTCCCTATGTCTCTCTCCTGTCACATGACTGTCTCCCTATGTCTCTCTCCTGTCACATGACTTTCTCCCTATGTCTCTCTCCTGTCACATGACTATCTCCCTATGTCTCTCTCCTGTCACATGACTATCTCCCTATGTCTCTCTTCTGTCACATGACTGTCTCCCTATATCTCTCTCCTGTCACATGACTGTCTCCCTATATCTCTCTCCTGTCACATGACTGTCTCCCTATGTCTCTCTCTTGTCACATGACTGTCTCCCTATGTCTCTTTCCTGTCACATGACTATCTCCCTATGTCTCTCTTCTGTCACATGACTGTCTCCCTATGTCTCTCTCCTGTCACATGACTGTCTCCCTATGTCTCTCTCCTGTCACATGACTATCTCCCTATGTCTCTCTCCTGTCACATGACTGTCTCCCTATATCTCTCTCCTGTCACATGACTGTCTCCCTATGTTTCTCTCTTGACACATGACTGTCTCCCTATGTCTCTCTCCTGCCACATGATTGTCTCCCTTTCATAGGATTCTCTCCTTTCACATGACTGTCTCCCTATGTCTCTCTCCTGTCACATGACTGTCTCCCTATGTCTCTCTCCTGTCACATGATTATCTCCCTTTCATATGATTCTCTCCTGTCACATGACTGTCTCCCTATGTCTCTCTCCTGTCACATGACTATCTCCCTATGTCTCTCTCCTGTCACATGACTGTCTCCCTATGTCTCTCTCCGTCTCCTGTCACATGACTGTCTCCCTATGTCTCTCTCCTGTCACATGACTGTCTCCCTATGTCTCTCTCTTGTCACATGACTGTCTCCCTATGTCTCTCTCTTGTCACATGACTGTCTCCCTATGTCTCTCTCATCACATGGCTGTCTCTCTCCCTATGTCTCTCTCTTTTCACATTACTGTCTCCCTATGTCTCTCTCTTTTCACATTACTGTCTCCCTATGTCTCTCTCTTGTCACATGACTGTCTCCCTATGTCTCTCTCATGACATGGCTGTCTCTCTCCCTATGTCTCTCTCTTTTCACATTACTGTCTCCCTATGTCTCTCTCCTTTCACATGACTGTCTCTGTGTCTCCTCTTTCTATGGCTGTGTCTCTCCTGTCACATGACTGTCTCCCTATATCTCTCTCCTGTCACATGACTGTCTCCCTATGTCTCTCTCTTGTCACATGACTGTCTCCCTATGTCTCTCTCATCACATGGCTGTCTCTCTCCCTATGTCTCTCTCTTTTCACATTACTGTCTCCCTATATCTCTCTCTTGTCACATGACTGTCTCCCTATGTCTCTCTCTTGTCACATGACTGTCTCCCTATGTCTTTCTCTTGTCACATGACTGTCTCCCTATGTCTCTCTCATCACATGGCTGTCTCTCTCCCTATGTCTCTCTCTTTTCACATTACTGTCTCCCTATGTCTCTCTCCTTTCACATGACTGTCTCTGTGTCTCCTCTTTCTATGGCTGTCTCTCTCCTGTCACATGACTGTCTCACTGCTGTCACCTGACTGTCTCCCTATGTCTCTCTTGTCACATGACTGTCTCCGTGTGTCTCCTGTCACATGATTGTCTCCCCTTTCTATGGCTGTCTCTCTCCTGTCACATGACTGTCTCACTGCTGTCACATGACTGTCTCTGTGTGTTTCTCCTGTTACATGACTGTCTCCCTATGTCTCCTGTCACATGCCTGTCTCCCTATGTCTCTCTCCTGTCACATGACTGTCTCTTCTGTCAGTAGATTGCACTATGTGTTCCTCTTTGCCCATATAAAAAAAGGAAGAGGTTGTATTCCTGATAAAGTACAATTATGCAAATGATATCACAGGAGTTCCAGCCCTGTGACACAGATACTAAGGTAATGATATGACTACTGATATATACACAATGTACTCCTGTATAACAGGTAAATACAATATAATATATACTTCATACAAGTCACTATGTAACTCCAGTTTACCAGTGCATAACTTCTGGTATTAGACACATATATCGCAGAACTGTCAGCCCTGTGACACAGATACTAAGGTAATGATATGACTACTGATATATACACAATGTACTCCTGTATAACAGGTAAATACAATATAATATATACTTCATACAAGTCACTATGTAACTCCAGTTTACCCGTGCATAACTTCTGGTATTAGACACATATATCGCAGAACTGTCAGCCCTGTGACACAGATACTAAGGTAATGATATGACTACTGATATATACACAATGTACTCCTGTATAACAGGTAAATACAATATAATATATACTTCATACAAGTCACTATGTAACTCCAGTTTACCAATGCATAACTTCTGGTATTAGACACATATATCGCAGAACTGTCAGCCCTGTGACACAGATACTAAGGTAATGATATGACTACTGATATATACACAATGTACTCCTGTATAACAGGTAAATACTTTTTCTTTCTAATGACAGTGAGAGTCCACAAATTCATTCATTACCTATGGGAAATACTTCTGTTTTCTGTACCCTCTCAGTAATTCTTTGCCTCGTCTACAAGAAGGATGGCAGAAAGCGCACTGCTGAAGTTTATGATTTCTATATTCCTCAATGTATAGTTCCTGCAAGAGAGAACAGGGGAGCTGTTAATAGCCATGTCCTTTTCTTGGTAGAGTTTTGTTGAATGTCAGCTCTGGAGGTCGCAGGGAAGTTTATCCTTCCAGTATATAGAAGCTATGCTCCATTTCAGGCAAACAGTGATAACTACACTGATTTTCCTTTGTACTGCAGGTCCCTGTCAGATTAAAGATTTGACTGTCAGACCTGGAGGGTCACACAGATGAAGCTGCTGACCAGTAAGTCCCCGATGCCTCCTGACTCCCTTATATGGCTAGTGCTGTGGGGACATTGCTCACAGGGGTAGGGGGACTATAGAGCCCAATAGCTGCTAGTGGGGGTGGGCAGTATATTCTATAATTAAACACAATTGTATTACTCCTTTGTTGAAGGACATGTGGGTGCTTGGGTGCACATTATAAGTTGTGGCGGCACAAGATGAGCGGATGCCACCACTCGCTACTTTATGTACTCAAATGTCTTAGCCAAGCCTTCAATCTGTGATGGCGGAAGGGCATGTTAGGTTCAGCTACTGCGATCTCATTTCTATTTAGCACAGACCTTACTGGGTGACTAGTGCCTTTATTCCTGAGTTGGATGATGCCGGTACTTGGTAGCGCCATTTATGCTGCTTGATGACTTAGGCAGATCTCAGGCAGTATTTGGTGCGCTCTCTTTGACTGTTTGTTCTGTCAAACTCCAAGTCGTTGAATTCTCCAAATACGTCACTTCCGGTGACTCTCTCATTTTCACTATTTGTTTTTGCCTCTGTTAGGGGGGTGCCCCGCTGATCATCTGGCATCCACCCCATGTAAAACTTTGGAAATGAGGTTTGAAACCCCCATGCAGAGGCAAAAATATATAGTGAAGATAGGCGCTAATGCAGAATTACAATGCCCATCTGATTGGCCCGTGTCTCCGTAAGGAACAGGATGCACAACCAATCAGAAGTGTAATATGAGATTTTGACGATTTGGAGTTTTTGACAGGACACCGGGTCCTTGTTGGGCTGATTGCATGAGAAAACTTTCAGTGCAAGTGCGCTGACTCGCGCTACTTGATCAGATTAGCTTAGGCTATTATAAGCACTGCGCAGGTAGTAAGCGTGGCTTGGCGGCTATATTTATGTCAGAGGAGTAATAAGCCTTTCCTTTGTGTGCACAGTTGTTTTCTATGTATATTACTTCATACCGTTGTTTTCTATCAGTTACATTACGAGTTTGGCCTTATGATTGAAAAAGCAGCGTTATAACCGGGGTCATGTAAAAAAAAAGGGGTCGCAAGTGGAAAAAGTTTAAGAAGCCCTGCAATAAACTACCAATAGCCCTTATAAGGGCCTTTTGTGGGGCATTGCCCCAAAGAATTCAGCTCTTTTACCTGTAAACAAAATACAAACAACCCCCAACAGTAAAACCCACTGCTGTATTTTAATTATGTTAAAGTTAGGGGGGTTAGGGTTAGGATTAGGGTTAGGTTTAGAGGTTAATATATTTTAATTTAGCTTGTTGCGATGTTGGGGGGCTTGCGGTTTAGGGGTTAATAGGTTTATTTAGTTAATAATTGTAAATTTAATTTAGCTATATTTTTATTATGTTAAAGTTAGTGGGTGTTAGGGTTAGCCTTAGGGTTACGTTAGGGGTTGATGGATTTATTTAGTGGTAGTGATGTTGGAGGCCAGAGGTTTAGGGGCTAATAACTTTAGTATAGTGGCGGCAACATCGGGAGCGGCAGATTAGGGGTTAATAGTTTTATGTAGGTGGTGTTGATGTTGGGGCGGCAGATTAGGGGTTAATAGTTTTATGTAGGTGGTGTTGATGTTGGGGCGGCAGATTAGGGGTTAATAGTTTTATGTAGGTGTTGTTGATGTTGGGGCGGCAGATTAGGGGTTAATAAATGTGTGTAGGTGGTGGCGATATCGGGGGCGGCGGAATATCAGTGACGTGTATTCATAGGAGGCAGGTGAGGCAGCGCCTCCCTTGGCCAATGTGTGTAATTACACTCTTTATTAATAATTAAATAAAACATTTTCAAAATATTTTTTTCTTTATCAAAGGTGACCCCCACCACCGCCACCAAAGTATTGGGTTGTTATTAAAAAAGTGGACTTCAACTGTACTGTACAGATACACAACATTCATATTGCGCAAGGAAGTAGAGGCCAGCTACCCTTCCATTGCGCAATATGAATGTATTTTGTACGGGCCGCTATAGACTGCCACCCAGTGGTGAATAAGAGCTAATGCTCATCTCTTTGCGGCCCATACCGCTCCCACCGGAGGCTTGTCTCTAGAAGCCTCGGGAGCACTGCCCACCCCTCAGCCGATCAGAGTGGAGCATTGTCCTCTAGTGATGTCGCGAACAGTTCTGCCGCGATAAGTTCGCAGCGAACATAGCATGTTCGCGTTCGCAGCGGACGGCGAACATATGCGATGTTCGATCCGCCCCTTATTCATCATCATTGAGTAAACTTTGACCCTGTAGCTCACAGTCACAAGACACATTCCAGCCAATCAGCAGCAGACACTCCCTCCCAGACCCTCCTACCTCCTGAACAGCATCCATTTTAGATTCATTTGGAAGCTGCATTCTTAGTGAGAGGAGGGACAGTGTAGCTGCTGCTGCTGATTTAATAGGGAAATTGATAGCTAGGCTAGTGTATTCAGTGTCCACTACAGTCCTGAAGGACTCATCTGATCTCTGCTGTAAGGACAGCACCACAAAAAGCCCTTTTTAGGGCTAGAACATCAGTCTGCTTTTTTTTTTAATTTCCCCTGTGTAATCTAATTGCAGCCTGCCTGCCAGCTCAGGCTCACAGCGTATACTGTGCCCACTTGTCCAGTGCCACCACTCATATCTGATGTAACAGTAGTGTACATTTAAAATAAAAAAAACAACTTTTTTTAATTTGAAATAATAGCAGTCAGTTTCCCTCACACGTGTGCGCTCCAGGTCCTGCCAGGGCACAGTATCACACCAGTGCAAGTCATATCTACTAAAACAGTAGTGTACATACATTTTTAAAAAAAAACACCTTTTTTTACTGTGAAATAATAGCAGTCATTTTCCTTCACACGTGTGCGCTCCAGGTCCTGCCAGGGCACAGTGTGACACCAGTGCAAGTCATATCTGCTAAAACAGTAGTGTACATTTAAAAAAAAAAAAAAAAACTTACACTACCTGAACGATACAACATCATACCTGATGTTTTAAAGCACGTTATTGCAAACAATTTGGGAATGTTAGGGGATTTATGCCCTTTATGGCTTAAAACCAGACTCTGCATAAACTATGTAATTTTCCATGGGAGTTTGCCATGGATCCCCCTCCGGCATGCCACAGTCCAGGTGTTAGTCCCCTTGAAACAACTTTTCCATCACTTTTGTGGCCAGAAAGAGTCCCTGTGGGTTTTAAAATTTGCCTGCCTATTGAAGTCTATGGCGGTTCGCCCGGTTCGCCGGTTCGCAAACTTTTGCGGCAGTTCGCGTTCGCCGTTCGCGAACGCAAAATTTTAGGTTCGCAACATCACTATTGTCCTCTGGTCTGGGCTGACTATAGTACTACTGCTGGGCGGGAAATATGCGAGTGAGGGAGGGCGGAGCTGTCACGCGTGCAGTGAGGGAGGAGTGAGACTCCATTAACTTCCCCCTCCGGTCCGATTGTCAGAGTGACTCTCTCACTCAGTGGTCACCAGAGTGACTCTCTCACTCAGCTGCTCAGTGGTCACCAGAGTGACTCTCTCACTCAGCTGCTCAGTGGTCACCAGAGTGACTCTCTCACTCAGCTGCTCAGTGGTCACCAGAGTGACTCTTTCACTCATCTGCTCAGTGGACACCAGAGTTACTCTCTCACTCAGTGGTCACCAGAGTGACTCTCTCACTCAGTGGTCACCAGAATGACTCTCTCACTCAGTGGTCACCAGAGTGACTCTCTCACTCAGCTGCTCAGTGGTCACCAGAGTGACTCTCTCACTCAGTGGTCACCAGAGTGACTCTCTCACTCAGCTGCTCAGTGGTCACCAGAGTGACTCTCTCACTCAGCTGCTCAGTGGTCACGGTGTGGAGGACTGTGACTGTCACTGTCAGAGTGTCAGTCACAGAAGAGAACAGTCAGTGAAGAAGTTGGTCGCTGGCATGGAGTGTCGCATCAGTGTGGACTGTGACTGTGCTCTGTGCTGTGCGGTTGGTGTGACTGTGACTGTGCTCTGTGCTGTGCGGTGCGGTTGGTGTGACTGTGCTCTGTGCTGTGCGGTGCGGTTGTTGTGATTGCGACTCTGCTCTTTGCTGTGCGGTGCGGTCGGTGTGACTGTGCTCTGTGCTGTGTGGTGCGGTTGGTGTGATTGCGACTGTGCTCTGTGCTGTGCGGTTGGTGTGACTGTGCTCTGTGCTGTGCGGTGCGGTTGGTGTGACTGTGCTCCGTGCTGTGCGGTGCGGTTGGTGTGACTGTGCTCTGTGCTGTGCGGTTGGTGTGACTGTGACTGTGCTCTGTGCTGTGCGGTGTGTTGGTGTGACTGTGCTCTGTGCTGTGCGGTGCGGTTGGTGTGACTGTGACTGTGCTCTGTGCTGTGCGGTGCGGTTGGTGTGACTGTGACTGTGCTCTGTGCTGTGCGGTGCGGTTGGTGTGATTGCGACTGTGCTCTGTGCGGTGCGGTTGGTGTGACTGTGACTGTGCTCTGTGCTGTGCGGTTGGTGTGACTGTTACTGTGCTCTGTGCTGTGCGGTGCGGTTGGTGTGACTGTGACTGTGCTCTGTGCTGTGCGGTGCGGTTGGTGTGACTGTTACTGTGCTCTGTGCTGTGCGGTGCGGTTGGTGTGACTGTGCTGTGCTCTGTGCTGTGCGGTGCGGTTGGTGTGACTGTGACTGTGCTCTGTGCGGTGCGGTTGGTGTGACTGTGACTGTGCTCTGTTCTGCGCGGTGCGGTTGGTGTGACTGTGACTGTGCTCTCTGCGGTGCGGTTGGTGTGACTGTGACTGTGCTCTGTGCTGTGCGGTGCGGTTGGTGTGACTGTGACTGTGCTCTGTGCTGTGCGGTGCGGTGCGGTTGGTGTGACTGTGCTCTGTGCTGTGCGGTGCGGTTGGTGTGACTGTGCTCTGTGCTGTGCGGTGCGGTTGGTGTGACTGTGCTCTGTTTTTAGGTTCGCGACATCACTATTGTCCTCTGGTCTGGGCTGACTATAGTACTACTGCCGGGCGGGAAATATGCGAGCGAGGGAGGGCGGAGCTGTCACGCGTGCAGTGAGGGAGGAGTGAGACTCCATTAACTTCCCCCTCCGGTCCGATTGTCAGAGTGACTCTCTCACTCAGTGGTCACCAGAGTGACTCTCTCACTCAGCTGCTCAGTGGTCACCAGAGTGAATCTATCACTCAGCTGCTCAGTGGCCACCAGAGTGACTCTCTCACTCAGCTGCTCAGTGGTCACCAGAGTGACTCTCTCACTCAGCTGCTCAGTGGTCACCAGAGTGACTCTCTCACTCAGCTGCTCAGTGGTCACCAGAGTGACTCTCTCACTCAGCTGCTCAGTGGTCACCAGAGTGACTCTCTCACTCAGCTGCTCAGTGGTCACCAGAGTGACTCTCTCACTCAGCTGCTCAGTGGTCACCAGATTGACTCTTTCACTCAGCTGCTCAGTGGTCACCAGAGTGACTCTCTCACTCAGTGGTCACCAGAATGACTCTCTCACTCAGTGGTCACCAGAATGACTCTCTCACTCGGTGGTCACCAGAGTGACTCTCTCACTCAGCTGCTCAGTGGTCACCAGAGTGACTCTCTCACTCAGTGGTCACCAGAGTGACTCTCTCACTCAGCTGCTCAGTGGTCACCAGAGTGACTCTCTCACTCAGCTGCTCAGTGGTCACGGTGTGGAGGACTGTGACTGTCACTGTCAGAGTGTCAGTCACAGAAGAGAACAGTCAGTGAAGAAGTTGGTGGCTGGCATGGAGTGTCGCATCAGTGTGGACTGTGACTGTGCTCTGTGCTGTGCGGTTGGTGTGACTGTGACTGTGCTCTGTGCTGTGCGGTGCGGTTGGTGTGACTGTGCTCTGTGCTGTGCGGTGCGGTTGGTGTGACTGTGACTGTGCTCGGTGCGGTTGGTGTGACTGTGCTCTGTGCTGTGCGGTGCGGTTGGTGTGATTGCGACTGTGCTCTGTGCTGTGCGGTGCGGTTGGTGTGACTGTGCTCTGTGCTGTGCGGTGCGGTTGGTGTGATTGCGACTGTGCTCTGTGCTGTGCGGTTGGTGTGACTGTGACTGTGCTCTGTGCTGTGCGGTGCGGTTGGTGTGACTGTGCTCCGTGCTGTGCGGTGCGGTTGGTGTGACTGTGCTCTGTGCTGTGCGGTGCGGTTGGTGTGACTGTGACTGTGCTCTGTGCTGTGCGGTGTGTTGGTGTGACTGTGCTCTGTGCTGTGCAGTGCGGTTGGTGTGACTGTGACTGTGCTCTGTGCGGTGCGGTTGGTGTGACTGTGACTGTGCTCTGTGCTGTGCGGTGCGGTTGGTGTGACTGTGACTGTGCTCTGTGCTGTGCGGTGCGGTTGGTGTGATTGCGACTGTGCTCTGTGCGGTTGGTGTGACTGTGACTGTGCTCTGTGCTGTGCGGTTGGTGTGACTGTTACTGTGCTCTGTGCTGTGCGGTGCGGTTGGTGTGACTGTGCTCTGTGCTGTGCGGTGCGGTTGGTGTGACTGTGCTCTGTGCTGTGCGATGCGGTTGGTGTGACTGTGCTGTGCTCTGTGCGGTGCGGTTGGTGTGACTGTGCTCTGTGCGGTGCGGTTGGTGTGACTGTGACTGTGCTCTGTTCTGCGCGGTGCGGTTGGTGTGACTGTGACTGTGCTCTGTGCGGTGCGGTTGGTGTGACTGTGACTGTGCTCTGTGCTGTGCGGTGCGGTTGGTGTGACTGTGCTCTGTGCTGTGCGGTGCGGTTGGTGTGACTGTGACTGTGCTCTGTGCGGTGCGGTTGGTGTGACTGTGACTGTGCTCTGTGCGGTGCGGTTGGTGTGACTGTGCTCTGTTCTGTGCGGTGCGGTTGGTGTGACTGTGACTGTGTTCTGTGCGGTGCGGTTGGTGTGACTGTAACTGTGCTCTGTGCGGTGCGGTTGGTGTGACTGTGACTGTGCTCTGTTCTGTGCGGTGCGGTTGGTGTGACTGTGACTGTGTTCTGTGCGGTGCGGTTGGTGTGACTGTAACTGTGCTCTGTGCGGTGCGGTTGGTGTGACTGTGACTGTGCTCTGTTCTGTGCGGTGTGGTTGGTGTGACTGTGACTGTGCTCTGTGCTGTGCGGTGCAGTTGGTGTGACTGTGACTGTGCTCTGTGCTGTGCGGTGCGGTTGGTGTGACTGTGCTCTGTGCGGTGCGGTTGGTGTGACTGTGACTGTGCTCTGTGCGGTGCGGTTGGTGTGACTGTGACTGTGCTCTGTGCGGTGCGTTTGGTGTGACTGTGACTGTGCTCTGTTCTGTGCAGTGCGGTTGGTGTGACTGTGACTGTGTTCTGTGCGGTGCGGTTGGTGTGACTGTGACTGTGCTCTGTGCGGTGCGGTTGGTGTGACTGTGACTGTGCTCTGTTCTGTGCGGTGCGGTTGGTGTGACTGTGACTGTGCTCTGTGCTGTGCGGTGCAGTTGGTGTGACTGTGACTGTGCTCTGTGCTGTGCGGTGCGGTTGGTGTGACTGTGACTGTGCTCTGTGCGGTGCGGTTGGTGTGACTGTGACTGTGCTCTGTGCGGTGCGGTTGGTCTGACTGTGACTGTGCTCTGTGCGGTGCGGTTGGTGTGACTGTGACTGTGCTCTGTGCGGTGCGGTTGGTGTGACTGTGACTGTGCTCTGTGCGGTGCGGTTGGTGTGACTGTGACTGTGCTCTGTGCGGTGCGGTTGGTGTGACTGTGACTGTGCTCTGTGCGGTGCGGTTGGTGTGACTGTGACTGTGCTCTGTTCTGTGCGGTGCGGTTGGTGTGACTGTGACTGTGCTCTGTGCTGTGCGGTGCAGTTGGTGTGACTGTGACTGTGCTCTGTGCTGTGCGGTGCGGTTGGTGTGACTGTGACTGTGCTCTGTGCGGTGCGGTTGGTGTGACTGTGACTGTGCTCTGTGCGGTGCGGTTGGTCTGACTGTGACTGTGCTCTGTGCGGTGCGGTTGGTGTGACTGTGACTGTGCTCTGTGCGGTGCGGTTGGTGTGACTGTGACTGTGCTCTGTGCGGTGCGGTTGGTGTGACTGTGACTGTGCTCTGTGCGGTGCGGTTGGTGTGACTGTGACTGTGCTCTGTTCTGTGCGGTGCGGTTGGTGTGACTGTGACTGTGTTCTGTGCGGTGCGGTTGGTGTGACTGTGACTGTGCTCTGTGCGGTGCGGTTGGTGTGACTGTGGTGACTCAGTTTCTTCAACTTCTGCAGCCGCTTCATAATCAGGTTAGTGATCAATATTTTATTTATATGTATATATATGTTGTTTGTTTTTTTGTGCACTAGTCTGGGGCTGGGCATTGGCACTTGGGCAGCTGAGCACAGAAAGAAGAACCAAGTTTTGCCACTAATACGCAGGTAATGTAGAAATTCAACTTGAACTGAGTCTGACCGTTAGTGCAAGACAAGTTGAAGTTCTCCATTACCTGCGTACAGCTACCAAAGTAATGTAGACTTTATAATCTGACCTGTTATTTACACTCTTCCCCCAGGCCTGTAACCCAGCCCTATGCTATAAATAACAGGTCAGATGATAAAATCTACTCTTTTTGGTAGCCGTAGGGTTAACTATTTGCTGCTGTTTAGAAGCTGTAGGCAGGCTGCGTCCCTGTGCTGAAGAAGATAGAGTTGCTCTTTAGACACCAGGGAGGGTTGATTTACAGCTGGTGGGGAAGGCTGTGACTGTCTGTGGGGCTGCTCCGTATTAGGCTGCTGAATTTCTAATCTACAACAGGCCCAGTAATAAATGATCGGCTCACTGTTAAAATAAGTCCCAAGTTAATAGAGCTCTGATTTTATAACATTACTAGACAGGATTGTCTGTACAAATAGATCTCCTTTATTAATAATGAATGATGGATGGTATATTAACTTAATAAGATAATAATAATAGAGATCTATTTATACAGACAATCCTAGTAATGTTATAAAAATAGAGCTCTTATTGCACTAACCATGTAACTGGGCATCATTTCTGTAAATTTTGTTTGCCTGACATGGCAACTGAAATAAGATGCCAAAGCCTATTCCTATGGAGCCTCAATACTTAATGTTTTTTGTCAGAGATTACAGGAATTTATTAAATTATATTCTGCCACAACTGCCATTTAAGTATTAACATGTAGTTGGTGTAAATATATATATTTTTACTAATCTTTACTAATCTATTGGCTGATCGGAACAGCCAATAGAATGCGAGTTCAATACGATTGGCTGATTGGATCAGCCAATCGGATTGAACTTCAATTTGATTGGCTGATTGCATCAGCCAATCAGATTTTTCCTACCTTAATTCCGATTGGCTGATAGAATTCTATCAGCTAATCGGAATTGAAGGGACGCCATCTTGGATGACGTCCCTTAAAGGAACCTTCATTCGTCGTTAGTCCGTCGGTAGAAGAGGATGGCTCCGCGTCGGCTCCTTTGAAGATGGCTCCGCTCCGGATGGATGAAGATTGAAGACGCCGCCTGGATGAACACTTCTACCAGATGGAGAACCTCTTCTTGCCCCGCCTGGATGAAGACTTCTACCGGATCAAGGACCTTCTCTGCGCACCTTGGATGAAGAATTCGGCTCGGCTGAGTGAAGACGACTCAAGGTAGGGAGATCTTCAGGGGGTTAGCGATAGGTTTTTTTAAGGGGGGTTTGGGTGGGTTAGAGTAGGGGTATGTGGGTGGTGGGTTGTAATGTTGGGGGGTATTGTATTTTATTTTCAGTTAAAAGAGCTGATTACTTTTGTATTTTAGAATAGGGTAGGGAATTTATTTTGGGGGGCTTTTTTATTTTATTAGGGGGCTTAGATTAGGTGTAATTAGTTTAAACTGCTTGTAATTCTTTTTTATTTTTTTGTAATTTAGTGTTTGTTTTTGTATTATAGAATAGTTTATTTTATTGTATTTTATTTTAGGTAATTGTAGGTAATTTATTTAATTAATTTATTGATAGTGTAGTGTTAGGTTTAACTGTAACTTAGGTTAGGATTTATTTTACAGGTAATTTTGTATTTATTTTAACTAGGTAGCTATTAAATAGTTAATAACTATTTAATAGCTATTGTACCTAGTTAAAATAAATACAAAGTTGCCTGTAAAATAAAAATAAATCCTAAAATAGCTACAATGTAATTATTAATTATATTGTAGCTATTTTAGGGTTTATTTTATAGGTAAGTATTTAGTTTTAAATAGGAATAATTTAGTTAATTTTAGGAATATTATTTTGTTTAATACAAAATTATATTTATGTTAGGGTTAGGGTTAGAGTTAGAGTTAGGTTTAGGGGTTAATAACTTTATTATAGTAGTGGCGACGGTGCGGGCGGGAGATTAGGGGTTAATAATTGTAGGTAGGTGGCGGCGATGTTAGGGAGGGCAGATTAGGGGTTAATACTATTTATTCTAGGGTTTGTAAGGCGGGAGTGCGGCGGTTTAGGGGTTAATACATTTATTATAGTGGCGGCGAGGTCCGGTCGGCAGATTAGGGGTTAATACTTGAAGTTAGGTGTCGCAGATGTTAGGGAGGGCAGATTAGGGGTTAATACTATTTATTATAGGGTTTGCGAGGCGGGAGTGAGGCAGTTTAGGGGTTAATACATTTATTATAGTGGCGGCAAGGTCCGGTCAGCAGATTAGGGGTTAATAAGTGTAGTTAGGTAGCGGCGACGTTGGGGGGGCAGATTAGGGGTTAATAAATATAATATAGGGGTCAGCTATGTTAGGGGCAGCAGATTAGGGGTTCATAGGGATAATGTAGGTGGCGGCGGTGTCCGGTCGGAAGATTAGGGGTTAAAATTTTTTATTATAGTGATGGCGATGTGGGGGGGCCTCGGTTTAGGGGTACATAGGTAGTTTATGGGTGTTAGTGTACTTTAGAGCACAGTAGTTAAGAGCTTTATATTCCAGCATTAGCCCATAAAGCTCTTAACTACTGACTTTTTTGTCGTTAGGAGTCTTGTCGGTAGAGGGTCTACCGCTCACTTCTCCCAAGACTCCAAATACCAGAGTTAGGCAGATCCCATTGAAAAGATAGGATACGCAATTGGCGTAAGGGGATCTGCGGTAGCCTGGAAGTGCAGTAGGGAAGTGAGCGGTGGACCCTTTCCTGCCTGACTCTAAATACCAGTGGGCGGTAAAAAGCAGCGTTAGGACCCCTTAACGATGCTTTTGACGGCTAACGCCAAACTCTAAATCTAGCCTATAATTAGCTCCAAGGAGCCACACTTGGGTATTTTTATGGTGTTTGTACTTTTTATAAAAGGGCAGGTGCCCAAAACATTGCTCTTTGAAACTAATAAAGCATTGCCTTCTGCTAGAGAGTGCAAGTTGTCTTCTTTATTTATGAAATTTTATAGGAATGCTTCAGATACACAAAAGCAATTCCTTCCTTCTTATGAATAATGAAACAACTTTACAATATATTTTCATTATTTATTTTGCCCCCTTTCTCATGTAATTTAGCACTGAAAGTTGAGCAATTTCTAATTATCAGAACATGGAATGCACCTTGCCGACTTCTCAAGGCTAAACCTGCTACATATATGTCCCTAATTGGTTTTAGTGGATAACAGCTGCAAAACTCTTTATACTAACTTTTTGACAGCAGCTAGCCTTGTTGTCTGGGGAATAAAGCCCAGGGGCCCGATCCGATATGCAGCGTCGCCCACAAAAGCCAGCAACGCCAGATTTTGTGCTGGTTTGGTATTACATATACGGCGTAGCATACAACTTACGCCCGTATATTTCACCCGTCGCCCACAAATTTTACTCCCATAAGCTAACATATAAACCCCCCGCAATTTGGTATCCAATATCCAGCGCAAGGCCTCACGTGGCGAAAATGGAGAAAACTTACTCCTTTTTCACCTCGCCATAAAATGCACCCGTAGCAGGCCTTGCGATGAGTATGGGAGCACCGTAACTCCCTAAAATGCCAAAAAAAAAAAAAACTAACACATGCGCAATGTCTAACTACCTGTCAACCAAAATACCTAAGTGTTTAACCCCTAAACCACCGCTCCCGGACCCCGCCGCCACTAAATAAAGTGTTTAACCACGAAACCGCCGCCCCCGGACCCTGCCGCCACCTACATTATATGTATTAACCCCTAAACCGCCGCTCACGGACCCCGCCGCCACCTACATTATATGTATTAACCTCTAAACCGCCGCTCACGTACCCCGCCACCACCTACATTATATGTATTAACACCTAATCTGATCCCCCTACACCGCCACCACTTACATTAAATATATTACCCCATAATCTGATCCCCCTACACCGCCGCCAGCTACATTAAATGTATTACCCCCTAATCTGATCCCCCTACACCGCCACCAGCTACATTAAATATATTACCCCCAAACCTAAGTCTAACCCTAACACCCCCTAACGTAATTATTCTTTAAATAAATCTAAATAATATTATTAACTAAAGTATTCCTATTTAAAACTAAATAGTTACCTATAAAATAAACCCTAAGATAGCTACAATATAATTAATAATTACATTGTATCTAGCTTAGGGTTTATTTTTATTTTACAGTCAACTTTGTATTTATTTTAACTAGGTACAATAGCTATTAAATAGTTAACTATTTAATAGCTACCTAGTTAAAATAATTACAAAATTACCTGTAAAATAAATCCTAACCTAAGTTACAAATACACCTAACACTACACTATCAATAAATTAATTAAATTAATTAACTACAATTATCTAATATAAAATACAATTAAATAAACTAAACTATATTACAAAAAAAACAACTAAATTACAAAAAAATAAAAAAATATTACAACAATTTTAATCTAATTACACCTAATCTAAGACCCCTAATAAAATAAAAAAGCCCCCCAAAATAATAAAATTTCCCTACCCTAAACTAAATTACAAAGTAACCAGCTCTTTTACCAGCTCTTAAAAGGGCTTTTTGCGGGGCATTGCCCCAAAGTAACCAGCTCTTTTACCTGTAAAAAAAAAGCAATACAATACCCCCCCAACATTACAACCCACCACCCACACACCCCTACTCTAAAACCCACCCGATCCCCCCTTAAATAAACCTAACACTACCCCATTGAAGATCACCCTACCTTGAGCCGTCTTCACCCAACCGGGCAGAACTCTTCATCCGATGCGGGCACAAGTGGTCCTCCAGCCGGGCAGAAATCTTCATCCGCGGCTCCATCTTCAAGACCTCCGACGCGGAACATCCTCCTCGGCCGACGGACTAACGACGAATGAAGGTTCCTTTAAATGACGTCATCCAAGATGGCATCCCTCGAATTCCGATTGGCTGATAGGATTCTATCAGCCAATCGGAATTAAGGTTGGAAAAATCCGATTGGTCGATTGAATCAGCCAATCGGATTGAAGTTCAATCCAATTGGCTCATTGGATCAGCCAATAGAATGCAACGTCAATTCTATTGGCTGATCCAATCAGCCAATCGGATTGAACTTCAATCCGATTGGCTGATTACATCAGTCAATCAGATTTTTCCCACCTTAATTCCGATTGGCTGATAGAATCCTATCAGCCAATCGGAATTTGAGGGATGCCATCTAGGATGACGTCATTTAAAGGAACCTTCATTTGTCGTTAGTCCGTCGGCCGAGGAGGATGTTCCGCGTCGGAGGTCTTGAAGATGGAGCCGCGGATGGATGAAAACTTCTGCCGGATGGAGGACCTCTTCTGCCCCGCTTGGATGAAGACTTCTGCCAGATGGAGGACCTCTTCTGCCCCGATCGGATGAAGACTTCTGCCCGGCTGGAGGACCACTTGTGCCGCATCGGATGAAGAGTTCGGCCCGGTTGGGTGAAGACGGCTCAAGGTAGGGTGATCTTCAATGGGGTAGTGTTAGGTTTATTTAAGGGGGGATCGGGTGGGTTTTAGAGTAGGGGTGTGTGGGTGGTGGGTTGTAATGTTGGGGGGGGTATTGCTTTTTTTTTTACAGGTAAAAGAGCTGATTACTTTGGGGCAATGCCCCGCAAAAAGCCTTTTTAAGGGCTGGTAAAAGAGCTGGTTACTTTGTAATTTAGTTTAGGGTAGGGAAATTTTATTATTTTGGGGGGCTTTTTATTTTATTAGGGGGCTTAGATTAGGTGTAATTAGATTAAAATTCTTGTAATATTTTTTTTATTTTTTGGTAATTTAGTGTTTGTTTTTGTAATTTAATTTAGTTTATTTAATTGTATTTTATATTAGATAATTGTAGTTAATTTATTTAATTAATTTATTGATAGTGTAGTGTTAGGTGTATTTGTAACTTAGGTTAGGATTTATTTTACAGGTAATTTTGTAATTATTTTAACTAGGTAGCTATTAAATAGTTATTAACTATTTAATAGCTATTGTACCTAGTTAAAATAAATACAAAGTTATCTGTAAAATAAATATAAATCCTAAAATAGCTACAATGTAATTATTAATTACATTGTAGCTATCCTAGGGTTTATTTTATAGGTAAGTATTTAGTTTTAAATAGGAATACTTTAGTTAATAATATTAATATTATTTAGATTTATTTAAATAATAATTAAGTTAGGGGGGTGTTAGGGTTAGACTTAGATTATGTCAGGGCACAGGTAAATACATATTTATATATATATATGTATGTCAATAGGACAGGGAAATATGTTTATGTATGAAACCATATTTGTATCAGATATTACTGGAATAAGGTTTAAATTCTGATGTCAGGATTTGACTCAGAAACCTTCACAAATTGAATATACATCTCCAGGCTGAGCTACAGACAACAGGTCTCAAGAAACAAAAGGAAAACATTTGCTTCTTAATTAGTAAGTGCAAATTTCATAGCACTCTGTACCCCATGTGGTGAGCAAGAGACGAAGAGCCTGGATACACACTCATATATGGACTTCCTGCCAACAAAGGAGCTGAAAATTGACAGCTGCCTGTTAAGTGACTCAGGCTGTGTGGCTGATAACACCAGAATACACGTGACACAGACATTGTGTCTAGGGAAGGATAGCATACAGTGAAGGCACATGGCTTACATTATGATTTCAAAGCAACTGTACTTAGATTTTAAATAAAAATAAATACATTTTTGCAAAGGGAACAACACTAGTTTCATATGTGTTTGGAATAATTCAAATAACCCAGATAGGTATATATATATGGGACTGAGATATTTTATATTAAATGAATGATTGCTATGTTGAGTAATGACTACATCAAATACATATGAATGCTTGGATCATTTCTAATAATTATTTCTATTTTTATTGCAGACAACCATTGGTCATGGGCATCAATCTATACACTTAGAAATAGGTGCACTAAATACCTCAGCCTCTGTGTTTTTAAGAACATGAATAGATATTTGTGAAACTAAAATTAGATTAGGGAGTAATACATTTAATGTAGCTGGCGGCGGGGTCCGGGAGCGGCGGTTTAGGGGTTAATACATTTATTATTAGGAGTGAGAGGGGGGATTGCGGATATAGGGGTATACGTGTCGGGCTATTTTTGGGAGGCAGGTTAGACAGTTACGGGAGATTTGATATTTTAGTTACTATTTTTAGGTGCAGGCAGTTTCTAAAGTGCCGTAAGTCACTGGCGACTCCAGAAATTTGTACTTACGCTTATTTGTGGACATCGCTAGTTTGTCCGACTTACAGCACTTTAGCAACTGCCGGTTGTATATGTAATACCCCGATGTGCGAGGTGAAACTCGCTTGCGCCGAAAACTACGCCATATATCGGATCGCGCCCTAGATTAGTAAATATACAAAATGGTGGGTGGAGTTTGACTACTGGAGAATAGCTGCAGTAAAAAGGATGTTAATTTGTTTTAAAATGTTAAAGGAGCATTAAACACAACATTTTGCTTTCATGTTTCATACAACATTAAACAACTTTACATTATACTTCTGTTATCTAATTTGATTTTTTCTTTTGGTATCCTTTGAAAAGCACACCTATGGCTCTTGTCGTTGGCTCATTTAATGTGTTCAGTTAGCATCCAGTAGTGCATTACTGCATATCCTTCAACAAAGGATACCAAAAGAATGAAGCCAGTGCCTCACCCACCTCTGACCTCACATCACTGCGGCAGATTAGGGGTTAATAACTGTGTGTAGGTGACGGGGATGTCAGGGGCAGCAGATTAGGGGTTAATAACTGTATGTAGGTAGCGGCGATATCGGGGGTGGCAGATTAAGGGTTAATAATTTATGTAGGTAACAGGGATAACAGGGGCAGCAGATTAGGGGTAAATAACTGTATGTAGGTGACGGGGATGTCAGGGGCGGCAGATTAGGGGTTAATAACTGTATGTAGGTGACTGGGATGTCAGGGGCAGCAGATTAGGGGTTAATAATTTATGTAGGTGACGGGGATGTCAGGGGCAGCAGATTAGGGGTTAATAACTGTATGTAGGTGGCGGTGATGTTTGGGGCAGCAGATTAGGGGTTAATAACTGTGTGTAGGTGACGGGGATGTCAGGGGCAGCAGATTAGGGGTTAATAACTGTGTGTAGGTGACGGGGATGTCAGGGGCAGCAGATTAGGGGTTAATAACTGTGTGTAGGTGACGGGGATGTCAGGGGTAGCAGATTAGGGGTTAATAACTGTGTGTAGGTGACGGGGATGTCTGGGGCAGCAGATTAGGGGTTAATAACTGTGTGTAGGCGACGGGGATGTCTGGGGCAGCAGATTAGGGGTTAATAACTGTGTGTAGGTGACGGGGATGTCTGGGGCAGCAGATTAGGGGTTAATAACTGTGTGTAGGTGACGGGGATGTCAGGGGCAGCAGATTAGGGGTTAATAACTGTGTGTAGGTGACGGGGATGTCAGGGGCAGCAGATTAGGGGTTAATAACTGTGTGTAGGTGACAGGGATAACAGGGGCAGCAGATTAGGGGTTAATAACTGTGTGTAGGTGACGGGGATGTCAGGGGCAGCAGATTAGGGGTTAATAACTGTGTGTAGGTGACGGGGATGTCAGGGGCAGCAGATTAGGGGTTAATAACTGTGTGTAGGTGACAGGGATAACAGGGGCAGCAGATTAGGGGTTAATAACTGTATGTAGGTGGCGGTGATGTTTGGGGCAGCAGATTAGGGGTTAATAACTGTATGTAGGTGGCGGTGATGTTTGGGGCAGCAGATTAGGGGTTAATAACTGTGTGTAGGTAGCGGCGATATCGGAGGCGGCAGATTAAGGGTTAATAACGGTATGTAGGTGACGGGGATATCAGGGGCAGTAGATTAGGGGTTAATAACTGTGTGTAGGTGACGGGGATGTCAGGGGCAGTAGATTAGGGGTTAATAACTGTGAGTATGTGACAGGGATGTCAGGAGCAGCAGATTAGGGGTTAATAACTGTGTGTAGGTGACGGGGATGTCATTGGCAGTAGATTAGGGGTTAATAACTGTGAGTAGGTGACGGGGATGTCAGGGGCAGTAGATTAGGGGTTAATAACTGTGAGTAGGTGACGGGGATGTCAGGAGCAGCAGATTAGGGGTTAATAACTGTGTGTAGGTGACAGGGATAACAGGGGCAGCAGATTGGGGTTAATAACTGTGTGTAGGTGGCAGCGATATTGGGGCAGCAGATTAGGGGTTAATAACTGTGTGTAGGTGGCAGCAATATTGGGGCAGCAGATTAAGGGTTAATAATTGTGTGTAGGTGGCAGCAATGTTTGGGGCAGTAGATTAGGGGTTAATAACTGTGTGTAGGTGACGGGGATGTCGGGCAGCAGATTAGGGGTTAATAACTGTGTTTAGGTGACGGGGATGTCAGGGGCAGCAGATTAGAGGTTAATAACTGTGTGTAGGTGGCAGCAATGTCTGGGGCAGCAGATTAGGGGTTAATAACTGTGTGTAGGTGACGGGGATGTCAGGGGCAGCAGATTAGGGGTTAATAACTGTGTGTAGGTGGCGGTGATGTTTGGGGCAGCAGATTAGGGGTGTTTAGACGTGGGGTTTATGTTAGGGTGTTAGGTTTAAACGTTATTTTCTTTTTCCCCATAAACATCAATGGGGTTACGTTACGGAGCTTTTGTTTCTGCGATCGCAGGCGTTAGGCCGGCTCTCCCCACTGATGTCTATGGGGAAATCGTGCACGAGCACGTCAAAGCAGCGCTTGTTTTCGGTGCAGTATGGAGCTCAATGCAACCGTTTCGCTCGCGCAAGCCTGCTTTTTACAAACTTGTAATACCAGCGCTATAAGGAGGTGAAATAACGCTGCTTTTGTGGCGGTCATTAAAATCCCTATAGCGCTCGAAACTCGCAATCTAGCTGTATGTATATTACTTTATACTGTTGTTTTCTATGTATATTACTTTATACTGTTGTTTTCTATGTATATTACTTTATACTGTTGTTTTCTATGTATATTACTTTATGTTGTTGTTTTCTATGTATATTACTTTATACTGTTGTTTTCTATGTATATTACTTCATACTGTTGTTTTCTATGTTTATTACTTTATACTGTTGTTTTCTATGTATATTACTTTATACTGTTGTTTTCTATGTATATTACTTCATACTGTTGTTTCTATGTATATTACTTTATACTGTTGTTTTATATGTATATTACTTTATACTGTTGTTTTATATGTATATTACTTTATACTGTTGTTTTCTATGTATATTACTTTATACTGTTGTTTTCTATGTATATTACTTTATACTGTTGTTTTCTATGTATATTACTTTATACTGTTGTTTTCTATGTATATTACTTCATACTGTTGTTTCTATGTATATTACTTTATACTGTTGTTTTCTATGTATATTACTTCATACTGTTGTTTCTATGTATATTACTTTATACTGTTGTTTTCTATGTATATTACTTTATACTGTTGTTTTCTATGTATATTACTTTATGTTGTTGTTTTCTATGTATATTACTTTATGTTGTTGTTTTCTATGTATATTACTTTATACTGTTGTTTTCTATGTATATTACTTTATACTGTTGTTTTCTATGTATATTACTTTATACTGTTGTTTTCTATGTATATTACTTCATACTGTTGTTTCTATGTATATTACTTTATACTGTTGTTTTCTATGTATATTACTTTATGTTGTTGTTTTCTATGTATATTACTTTATGTTGTTGTTTTCTATGTATATTACTTCATACTGTTGTTTTCTATGTATATTACTTTATACTGTTGTTTTCTATGTATATTACTTTATACTGTTGTTTTCTATGTATATTACTTCATACTGTTGTTTCTATGTATATTACTTTATACTGTTGTTTTCTATGTATATTACTTTATACTGTTGTTTTCTATGTATATTACTTTATGTTGTTGTTTTCTATGTATATTACTTTATGTTGTTGTTTTCTATGTATATTACTTCATACTGTTGTTTTCTATGTATATTACTTCATACTGTTGTTTCTATGTATACTACTTTATACTGTTGTTTTCTATGTATATTACTTTATACTGTTGTTTTCTATGTATATTACTTTATGTTGTTGTTTTCTATGTATATTACTTTATGTTGTTGTTTTCTATGTATATTACTTTATGTTGTTGTTTTCTATGTATATTACTTCATACTGTTGTTTTCTATGTATATTACTTTATACTGTTGTTTTCTATGTATATTGCTTTATACTGTTGTTTTCTATGTATATTACTTTATACTGGTGTTTTATATGTATATTACTTTATACTGTTATTTTCTATGTATATTGCTTCATACTGTTGTTTTCTATGTATATTGCTTCATACTGTTGTTTTCTATGTATATTACTTTATGTTGTTGTTTTCTATGTATATTACTTTATACTGTTGTTTTCTATGTATATTGCTTTATACTGTTGTTTTCTATGTATATTACTTTATACTGGTGTTTTATATGTATATTGCTTTATACTGTTGTTTTCTATGTATATTACTTTATACTGGTGTTTTATATGTATATTACTTTATACTGTTGTTTTCTATGTATATTGCTTCATACTGTTGTTTTCTATGTATATTGCTTCATACTGTTGTTTTCTATGTATATTACTTTATGTTGTTGTTTTCTATGTATATTACTTCATACTGTTGTTTTCTATGTATATTGCTTTATACTGTTGTTTCTATGTATGTTACTTTATGTTGTTTTCTATGTATATTACTTCATACTGTTGTTTTCTATGTATATTGCTTTATACTGTTGTTTCTATGTATATTGCTTCATACTGTTGTTTTCTATGTATATTGCTTTATACTGTTGTTTCTATGTATATTGCTTTATACTGATGTTTTCTATGTATATTGCTTTATACTGGTGTTTTCTATGTATATTGCTTTATACTGGTGTTTTCTATGTATATTACTTTATGTTGTTGTTTTCTATGTATATTACTTCATACTGTTGTTTTCTATGTATATTGCTTTATACTGTTGTTTCTATGTATATTGCTTTATACTGTTGTTTCTATGTATATTGCTTCATACTGTTGTTTTCTATGTATATTACTTCATACTGTTGTTTTCTATGTATATTACTTCATACTGTTGTTTTCTATGTATATTACTTTATACTGTTGTTTTCTATGTATATTGCTTCATACTGTTGTTTTCTATGTATATTACTTCATACTGTTGTTTTCTATGTATATTGCTTCATACTGTTGTTTTGTATGTATATTGCTTCATACTGTTGTTTTGTATGTATATTGCTTCATACTGATGTTTTCTATGTATATTACTTCATACTGTTGTTTTATATGTATATTACTTTATACTGTTTTATATGTATATTACTTTATACTGTTGTTTTCTATGTATATTACTTTATACTGTTGTTTTCTATGTATATTGTGTCATACTGTTGTTTTCTATGTATATTACTTTATACTGTTGTTTTCTATGTATATTACTTTATGTTGTTGTTTTCTATGTATATTACTTTATACTGTTGTTTTCTATGTATATTACTTTATACTGTTGTTTTCTATGTATATTACTTTATACTGTTGTTTTCTATGTATATTACTTTATACTGTTGTTTTCTATGTATATTACTTTATACTGTTGTTTTCTATGTATATTACTTTATGTTGTTGTTTTCTATGTATATTACTTTATACTGTTGTTTTCTATGTATATTACTTCATACTGTTGTTTTCTATGTATATTACTTTATACTGTTGTTTTCTATGTATATTACTTTATACTGTTGTTTTCTATGTATATTACTTTATACTGTTGTTTTATATGTATATTACTTTATACTGGTGTTTTATATGTATATTACTTTATACTGGTGTTTTATATGTATATTACTTCACTTCATACTGTTGTTTTCTATGTATACAGAATATATATATATATATATATATATATATATATATATTAAGACATGTTTGGTAGGTTACCTTTTCTTTCTGCTCATAGAGCTTCTAAACATGTTGGCCTTTTTAATAGGATCCTCCTTATCCGATCGTTCATGTGGCTGAGGCTGTTCTATGAATGACAATGGATCCTTACCTAGGGTTGTTTCATCTCTGTGTTCCAATCCTTACTTTCTAGGGGGAGGTTGTTTCCTATTTGTATGTGGTTAGAACCTTAAGTTATATTGTCTTGCTTCTCCTTATTTATCTGGCACTCTGGTAGGTGCATGAATCAGAGGGTCTCTACTGTTTTTTGTTCCGTCTAACTCAAAGGTTGTTTAGATTTGCATATTTAGGTGCTACCCATGCAATGTCCTTTTCCTGGGCTTTCAAGAACGAGGCGTCAATTGAACAGTTTTGTAAGGTTGCGCCCTGGTCCTACTTACATACTGTCTCAAATTGTTTTGTTTTTTTCTAATTTGATGTTTTTTCTCAGCTGAGGTTTCCTTGGGGAGTAAAAGTTCTTCCAGAGGTGATGCCTATTACTTAGGATTGCTTTCACTACCATTCCCTATGCGTGTACTCCACAGATTGGGTATTAGTTTCCCATAGGTAATAAATTAATTTGTGGACTCTCGCTGTCATTAGAAAGAAAACATCATTTATGATTACCTGACAAATTATTTTCTTTCATGGAACGAGCCCGTCCTGAAACTTTGTAGTCTTTGGCACCTCTATACCCCTTGTATCGCTCTTCTTTTCCTCTGCGTGAACTACTGGAAGGGTATAGGAAGTGGGAGGAATATTTCAATGCTCTGTTTGGGGATGTGTTTGCCTCCTCCTGGTGGCCAGGTGAAGTATTTTCCATAGGTAATGAATGAATTTGGATATTCTCTTTGCCAAGAAAGAAAAGAATGTATCAGGTAAGCATAAATTATGTTATAATGTAAACTCAATACAAGTCACTATGTAACTCCAGCTTACCAATGCATTTCATTAAACAAGTGAACAACTTCTGGGATTAGAGACAAATATCACAGAGTTGTCAGCACTGTCACACAGACTCACGGTAAAGATTTAATTACTGATAAATACAAAATGTAACCCTGTATAACAGGTAAATGATTTATAATATATACTTCATACAAGTCACTATGTAACCAGGGCCGGACTGGGAATAAAAAGCAGCCCTGGAAAACTTGGAGACCAGCCCTATTTTTCGTTGAGCCAGTAGAAAATGCAAGCCCCATTTTTCTCAAAGGAGATTACTAGGATACTCCATCCCCCAATATTTTTTTTAAATATATTGGTTTGTATTAAATAAAAGTGCCAGATAGTTGTTATATAGGCACCTTACAACCCAATTGCATCTATTATTCACCCCTTTAAATTGTAGCTTTCCAGCCCCCGCTGCTGCAACCCACCAGGAAATCTCCTGGTAGGCCAATCCGGCCTTGTATGTAACTCCAGTTTAGCGATACATTTCATTACACAACAAGTGCACAACTTCTGGTATTAGACACAAATATCGCAGAAAGCTTTATTTGTGATACAATTGCACTGCTATCTCATGTGCACCATGAGGATAATGTTTCACATCTACTAACATCCTTCTGTGGTGCACTTCATAGTCACACTCAGCACCAATCCTGGAGAGACCAGCTTCAAAGGCTTTCTGATCCAGGCTCGGGACAACAACAATTCAGCCCTAGGAATGTTTGAGGTCAGCGGCTCTGATGTACAGACCCTGCAATGCACCAATGCGGCGGTAAGTCTATATTGTGCCCCTCGCAGTATTGTTGGAGGGTGAGTAATGCAGTATGAGGAGCATGTTCAGTTTATTGCTGCTGCTTACTGTGTATACTGTGATGTGTCCTCAGAACACCATCAGTCACACGTCCAGTGACTTAAAATCCAGCATTCATGTGACCTGGGTGGCTCCAGATTCCAACGTCTCTGACATACAATTCAGGTGAGAAATGGTAGTACTGGGCTTTGATGTCTGGACACAGTTTGCAAGTTAATCAAATATGAGCTGATCCTAAATCCAGTGGTTTATTTAGTGTGTGTTCTGCCCTTAACACGTTAAATCTGAGACCCCCAAACCCACACTCACACTGCACTATTAATATTCATTGGATCAGGAGACTATATTAAAGGGATGAGACAATACTCCGCAGGCCTAAAAAGAAAAGATGGTGAGCTTATTTGGTACAGGAAAATATGTTCTTTACCAAACCACATTTGTAAATACCACCATTAAAATTCAACAAATAAAGATTAAATCATTTTCAATATTTAATACTTTAATTCACCTGCCAGCCATGATCTCCCATCCTCATTCAATTTGCAATTAGTGCAGAGGGTAACCTAACCTAATCTTTCTGGTACAGGACCTATAAACCTTCACGTCAAAGACTGTTTGTTGTGTTAAAAGCAGAGTGACACAGGTTTATGCCACATGACTCCTCAGCACATCTAACTATCTCCTTAAGCCATCTAACCATCTCCTTAAGACATCTAACCATCTCCTCAGCACATATAGCCATCTCCTTAAGATATCTAACCATCTCCTTAATACATCTAACCATCTCCTCAGCACATATAGCCATCTCCTTAAGGCATCTAACCATCTCCTCAGCGCATATATCCATCTCCTTAAGATATCTAACCATCTCCTAAGCACATATAACCATCTCCTTAAGATATCTACCATCTCCTCTGGACATATAACCATCTCCTTAAGCCATCTAACCATCTCCTCAGCGCATATAGCCATCTCCTTAAGACATCTAACCACCTCCTCAGCACATATAGCCATCTCCTTATGGCATCTAACCATCTCCTCAGCTCATATAGCCATCTCTTTAAGACATCTAACCATCTCCTCAGCATATATAGCTATCTCCTTAAGACAGCTAAGCATCTCCTCAGCACATATAACCATCTCCTTAAGACATCTAAACATCTCCTCAGCACATACAGTCATCTCCTTAAGACATCTAACCATCTCCTCAGCACATATAGCCATCTCCTTAAGACATCTAACCATCTCCTCAGTACATATAGCCATCTCCTTAAGACATCTAACTATCTCCTCAGCACATATAACCATCTCCTTAAGACATCTAACCATCTCCTCAGCACATACAGTCATCTCCTTAAGACATCTAACCATCTCCTCAGCACATATTGCCATCTCCTTAAGACATCTAACCATCTCCTCAGCACATATAGCTATCTCCTTAAGGCATCTAACATCTCCTCAGCACATATAGCAATCTCCTCAGCACATATAGCCATCTCCTTAAGACATCTAACCACCTCATCAGCACATATAGCCATCTCCTTATGACATCTAACCATCTCCTCAGCACATATAGCCATCTCCTTAAGGCATGTAACCGTCTCTTCAGCCCATATAACCATCTCCTTAAGACATCTAACCATCTCCTCAGCACATATAGCCATCTCCATACAACATCTAACAATCTCCTCACCGCATATAGCCATCTCCTTAAGACATCTAACCACCTCCTCAGCACATATAGCCATCTCCCTACGGCATCTAACCATCTCTTCAGCGCATATAGCCCTTTCTTTAAGGCATTTAACCATCTCTTCAGCACATCTAGCCATCTCCTTATGGCATCTAACCATCTCCTCAGCACATATAGCCATCTCCTTAAGGCATGTAACCATCTCCTCAGTACATATAGCCATCTCCTTAAGGCATGTAACCATCTCTTTAGCGCATATAGCCATCTCCTTACGACATCTAACCATCTCCTTATGACATACAGTATATCCAGTGCAACAGCACCTATAGCCACCTTGTTAGGACATCTAGCCATCTCCTTAGGACATGTATCCAGCTCCTCAGCACATATATCTATCCACTTGGGACATCTAATATCGCCTCAGCAGATATATCCAGCTTTTCAGCACATAGAAATTTTCTTAGGACAGCAAACCATCTCCTCAGCACATATAGCCATCTACTTAGGACATCTAACCATCTTAGTGAGGTATATATAGTCATATCCTCAGAAAATATTTCTAGCTTGTCATGATATATAGCAAGTTCTTCAGTACAAATGACCATCTCCTCAGGATAAATTTCTCGCTTCTCAGTACATATTACTAGCTCCTCAACACACATAGTCATCTCCTTAGGACAGATAGCCAGCTCCTCAGGAAATATTACTAGCTCCTCGTGATATTTAGCTTTCACCTTTGTATGCATTGCCAACTCCCCATGAAATAAATATTGCTAGCTCTTTAGTGTGTAACTATTTATTGCTCTATCTATTATATATATATATATATATATATATATATATATATATATATATATATATATATATAAATAAATATATATATATATATATATATATATATTATTATTTTTTATATATATATATATATATAAAACACGGAAAGGGGACTGCACTCCAAAACCGGACCAGGTACACATCCCATGACCCAGCAACATGCCAGCCCTGGGTGCTAAATAGCACTCACAAAAAGCTGTGCCGTCACCGGAGTCATAGGCAGTTAACCCCAGACAGGAGTGAGTGCAATAACCATGGGGGATTGCAAAACAAATACAACACATAAAGGAAACCCAGCACTCACCAGCTAGCTCACAGCTAAGATTTAAAATGGAAAGGTTAGTCACCGCATCTGGCCAAATGGGACAAGCTCAGGCACCACGTCAAGGTCCTTTCCAACACCTGAGTCCCTAACACAGCCACACAATGCAGGCTCTCAAAGCCAGACAAACTGGGAACAAGGGAGGGGTGCACAGGTATATGTAATCACCCAGCAACACACAAAACACGGAAAGGGGACTGCACTCCAAAACCGGACCAGGTACACATCCCATGACCCAGCAACATGCCAGCCCTGGGACCTTGACGTGGTGCCTGAGCTTGTCCCATTTGGCCAGATGCGGTGACTAACCTTTCCATTATAAATCTTAGCTGTGAGCTAGCTGGTGAGTGCTGGGTTTCCTTTTTGTGTTGTATTTATTTTGTAATCCCCCATGGTTCTTGCACCAACTCCTGTCTGGGGTTAACTGCTTATGACTCCAGTGACGGCACAGCTTTTTGTGAGTGCTATTTAGCAGCCAGGGCTGGCATGTTGCTGGGTCATAGGATGTGTACCTGGTCCGGTTTTTGAGTGCAGTCCCCTTTCCAAGTTTTGTATGTTGCTGGGTGATTACATATACCTGTGCACCCCTCCCTTGTTCACAGTTTGTCTGGCTTTGAGAGCCTGCATTGTGTGGCTGTGTTAGGGACTCAGGTGTTGGACAGGACCTTGACGTGGTGCCTGAGCTAGTCCCATTTGGCCAGATGTGGTGACTAACCTTTCCATTCTAAATCTTAGCTGTGAGCTAGCTGATGAGTGCTGGATTTCCTTTATGTGTTTTATATATATATATATATATATATATATATATATATATATATATATATATATATATAAAAAGGGTTCAAAATTTCCACTAGCCATTGGCGAGTGGAAATTTAACAGTGGCGAGTAAAAATTAGTGAATAAATATCTACAAATATCTAAAGGGATATTATATATCCATAAAAGGGCAAGTATATCTTATTCCTCTAGGGCTATAGTGACCCCATTTACTGCTTAGATTGTTACGTCTGAGAGGGTAAACACAGGCAGAGAGAAATTGGAGAGGAAAAGTGAAAGGGAAGAAAAAGATTGCATTAAGAAAGAGTGGAGAAATTAAAAAAGGTTAGAGATTTGAGAGAGAAGAAAGAGTGTAAAGAGAAGATATGACCTGAGAGAAAAGGGAGGGGAAGGGAGGGGGTACAAAGAGAGATTGCATAGAGGAGGGACGGTAGAAAGATAAATTAGATAATTATAAAACATTTTTCCAGGTCTGCTATGACCTTACATTAATTTCAACACCCTCTGCTTTCTGTCCACCTGTTGTCTTCCCTAGAAACCTAGTTGATGTTGTTAACTTTGTCAATGTATTACTGTATGTAGCATTATTCAATTTATGGTATAAAACAAAATTAATATAAAAAAATGACTCCACAATAAGGTGCTTCACATTGGCTAAACATATGCAAAGGGGGGGGGGGGGGGTCAGGGGTGTGGCGTGTGTGGATCAAAAGGGGTGAGTAATATTTTGGGCTAGCTAGTAGCTTAGAGCTTGACTGTATATATATATGTATATATGTAGCTAGCACATCAGGACATATTACTTACTGGCTTCTAAGGATATATAGCCAGCTTCTTAGAACATTTAACCAGCATATAACAAGCTCTTCAGTTCCTATGGCCATCTCCTCAGGACATTTTGCTAGCTCCTTGTGACATATTGCTAGTTTCTCAGGATATATAGCCAGCTCCTCGTGACATATTGTGTGCTCCTCATGACATATTGCTAGCTCCTCATGACATATTGCTAGCTCCTCAGGATATATTGCTAGCTCCTCATGACATATTGCTAGCTCCTCGTGACATATTGTGTGCTCCTCATGACATATTGCTAGCTCCTCATGACATATTGCTAGCTCCTCATTACATATTGCTAGCTCCTCATGACATATTGCTAGCTCCTCATGACATATTGCTAGCTCCTCATGACATATTGCTAGCTCCTCATGACATATTGCTAGCTCCTCAGGATATATTGTGTGCTCCTCATGACATATTGCTAGCTCCTCAGGACATATTGCTTGTTCCTCAGATCATATAACAAGATCTTCAGGACATATTGCTTGTTCCTCAGACCATATAACAAGCTCCTCAGGACATATTGCTTGTTCCTCAGACCATATAACAAGATCTTCAGGACATATTGCTTGTTCCTCAGACCATATAACAAGCTCCTCAGGACATATTGCTTGTTCCTCAGACCATATAACAAGATCTTCAGGACATATTGCTTGTTCCTCAGACCATATAACAAACTCCTCAGGACATATTGCTTGTTCCTCAGACCATTTAACAAGATCTTCAGGACATATTGCTTGTTCCTTGGGACATATATCAAGATCCTCAGTACATACTGCTAGCTCCTTAGGATATATAACAAACTCTTTAGAACATATTGCTATCTCCTCAGGATATATAGCCTGCTCCTTGTGACATATTGCTAGTTCCTTAGGATATATAGCCAGCTCCTTGTGACATATTGCTATCTCCTCAGGATATATAGCCTGCTCCTTGTGACATATTGCTAGTTCCTCAGGATATATAGCCAGCTCCTTGTGACGTATTGCTATCTCCTCAGGATATATAGCCAGCTCCTTGTGACATATTGCTATTTCCTCAGGATATATAGCCAGCTCCTTGTGACATATTGCTAGTTCCTTAGGATATATAGCCAGCTCCTTGTGACGTATTGCTATCTCCTCAGGATATATAGCCAGCTCCTTGTGACATATTGCTAGTTCCTTAGGATATATAGCCAGCACTTGTGACATGTTGCTAGTTCCTTAGGATATATAGCCAGCTCCTTGTGACATATTGCTAGTTCCTTAGGATATATAGCCAGCTCCTTGTGACATATTGCTAGTTCCTCAGGATATATACCCAGATCCTTGTGACATATTGCTAGTTCCTTAGGATATATAGCCAGCTCCTTGTGACATATTGTTAGTTCCTTAGGATATATAGCCAGCTCCTTGTGACATATTGCTAGTTCCTTAGGATATATACCCAGCTCCTCATGACATATTGCTAGTTCCTCAGGATATATAGGCAGCTCCTCATGACATATTGCTAGTTCCTCAGGATATATACCCAGCTCCTCATGACATATTGCTAGTTCCTCAGGATATATAGGCAGCTCCTCATGACATATTGCTAGTTCCTCGGTACATATAGCTAGCTCCTCAGTACATATAGCTAGCTCCTCATGACATATTGCTAGTTCCTCAGTACATATAGCTAGCTCCTCATGACATATTGCTAGTTCCTCAGTACATATAGCTAGCTCCTCATGACATATTGCTAGTTCCTCAGTACATATAGCTAGCTCCTCATGACATATTGCTAGTTCCTCAGGATATATACCCAGCTCCTCATGACATATTGCTAGTTCCTCAGGATATATACCCAGCTCCTCATGACATATTGCTTGTTCTTCAGGATATATACCCAGCTCCTCATGACATATTGCTAGTTCCTCAGGATATATAGGCATCTCCTCATGACATATTGCTTGTTCCTCAGGATATATACCCAGCTCCTCAGGACATATTGCTTGTTCCTCTGGACATAAACACAAGCTCCTCTCAACATCGCAGGATGTATAACAAGCTCCTCATTACATATCTCCTCAGGATATATAGCCAGCTCCTCAGGATATATAGCCAGCTCCTCAGGACATATTGCGTGTTCCTCAGGATATATAGCCAGCTCCTCAGGACATATTGCTTGTTCCTTAGGATATATAGCCTGCTGCTTAGGACATATTGCTAGTTCCTCAAGATATATAGCCAGCTCCTTGGGACATATTGCTAGCTCCTCAGGATATATAGCCAGTTTCTCAGGACATATTGCTTGTTCCTCTGGATATATAGCCAGCTCCTTGGTACATATTGCTAGCTCCTCAGAACATGCTGCTTGCTCCTTAGGATATATAGCCTGCTGCTTAGGACATATAGCAAGCTGTTTAGAACATATTGCTAGCTCCTCAGGACATATAGCTACGCTAGCTCCTCAGGATATATTGCTAGCTCCTCAGGACATATTGCTTGTTCCTTGGGACATATATCAAGATCCTCAGTACATACTGCTAGCTCCTTAGGATATATAGCAAGCTCTTTAGAACATATTGCTATCTCCTCAGGATATATAGCCTGCTCCTTGTGACATATTGCTAGTTCCTTAGGATATATAGCCAGCTCCTTGTGACATATTGCTATCTCCTCAGGATATATAGCCTGCTCCTTGTGACATATTGCTAGTTCCTCAGGATATATAGCCAGCTCCTTGTGACGTATTGCTATCTCCTCAGGATATATAGCCAGCTCCTTGTGACATATTGCTATTTCCTCAGGATATATAGCCAGCTCCTTGTGACATATTGCTAGTTCCTTAGGATATATAGCCAGCTCCTTGTGACGTATTGCTATCTCCTCAGGATATATAGCCAGCTCCTTGTGACATATTGCTAGTTCCTTAGGATATATAGCCAGCTCCTTGTGACATATTGCTAGTTCCTTAGGATATATAGCCAGCTCCTTGTGACATATTGCTAGTTCCTCAGGATATATACCCAGATCCTTGTGACATATTGCTAGTTCCTTAGGATATATAGCCAGCTCCTTGTGACATATTGTTAGTTCCTTAGGATATATAGCCAGCTCCTTGTGATATATTGCTAGTTCCTTAGGATATATACCCAGCTCCTCATGACATATTGCTAGTTCCTCAGGATATATAGGCAGCTCCTCATGACATATTGCTAGTTCCTCAGGATATATACCCAGCTCCTCATGACATATTGCTAGTTCCTCAGGATATATAGGCAGCTCCTCATGACATATTGCTAGTTCCTCAGTACATATAGCTAGCTCTTCAGTACATATAGCTAGCTCCTCATGACATATTGCTAGTTCCTCAGTACATATAGCTAGCTCCTCATGACATATTGCTAGTTCTTCAGTACATATAGCTAGCTCCTCATGACATATTGCTAGTTCCTCAGGATATATAGGCAGCTCCTCATGACATATTGCTAGTTCCTCAGTACATATAGCTAGCTCTTCAGTACATATAGCTAGCTCCTCATGACATATTGCTAGTTCCTCAGTACATATAGCTAGCTCCTCATGACATATTGCTAGTTCCTCAGTACATATAGCTAGCTCCTCATGACATATTGCTAGTTCCTCAGTACATATAGCTAGCTCCTCATGACATATTGCTAGTTCCTCAGGATATATACCCAGCTCCTCATGACATATTGCTAGTTCCTCATGATATATACCCAGCTCCTCATGACATATTGCTTGTTCCTCAGGATATATACCCAGCTCCTCATGACATATTGCTAGTTCCTCAGGATATATAGGCATATCCTCATGACATATTGCTTGTTCCTCAGGATATATACCCAGCTCCTCAGGACATATTGCTTGTTCCTCTGGACATAAACACAAGCTCCTCTCAACATTGCAGGATGTATAACAAGCTCCTCATTACATATCTCCTCAGGATATATAGCCAGCTCCTTGTGACATATTGCTAGTTCCTTAGGATATATAGCCAGCTCCTTGTGACGTATTGCTATCTCCTCAGGATATATAGCCAGCTCCTTGTGACATATTGCTAGTTCCTTAGGATATATAGCCAGCACTTGTGACATGTTGCTAGTTCCTTAGGATATATAGCCAGCTCCTTGTGACATATTGCTAGTTCCTTAGGATATATAGCCAGCTCCTTGTGACATATTGCTAGTTCCTCAGGATATATACCCAGATCCTTGTGACATATTGCTAGTTCCTTAGGATATATAGCCAGCTCCTTGTGACATATTGTTAGTTCCTTAGGATATATAGCCAGCTCCTTGTGACATATTGCTAGTTCCTTAGGATATATACCCAGCTCCTCATGACATATTGCTAGTTCCTCAGGATATATAGGCAGCTCCTCATGACATATTGCTAGTTCCTCAGGATATATACCCAGCTCCTCATGACATATTGCTAGTTCCTCAGGATATATAGGCAGCTCCTCATGACATATTGCTAGTTCCTCGGTACATATAGCTAGCTCCTCAGTACATATAGCTAGCTCCTCATGACATATTGCTAGTTCCTCAGTACATATAGCTAGCTCCTCATGACATATTGCTAGTTCCTCAGTACATATAGCTAGCTCCTCATGACATATTGCTAGTTCCTCAGTACATATAGCTAGCTCCTCATGACATATTGCTAGTTCCTCAGGATATATACCCAGCTCCTCATGACATATTGCTAGTTCCTCAGGATATATACCCAGCTCCTCATGACATATTGCTTGTTCTTCAGGATATATACCCAGCTCCTCATGACATATTGCTAGTTCCTCAGGATATATAGGCATCTCCTCATGACATATTGCTTGTTCCTCAGGATATATACCCAGCTCCTCAGGACATATTGCTTGTTCCTCTGGACATAAACACAAGCTCCTCTCAACATCGCAGGATGTATAACAAGCTCCTCATTACATATCTCCTCAGGATATATAGCCAGCTCCTCAGGATATATAGCCAGCTCCTCAGGACATATTGCGTGTTCCTCAGGATATATAGCCAGCTCCTCAGGACATATTGCTTGTTCCTTAGGATATATAGCCTGCTGCTTAGGACATATTGCTAGTTCCTCAAGATATATAGCCAGCTCCTTGGGACATATTGCTAGCTCCTCAGGATATATAGCCAGTTTCTCAGGACATATTGCTTGTTCCTCTGGATATATAGCCAGCTCCTTGGTACATATTGCTAGCTCCTCAGAACATGCTGCTTGCTCCTTAGGATATATAGCCTGCTGCTTAGGACATATAGCAAGCTGTTTAGAACATATTGCTAGCTCCTCAGGACATATAGCTACGCTAGCTCCTCAGGATATATTGCTAGCTCCTCAGGACATATTGCTTGTTCCTTGGGACATATATCAAGATCCTCAGTACATACTGCTAGCTCCTTAGGATATATAGCAAGCTCTTTAGAACATATTGCTATCTCCTCAGGATATATAGCCTGCTCCTTGTGACATATTGCTAGTTCCTTAGGATATATAGCCAGCTCCTTGTGACATATTGCTATCTCCTCAGGATATATAGCCAGCTCCTTGTGACATATTGCTAGTTCCTCAGGATATATAGCCAGCTCCTTGTGACGTATTGCTATCTCCTCAGGATATATAGCCAGCTCCTTGTGACATATTGCTATTTCCTCAGGATATATAGCCAGCTCCTTGTGACATATTGCTAGTTCCTTAGGATATATAGCCAGCTCCTTGTGACGTATTGCTATCTCCTCAGGATATATAGCCAGCTCCTTGTGACATATTGCTAGTTCCTTAGGATATATAGCCAGCTCCTTGTGACATATTGCTAGTTCCTTAGGATATATAGCCAGCTCCTTGTGACATATTGCTAGTTCCTCAGGATATATACCCAGATCCTTGTGACATATTGCTAGTTCCTTAGGATATATAGCCAGCTCCTTGTGACATATTGTTAGTTCCTTAGGATATATAGCCAGCTCCTTGTGACATATTGCTAGTTCCTTAGGATATATACCCAGCTCCTCATGACATATTGCTAGTTCCTCAGGATATATAGGCAGCTCCTCATGACATATTGCTAGTTCCTCAGGATATATACCCAGCTACTCATGACATATTGCTAGTTCCTCAGGATATATAGGCAGCTCCTCATGACATATTGCTAGTTCCTCAGTACATATAGCTAGCTCTTCAGTACATATAGCTAGCTCCTCATGACATATTGCTAGTTCCTCAGTACATATAGCTAGCTCCTCATGACATATTGCTAGTTCTTCAGTACATATAGCTAGCTCCTCATGACATATTGCTAGTTCCTCAGTACATATAGCTAGCTCCTCATGACATATTGCTAGTTCCTCAGGATATATACCCAGCTCCTCATGACATATTGCTAGTTCCTCATGATATATACCCAGCTCCTCATGACATATTGCTTGTTCCTCAGGATATATACCCAGCTCCTCATGACATATTGCTAGTTCCTCAGGATATATAGGCATATCCTCATGACATATTGCTTGTTCCTCAGGATATATACCCAGCTCCTCAGGACATATTGCTTGTTCCTCTGGACATAAACACAAGCTCCTCTCAACATTGCAGGATGTATAACAAGCTCCTCATTACATATCTCCTCAGGATATATAGCCAGCTCCTCAGGATATATAGCCAGCTCCTCAGGACATATTGCTTGTTACTTGGGACATATAACCAGCTCCTCAGGACATACTGCTAGCTTAGGATTTATAGCCTGCTGCTTAAGATATATAGCAAATTCTTTGACATATTTACAGCTCCTGAGGATATATAGCCAGTTCCTCATGACATATTGCTTGTTCCTCAGGATAAATAACCAGCTCCTCGTGACATATTGCTAGTTCCTTAGGATATAAAGCCAACTCCTTGTGACATATTGCTATCTCCTCAGGATATATAGCCAGCTCCTCGGGATATATTGCTAACTCCTCAGGACATATTGCTTGTTCCTCAGGATATATAGCCAGCTCCTCAGGACATATTGCTAACTCCTCAGAACATATTGCTTGTTCCTCGGGATATATAGCTAGCTCCTCAGGACATATTGCTTGTTCCTCGGGATATATAGCCAGCTCCTCAGGACATATTGCTTGTTCCTCGGGATATATAGCCAGCTCCTCAGGACATATTGCTTGTTCCTCGGGATATATAGCTAGCTCCTCAGGACATATTGCTTGTTCCTCGGGATATATAGCCAGCTCCTCAGGACATATTGCTTGTTCCTCGGGATATATAGCCAGCTCCTCAGGACATATTGCTTGTTCCTCTGGATATATAGCCAGCTCCTCAGGACATATTGCTTGTTCCTGAGGATATATAGCCAGCTCCTCAGGACATATTGCTAGTTCCTCGGGATATATAGCCAGCTCCTCAGGACATATTGCTTGTTCCTCTGGATATATAGCCAGCTCCTCACGACATATTGCTTGTTCCTCGGGATATATAGCCAGCTTCTCAGGACATATTGCTTGTTCCTGAGGATATATAGCCAGCTCCTCAGGACATATTGCGTGTTCCTCGGGATATATAGCCAGCTCCTCAGGACATATTGCTTGTTCCTTAGGATATATAGCCTGCTGCTTAGGACATATTGCTAGTTCCTCAAGATATATAGCCAGCTCCTTGGGACATATTGCTAGCTCCTCAGGATATATAGCCAGTTTCTCAGGACATATTGCTTGTTCCTCTGGATATATAGCCAGCTCCTTGGTACATATTGCTAGCTCCTCAGAACATGCTGATTGCTCCTTAGGATATATAGCCTGCTGCTTAGGACATATAACAAGCTGTTTAGAACATATTGCTAGCTCCTCAGGACATATAGCTACGCTAGCTCCTCAGGATATATTGCTAGCTCCTCAGGACATATTGCTTGTTCCTTGGGACATATATCAAGATCCTCAGTACATACTGCTAGCTCCTTAGGATATATAGCAAGCTCTTTAGAACATATTGCTATCTCCTCAGGATATATAGCCTGCTCCTTGTGACATATTGCTAGTTCCTTAGGATATATAGCCAGCTCCTTGTGACATATTGCTATCTCCTCAGGATATATAGCCTGCTCCTTGTGACATATTGCTAGTTCCTCAGGATATATAGCCAGCTCCTTGTGACGTATTGCTATCTCCTCAGGATATATAGCCAGCTCCTTGTGACATATTGCTATTTCCTCAGGATATATAGCCAGCTCCTTGTGACATATTGCTAGTTCCTCAGGATATATAGGCAGCTCCTCATGACATATTGCTAGTTCCTCAGGATATATACCCAGCTCCTCATGACATATTGCTAGTTCCTCAGGATATATAGGCAGCTCCTCATGACATATTGCTAGTTCCTCAGTACATATAGCTAGCTCTTCAGTACATATAGCTAGCTCCTCATGACATATTGCTAGTTCCTCAGTACATATAGCTAGCTCCTCATGACATATTGCTAGTTCCTCAGTACATATAGCTAGCTCCTCATGACATATTGCTAGTTCCTCAGTACATATAGCTAGCTCCTCATGACATATTGCTAGTTCCTCAGGATATATACCCAGCTCCTCATGACATATTGCTAGTTCCTCATGATATATACCCAGCTCCTCATGACATATTGCTTGTTCCTCAGGATATATACCCAGCTCCTCATGACATATTGCTAGTTCCTCAGGATATATAGGCATATCCTCATGACATATTGCTTGTTCCTCAGGATATATACCCTGCTCCTCAGGACATATTGCTTGTTCCTCTGGACATAAACACAAGCTCCTCTCAACATTGCAGGATGTATAACAAGCTCCTCATTACATATCTCCTCAGGATATATAGCCAGCTCCTCAGGATATATAGCCAGCTCCTCAGGACATATTGCTTGTTACTTGGGACATATAACCAGCTCCTCAGGACATACTGCTAGCTTAGGATTTATAGCCTGCTGCTTAAGATATATAGCAAATTCTTTGACATATTTACAGCTCCTGAGGATATATAGCCAGTTCCTCATGACATATTGCTTGTTCCTCAGGATAAATAACCAGCTCCTCGTGACATATTGCTAGTTCCTTAGGATATAAAGCCAACTCCTTGTGACATATTGCTATCTCCTCAGGATATATAGCCAGCTCCTCGGGATATATTGCTAACTCCTCAGGACATATTGCTTGTTCCTCAGGATATATAGCCAGCTCCTCAGGACATATTGCTAACTCCTCAGAACATATTGCTTGTTCCTCTGGATATATAGCTAGCTCCTCAGGACATATTGCTTGTTCCTCGGGATATATAGCCAGCTCCTCAGGACATATTGCTTGTTCCTCGGGATATATAGCCAGCTCCTCAGGACATATTGCTTGTTCCTCGGGATATATAGCCAGCTCCTCAGGACATATTTCTTGTTCCTCGGGATATATAGCCAGCTCCTCAGGACATATTGCTTGTTCCTCGGGATATATAGCCAGCTCCTCAGGACATATTGCTTGTTCCTCTGGATATATAGCCAGCTCCTCAGGACATATTGCTTGTTCCTGAGGATATATAGCCAGCTCCTCAGGACATATTGCTAGTTCCTCGGGATATATAGCCAGCTCCTCAGGACATATTGCTTGTTCCTCTGGATATATAGCCAGCTCCTCACAACATATTGCTTGTTCCTCGGGATATATAGCCAGCTTCTCAGGACATATTGCTTGTTCCTGAGGATATATAGCCAGCTCCTCAGGACATATTGCGTGTTCCTCGGGATATATAGCCAGCTCCTCAGGACATATTGCTTGTTCCTTAGGATATATAGCCTGCTGCTTAGGACATATTGCTAGTTCGTCAAGATATATAGCCAGCTCCTTGGGACATATTGCTAGCTCCTCAGGATATATAGCCAGTTTCTCAGGACATATTGCTTGTTCCTCTGGATATATAGCCAGCTCCTTGGTACATATTGCTAGCTCCTCAGAACATGCTGATTGCTCCTTAGGATATATAGCCTGCTGCTTAGGACATATAACAAGCTGTTTAGAACATATTGCTAGCTCCTCAGGACATATAGCTACGCTAGCTCCTCAGGATATATTGCTAGCTCCTCAGGACATATTGCTTGTTCCTTGGGACATATATCAAGATCCTCAGTACATACTGCTAGCTCCTTAGGATATATAGCAAGCTCTTTAGAACATATTGCTATCTCCTCAGGATATATAGCCTGCTCCTTGTGACATATTGCTAGTTCCTTAGGATATATAGCCAGCTCCTTGTGACATATTGCTATCTCCTCATGATATATAGCCTGCTCCTTGTGACATATTGCTAGTTCCTCAGGATATATAGCCAGCTCCTTGTGACGTATTGCTATCTCCTCAGGATATATAGCCAGCTCCTTGTGACATATTGCTATTTCCTCAGGATATATAGCCAGCTCCTTGTGACATATTGCTAGTTCCTTAGGATATATAGCCAGCTCCTTGTGACGTATTGCTATCTCCTCAGGATATATAGCCAGCTCCTTGTGACATATTGCTAGTTCCTTAGGATATATAGCCAGCACTTGTGACATATTGCTAGTTCCTTAGGATATATAGCCAGCTCCATGTGACATATTGCTAGTTCCTTAGGATATATAGCCAGCTCCTTGTGACATATTGCTAGTTCCTCAGGATATATACCCAGATCCTTGTGACATATTGCTAGTTCCTTAGGATATATAGCCAGCTCCTTTTGACATATTGTTAGTTCCTTAGGATATATAGCCAGCTCCTTGTGACATATTGCTAGTTCCTTAGGATATATACCCTGCTCCTCATGACATATTGCTAGTTCCTCAGGATATATAGGCAGCTCCTCATGACATATTGCTAGTTCCTCAGGATATATACCCAGCTCCTCATGACATATTGCTAGTTCCTCAGGATATATAGGCAGCTCCTCATGACATATTGCTAGTTCCTCAGTACATATAGCTAGCTCCTCAGTACATATAGCTAGCTCCTCATGACATATTGCTAGTTCCTCAGTACATATAGCTAGCTCCTCATGACATATTGCTAGTTCCTCAGTACATATAGCTAGCTCCTCATGACATATTGCTAGTTCCTCAGTACATATAGCTAGCTCCTCATGACATATTGCTAGTTCCTCAGGATATATACCCAGCTCCTCATGACATATTGCTAGTTCCTCAGGATATATACCCAGCTCCTCATGACATATTGCTTGTTCCTCAGGATATATACCCAGCTCCTCATGACATATTGCTAGTTCCTCAGGATATATAGGCATCTCCTCATGACATATTGCTTGTTCCTCAGGATATATACCCAGCTCCTCAGGACATATTGCTTGTTCCTCTGGACATAAACACAAGCTCCTCTCAACATCGCAGGATGTATAACAAGCTCCTCATTACATATCTCCTCAGGATATATAGCCAGCTCCTCAGGATATATAGCCAGCTCCTCAGGACATATTGCGTGTTCCTCGGGATATATAGCCAGCTCCTCAGGACATATTGCTTGTTCCTTAGGATATATAGCCTGCTGCTTAGGACATATTGCTAGTTCCTCAAGATATATAGCCAGCTCCTTGGGACATATTGCTAGCTCCTCAGGATATATAGCCAGTTTCTCAGGACATATTGCTTGTTCCTCTGGATATATAGCCAGCTCCTTGGTACATATTGCTAGCTCCTCAGAACATGCTGCTTGCTCCTTAGGATATATAGCCTGCTGCTTAGGACATATAACAAGCTGTTTAGAACATATTGCTAGCTCCTCAGGACATATAGCTACGCTAGCTCCTCAGGATATATTGCTAGCTCCTCAGGACATATTGCTAGCTCCTCAGGACATACAGCTAGCTCCTCAGGATATATAGCTAGCTCCTCAGTACATATAGCTAGCTCCTCAGTACATATTGCTAGCTCCTCAGGACATATTGCTAGCTCCTCAGTACATACAGCTAGCTCCACAGTACATATAGCTAGCTCCTCAGGACATATTGCTAGCTCCTCAGGACATATTGCTAGCTCCTCAGGATATATAGCTAGCTCCTCAGGATATATAGCTAGCTCCTCAGTACATATAGCTAGCTCCTCAGTACATATTGCTAGCTCCTCAGTACATATAGCTAGGTCCTCAGTACATATAGCTAGCTCCTCAGGACATATTGCTAGCTCCTCAGTACATATAGCTAGCTCCTCAGTACATATAGCTAGCTCCTCATGACATATTGCTAGCTCCTCAGTACATATAGCTAGCTCCTCAGTACATATAGCTAGCTCCTCAGGACATATTGCTAGCTCCTCAGTACATATAGCTAGCTCCTCAGTACATATTGCTAGCTCCTCAGTACATATTGCTAGCTCCTCATGACATATTGCTAGCTCCTCAGTACATATAGCTAGCTCCTCAGTACATATAGCTAGCTCCTCAGGACATATTGCTAGCTCCTCAGTACATATAGCTAGCTCCTCAGTACATATAGCTAGCTCCTCAGGACATATTGCTAGCTCCTCAGTACATATAGCTAGCTCCTCAGTACATATAGCTAGCTCCTCATGACATATTGCTAGCTCCTCAGGACATATTGCTAGCTCCTCAGGACATATAGCTAGCTCCTCCGTACATATAGCTAGCTCCTCAAGACATATTGCTAGCTCCTCAGGACATATAGCTGGCTCCTCTGTACATATAGCTAGCTCCTCAGGACATATAGCTAGCTCCTCAGGACATATAGCTAGCTCCTCAGTACATATAGCTAGCTCCTCAGGACATATTGCTAGCTCCTCAGGACATATAGCTACGCTAGCTCCTCAGTACATATAGCTAGCTCCTCAGGACATATAGCTAGCTCCTCAGGACATATTGCTAGCTCCTCAGGACATATAGCTAGCTCCTCGGGACATATTGCTAGCTCCTCAGGACATATAGCTACGCTAGCTCCTCAGTACATATAGCTAGCTCCTCAGTACATATTGCTAGCTCCTCAGTACATATTGCTAGCTCCTCAGTACATATTGCTAGCTCCTCAGGACATATTGCTAGCTCCTCAGGACATATAGCTACGCTAGCTCCTCAGTACATATAGCTAGCTCCTCAGGACATATTGCTAGCTCCTCAGGACATATTGCTAGCTCCTCAGGACATATAGCTACACTAGACTAGCTCCTCAGTACATATTGCTAGCTCCTCAGGACATATAGCTAGCTCCTCAGGACATATAGCTAGCTCCTCAGGACATATTGCTAGCTCCTCAGGACATATTGCTAGCTCCTCAGGACATATAGCTACGCTAGCTCCTCAGTACATATTGCTAGCTCCTCAGTACATATTGCTAGCTCCTCAGGACATATAGCTATCTCCTCAGCATTTATGGCCAACATATGTCTAGCTCCCCAGGATTTATAGCCATTTTCTTATTACATATTGCTAGCTCCTCATGATGTATAGTTAGTTGCTTAGGACATATACTCAGCTCCTCAGTGGCATTGTGTGTAGCTACAGATTCACCAGCTTTAGTAATATCTTGTATATTCCATATACCTCAGCCTAAATAACCTTCTGATTTTACTCTATTTTAGGACCACTGTTGTGCAACAGGGGAACACATATTGGCTGAATGTGCCTAGTCCAAAGCTCACATACACCAGCTCCAGAGGTTGCCGGACTTTGGTAAGGACTGTCTGAGACTCAGTACTGGTAATATTACATAAAAGGAGACAATGATGTGACTGGGGTACCAGGATTTATGACTAGTGTGACAGGTTTCCTGCATATGTGTAATGACAAAAAGACAACATGCAGCTCAGAGATAAAGTTCTCACGGAAAACAAGGAAATGTATGCTTTTACTACTGTAATAACAATTTTACATTAAACTCTACCCTGCTGCATGCAAGCACAAGTGTATAAATGGTGTGCTCCTGCCCTGTGACTGCATGCAAGCACAAGTGTATAAATGGTGTGCTCCTGCCCTGTGACTGCATGCAAGCACAAGTGTATAAATGGTGTGCTCCTGCCCTGTGACTGCATGCAAGCACAAGTGTATAAATGGTGTATGCCTGCCCTGTGACTGCATGCAAGCACAAGTGTATAAATGGTGTATGCCTGCCCTGTGACTGCATGCAAGCACAAGTGTATAAATGATGTGCTCCTGCCCTGTGACTGCATGCAAGCACAAGTGTATAAATGTTGTGTGCCTGCCCTGTGACTGCATGAAAGCACAAGTGTATAAATGCTGTGTGCCTGCCCTGTGACTGCATGCAAGCACAAGTGTATAAATGTTGTGTGCCTGCCCTGTGACTGCATGAAAGCACAAGTGTATAAATGCTGTGTGCCTGCCCTGTGACTGCATGCAAGCACAAGTGTATAAATGTTGTGTGCCTGCCCTGTGACTGCATGCAAGCACAAGTGTATAAATGGTGTGCTCCTGCCCTGTGACTGCATGCAAGCACAAGTGTATAAATGGTGTGCTCCTGCCCTGTGACTGCATGCAAGCACAAGTGTATAAATGGTGTATGCCTGCCCTGTGACTGCATGCAAGCACAAGTGTATAAATGTTGTGTGCCTGCCCTGTGACTGCATGCAAGCACAAGTGTATAAATGCTGTGTGCCTGCCCTGTGACTGCATGCAAGCACAAGTGTATAAATGCTGTGTGCCTGCCCTGTGACTGCATGCAAGCACAAGTGTATAAATGGTGTGTGCCTGCCCTGTGACTACACGCAAACACAAGTGTATAAATGGTGTGCTCCTGCCCTGTGACTGCATGCAAGCACAAGTGTATAAATGGTGTATGCCTGCCCTGTGACTGCATGCAAGCACAAGTGTATAAATTGTGTGCTCCTGCCCTGTGACTGCATGCAAGCACAAGTGTATAAATGGTGTGCTCCTGCATTGTGACTGCATGCAAGCACAAGTGTATAAATGGTGTGCTCCTGACCTATGACTGCATGAAAGTACAAGTGTATAAATGGTGTGCTCCTGCATTGTGACTGCAAGCAAGCACAAGTGTATAAATGGTGTGCTCCTGCCCTATGACTGCATGAAAGTACAAGTGTATAGATGGTGTGTTCCTGCCCTGTGACTGCATTTAAGAACAAATGTATAAATGGTGTGCGTCTGCCCTGTGACTGTAGGCAAGCACAAGTGTATAAATGGTGTGCGCCTGCCCTGTGAATGCATGAAAGCACAAGTGTAATAAGGGTGTGCTCCTGCCCTGTGACTGCATGCAAGCACAAGTGAATAAAGTGTGTGCTCCTGCAATGTGACTGCATGCAAGCACAAGTGTATAAATGGTGTGCGCCTGCCCTGTGACTGCATGCAGGCACAAGTGTATAAATGTTGTGTGCCTGCCCTGTGACTGCATGCAAGCACAAGTGTATAAATGGTGTGCTCCTGCCCTGTGACTGCATGCAAGCACAAGTGTATAAATGATGCGCGCCTGCCCTGTGACTGCATGCAAGCACAAGTGTATAAAGGGTGTGCTCCTGCCCTGTGACTGCATGAAAGCACAAGTGTAATAAGGGTGTGCTCCTGCCCTGTGACTGCATGCAAGCACAAGTGAATAAAGTGTGTGCTCCTGCAATGTGACTGCATGCAAGCACAAGTGTATAAATGGTGTGCGCCTGCCCTGTGACTGCATGCAAGCACAAGTGTATAAATGTTGTGTGCCTGCCCTGTGACTGCATGCAAGCACAAGTGTATAAATGGTGTGCTCCTGCCCTGTGGCTGCATGCAAGCACAAGTGTATAAATGATGTGCTCCTGCCCTGTGACTGCATGCAAGTACAAGTGTATAAAGGGTGTGCTCCTGCCCTGTGACTGCATGAAAGCACAAGTGTAATAAGGGTGTGCTCCTGCCCTGTGACTGCATGCAAGCACAACTGTATAAATGGTGTGCTCCTGCCCTGTGACTGCATGCAAGCACAACTGTATAAATAGTGTGCTCCTGCCCTGTGACTGCATGCAAGCACAAGTGAATAAAGTGTGTGCTCCTGCCCTGTGACTGCATGCAAGAACAAGTGTATAAATAGTGTGCTCCTGCCCTGTGACTGCATGCAAGCACAAGTGTATAAATGCTGTGCTCCTGCCCTGTGACTGCATGCAAGCACAAGTGTAAAAAGGGTGTATGCCTTCCCTGTGACTGCATGCAAGCACAAGTGTATAAATGGTGTATGCCTGCCCTGTGACTGCATGCAAGCACAAGTGTATAAATGGTGTATGCCTGCCCTGTGACTGCATGCAAGCACAAGTGTATAAATAGTGTGAAAATGGTGTGCTCCTGCGACTGTATGCAAGCACAAGTGTGTAAATGGTGTGCTCCTGCCCTGTGACTGCATGCAAGCACAAGTGTAAAAAGGGTGTATGCCTTCCCTGTGACTGCATGCAAGCACAAGTGTATAAATGGTGTATGCCTGCCCTGTGACTGCATGCAAGCACAAGTGTATAAATAGTGTGCTCCTGCCCTGTGACTGCATGCAAGCACAACTGTATAAATGGTGTGCTCCTGCCCTGCTACTGTATGCAAGCACAAGTGTATAAATGGTGTGCGCCTGCCCTGTGAGTGCATGCAAGCACAACTGTAATAAGGGTGTGCTCCTGCCCTGCGACTGTATGCAAGCACAAGTGTATAAAGGGTGTGCTCCTGCCCTGTGACTGCATGCAAGCACAAGTGTATAAATGGTGTGCTCCTGTCCTGTGACTGCATGCAAGCACAAGTGTATAAAGGGTATACGCCTGCCCTGTGACTGCATGCAAGCACAAGTGTATAAAGGGTGTGCTCCTGCCCTGTGACTGCATGCAAGCACAAGTGTATAAAGGGTGTGCTCCTGCCCTGTGACTGCATGCAAGCACAAGTGTATAAAGGGTGTGCTCCTGCCCTGTGACTGCATGCAAACACAAGTGTAATAAGTGTAAGTACTCTGTAAGTACTCACCTCACCCAGTAGTACTGACATCAGATCTCACCTCAACCAGCAGTACTAACATCAGATCTCACCTCACCCAGCAGTACTAACATAAGTAGTCACCTCAGCCAGCAGTACTAACATAAGTACTCACCTCACCCAGCTGTACTAACATAAGTACTCACCTCACCCAGCAATACTGACATAAGTACTAACCTTACCCAGCAATACTGACATACGTACTCACCTCATCCAGCAGTACTAACATAAGTAGTCACCTCACCCAGCAGTACTGACATTAGCTCTCACCTCACCCAGCAGTACTGACATAAGTACTCACCTCACCCAGCAGTACTGACATTAGCTCTCACCCAGCATTACTGACATAAGTACTCACCTCACCCAGCTGTACTAACATAAGTAATTACCTCACCCAGCAATACTGACATAAGTACTCACCTCACCCAGCAGTACTAACATAAGTAATCATCTCACCCAGCAGTACTAACATAAGTAATCACCTCACCCAGCAGTACTAACATAAGTAGTCACCTCACCCAGCAGTACTGACAACAGCTCTCACGTCACCCAGCAGTACTGACATAAGTACTCACATCACCCAGCAATACAGACATAAGTACTCACCTCACACAGCAGTACTAACATAAGTACTCACCTCACAGATCAGTACTGACATAAGTAATCACCTCACCCAGCAGTACTAACATAAGTAGTCACCTCACCCAGCAGTACTGACAACAGCTCTCACGTCACCCAGCAGTACTGACATAAGTACTCACATCACCCAGCAATACTGACATAAGTACTCACCTCACCCAGCAGTACTAACATAAGTACTCACCTCACAGATCAGTACTGACATAAGTAATCACCTCACCCAGCAGTTTTAACATAAGTACTCACCTCACCCAGCAGTACTGACAACAGCTCTCACGTCACCCAGCAGTACTAACATAAGTACTCACCTCACCCAGCAGTACTAACATCAGATCTCACCTCACCCAGCAGTACTAACATAAGTACTCACCTCACCCACCAGTACTAACATAAGTACTCACCTCACCCAGCAGTACTAACATAAGTTGTCACCTCACCCAGCAGTAACTGACATTAGCTCTCACCTCACCCAGCAGTACTGACATAAGTACTCACCACACCCAGCAGTATTAACATAAGTACTCACCTCACCCAGCAGTACTAATATAAGTAGTCACCTCACCCAGCAGTACTGACATTAGGTCTCACCTCACCCAGCAGTACTGACATAAGTACTCACCACACCCAGCAGTACTAACATAAGTAGTCACCTCACCCAGCAGTACTAACATAAGTACTAACATCACCCAGCAGTACTAACATAAGTACTCACCTCATCCAGCAGTTTTAACATAAGTACTCACCTCACCTAGCAGTATTGACACAAGTACTCACCTCACCCAGCTGTACTAACATAAGTACCCACCTCACCCAGCAGTACTAACATAAGTACTCACCTCACCCAGCTGTACTAACATAAGTACTCACCTCACCCAGCAGTACTGACATCAGCTCTCACGTCACCCAGCAGTACTGACATAAGTACTCACATCACCCAGCAGTACTGACATAAGTACTCACCTCACCCAGCAGTACTAACATAAGTACTCACCTCACTCTGCAGTACTGACATCAGCTCTCACCTCAAACAGCAGTACTAACATCAGATCTCACCCATCAGTACTAACATAAGTACTCACCTCACAGATCAGTACTGACATAAGTAATCACCTCACCTAGCAGTACTAACATAAGTAAAATAGCAACATCCACTGCACACGGTAACAGGCATTACCAAACCATGTAAAGATAAATAAAGGACTGAGGCTCAAAAAGGTGAAAATAAATAGTCTGTATTCTGTTACTCATATAGGCAAAGGTAGTTACAACAGGCAATGCAGCAGGTCAAACGCGTTTCAAATGTTCATATATTAAACTTCCTCAGTGACCATCATGCACTATTGCCCATAATGCAGCACTATTTAAAGGGCAAGGAAACACACTCCCTTTTTAATTAAACCAATCAAATTTCAAAAAGTGCTGCATTATGACAACTGCGAATACTGTGTTAGGAGACAGCAAAATACATTTCATTATTTAAATTATCTGAATACACTTTAATACACATAATAGTATAATTTTTAACTCACATTTTAAATATCAGAAAGGAATTTAATCTAACTCAACACAAAAATATGAATAAAAATAAAAACTTAACTTAACCAATCAGGTATCCACAAATAGTTTTACATCCAATTCGGAATTTAAACCTACTGGCATTCTGGTATCCAGCTGAAAGATCCAGAAAACCTCTCTTTTACTGAGAGTATTACATCTATTTCCTCCTCTTGGATGTCTGGCAATCAGCTGGATACCCTGGAATGTCAGCAGGGAACTGTCAGAGTTGTGTTCTTTTCTGAAATGTAGGGAGACAGGTGTAGTGGACTCAGGATCTTCTATGGAACGCAAATGTTCCAAAAAACGATCTTTTAAAGCCCGTGTCGTCTGACCGACATACTGCCTGTAGCACCCCCTACAGGTCAGAAGGTATATAACATAGCAAGAATTGCATGTTATGTGTTCCTGTATCTTAAATACTCACCTCAACCAGCAGTACTAACATAAGTAATTACCTCACCCAGCAGTACTAACATAAGTACTTACCTCACCCAGCAGTACTGACATAAGTACTCACCTCACCCAGCAGTACTTATATAATACTCACCTCACTCAGCAGTACTGACATCAGCTCTCACCTCACCCGGCAGTATTGACATAAGTACTCACTCAGCAGTACTAACATAAGTACTCACCTCACCCAGCAGTACTAACATAAGCTCTCACCTCAACCAGCAGTACTGACATTAGCTCTCACCTCACCCAGCAGTACTGACATAAGTACTCACCTCACCCAGCAAATACTGACATAAGTACTCACCTCACCGATCAGTACTGACATAAGTACTTACCTCACCCAGCAGTACTAACATCAGATCTCACCTCACCCAGCAGTACTGACATAAACTCTCACCTCACCCAGCAGTACTGACATAAGTACTCACCTCACCCAGCAAATACTGACATAAGTACTCACCTCACCGATCAGTACTGACATAAGTACTTACCTCACCCAGCAGTACTAACATAAGTACTCACCTAACACAGCAGTACTAACATAAGCACTCACCTCACCTATCAGTACTGACATAAGTACTCACCTCACCCAGCAGTACTAATATAAGTACTCACCTCACACAGTAGTACTAATATAAGAACTCACCTCACCCAGCAGTACTGACATAAGTACTCCTCACCCAGCAGTACTGACATAAGTATTCACCTCATGCAGCTGTACTAACATAATACTCACCTCACCCAGCAGTACTGACATAAGTACTCACCTCACCCAGCAGTACTAACATAAGTAATTACCTCACCCAGCAGTACTAACATAAGTACTCACCTCACGCAGCAGTACTGACATAAGCTCTCACCTCACCTAGCAGTACTGACATAAGTACTCACCCAGCAGTACTAACATACGTACTCACCTCATCCAGCAGTACTTAGATCAGCTCTCACCTCAACCAGCAGTACTAACATCAGATCTCACCTCACCCAGCAGTACTGACATAAGTACTCACCTCACCCAGCAGTACTTACATTAGCTCTCACCCCACCCAGCAGTACTGACATAAGTACTCACCTCACCCAGCAGTACTGACATAAGCTCTCACCTCACCCAGCAGTACTGACATAAGTACTCACCTCACCCAGCAAATACTGACATCAGTACTCACCTCACCGATCAGTACTGACATAAGTACTTACCTCACCCAGCAGTACTAACATAAGTACTCACCTAACACAGCAGTACTAACATAAGCACTCACCTCACCTATCAGTACTGACATAAGTACTCACCTCACCCAGCAGTACTAATATAAGTACTCACCTCACCCAGTAGTACTAATATAAGTACTCACCTCACCCAGCAGTACTGATATAAGTACTCACCTCACCCAGCAGTAGTGATATAAGTACTCACCTCACCCAGCAGTACTGACATAAGTACTCAACTCACCAAGCATTACTGACATAAGTACTCACCTTACCCAGCAGTACTGACATCAGCTCTCACCTCACCCAGCAGTACTGACATAAATACTCACCTCACCCAGCAGTAGTGACATAAGTACTCACCTCACCGATCAGTTCTGACATAAGTACTCACCTCACCCAGCTGTACTAACATAAGTACTCACCTCACCCAGCAATAGTGACATAAGTACTCCCCTCACCAATCAGTACTGACATAAGTACTCACCCAGCAGTAGTGACATAAGTACTCACCTCATCCAGCAATACTGATATTATTACTCACCTCACCCAGCAGTATTGACATAAGTACTCACCTCACCCAGCAGTACTGACATAAGTATTCACCTCATGCAGCTGTACTAACATAATACTCACCACACCCAGCAGTACTAACATAAGTACTCACCTCACCCAGCAGTACTAACATAAGTAATCACCTCACCCAGCAGTACTGACATAAGTACTCACCTCATCCAGCAATACTGATATTATTACTCACCTTACCCAGCAGTACTGATATAAGTACTCACCTCACCCAGCAGTACTGATATAAGTACTCACCTCACCCAGCAGTACTGACATAAATACTCACCTCACCCAGCAGTAGTGACATAAGTACTCACACAGCTGTACTAACATAAGTACTCACCTCACACAGCAGTACTGACATAAATACTCACCTCACCCAGCAGTAGTGACATAAGTACTCACCTCACCCAGCTGTACTAACATAAGTACTCACCTCACCCAGCAGTAGTGACATAAGTACTCACCTCACCCAGCAGTAGTGACATAAGTACTCACCTCACCCAGCAAATACTGACATAAGTACTCACCTCACCGATCAGTACTGACATAAGTACTTACCTCACCCAGCAGTACTAACATAAGTACTCACCTAACACAGCAGTACTAACATAAGTACTCACCTCACCCAGCAGTAGTGACATAAGTACTCACCTCACCCAGCAGTAGTGACATAAGTACTCACCTCACCCAGCAAATACTGACATAAGTACTCACCTCACCGATCAGTACTGACATAAGTACTCACCTCACCCAGCAGTACTAATATAAGTACTCACCTCACCCAGTAGTACTAATATAAGTACTCACCTCACCCAGCAGTACTGACAAAAGTACTCCTCACCCAGCAGTACTGACAAAAGTATTCACCTCATGCAGCTGTACTAACATAATACTCACCTCACCCAGCAGTACTAACATAAGTACTCACCTCACCCAGCAGTACTAACATAAGTACTCACCTCACCCAGCAGTACTGACATAAGTACTCACCTCACCCAGCAGTAGTGACATACGTACTCACCTCATCCAGCAATACTGATATTATTACTCACCTCACCCAGCAGTAGTGATATAAGTACTCACCTCACCCAGCAGTACTGACATAAGTACTCAACTCACCAAGCATTACTGACATAAGTACTCACCTTACCCAGCAGTACTGACATAAGTACTCACCTCACCCAGCAATACTAATATAAGTACTCACCTCACCCAGCAGTACTGATATAAGTACTCACCTCACCCAGCAGTAGTGATATAAGTACTCAACTCACCAAGCATTACTGACATAAGTACTCACCTTACCCAGCAGTACTGACATCAGCTCTCACCTCACCCAGCAGTACTGACATAAATACTCACCTCACCCAGCAGTAGTGACATAAGTACTCACCTCACCGATCAGTTCTGACATAAGTACTCACCTCACCCAGCTGTACTAACATAAGTACTCACCTCACCCAGCAGTAGTGACATAAGTACTCCCCTCACCGATCAGTACTGACATAAGTACTCACCTCACCCAGCAGTAGTGACATAAGTACTCACCTCATCCAGCAATACTGATATTGTTACTCACCTCACCCAGCAGTATTGACATAAGTACTCACCTCACCCAGCAGTACTGACATAAGTACTCCTCGCCCAGCAGTACTGACATAAGTATTCACCTCATGCAGCTGTACTAAGATAATACTCACCACACCCAGCAGTACTAACATAAGTACTCACCTCACCCAGCAGTACTAACATAAGTAATCACCTCACCCAGCAGTACTGACATAAGTACTCACCTCATCCAGCAATACTGATATTATTACTCACCTTACCCAGCAGTACTGATATAAGTACTCACCTCACCCAGCAGTACTGATATAAGTACTCACCTCACCCAGCAGTAGTGACATAAGTACTCACCCAGCTGTACTAACATAAGTACTCACCTCACACAGCAGTACTGACATAAATACTCACCTCACCCAACAGTAGTGACATAAGTACTCACCTCACCCAGCAGTAGTGACATAAGTACTCACCTCACCCAGCAGTAGTGACATAAGTACTCACCTCACCCAGCAGTAGTGACATAAGTACTCACCTCACCCAGCAGTAGTGACATAAGTACTCACCTCACCCAGCAGTACTTCTGGATATTCCTGCAGGTTTTAGCTGACTCTCACTCTCTTCCTTTCAGGTATCTGATGCACTCCCCGTGGCTCTGTGGTGCATTATGTTACTGATGTGCGCTCTACCAGCGATACTTTGAGGAACAGATGTAACATTTCTGCAAGTCACAGCCAGTTACAGGGTCACTGGGGTCTTATTGTGTTTTTATACAATTGTCAGTTTATTTCTTCTGGTGCAGTTTGTCTTTCTTTAAAAATTGTGTTTTTTATTGTTTTTATTTGTAACAAAACTTGTAGAAATAAATCAGCTCTGTTAGTGAAATATTTATGTAATTACTGAGTTCCCTAATACAATAATGTAAAATCTGTGTCATAAGTACAAGTCTAAAATTATTTAAAGGGACAGTATAAACCAGTTTTCATTTAACTGCATGTATAGTGGGGCAAAAAAGTATTTAGTCAGCCACCAATTGTGCAAGTTCTCCCACTTAAGAAGATGAGAGAGGCCTGTAATTTTCATCATATGTATACCTCAACTATGAGAGACAAAATGTGGAAACAAATCCAGACAATCACATTGTCTGATTTGGAAAGAATTTATTTGCATATTATGGTGAAAAATAAGTATTTGGTCACCTACAAACAAGCAAGATTTCTGGCTCTCACAGACCTGTATCTTCTTCTTTAAGAGGCTCCTCTGTCCTCCACTCATTACCTGTATTAATGGCACCTGTTTGAACTTGTTATCAGTATAAAAGACACCTGTCCACAACCTCAAACAGTCACACTCCAAACTCCACTATGGTGAAGACCAAAGAGCTGTCGATGGACACCAGAAACAAAATTGTAGACCTGCACCAGGCTGGGAAGACTGAAACTGCAATAGGCAAGCAGCTTGGTGTGAAGAAATCAACTGTGGGAGCAATAATTAGAAAATGGAAGACATACAAGACCACATAATCTCCCTCGATATGGGGCTCCACGGAAGATCTCACCCCGTGGGGTCAAAATGATCACAAGAACGGTGAGCAAACATCCCAGAACCACACGGGGGACCTAGTGAATGACCTGCAGAGAGCTGGGACCAACGTAACAAAGGCTACCATCCATAACACACTATGCCGCCAGGGACTCAGATCCTGCAGTGCCAGGCGTGTCCCCCTGCTTAAGCCAGTACATGTCCGGGCCCATCTGAAGTATGCTAGAGAGCATTTGGATGATCCAGAAGCGGATTGGGAGAATATCATATGGTCAGATGAAACCAAAGTAGAACTGTTTGGTAGAAACACAACTCGTCGTGTTTGAAGGAGAGAGAATGCGGAGTTGCAAGCAAAGAACACCATACCTACTGTGAAGCATGGGGGTGGCAACATCATGCTTTGGGGATGTTTCTCTGCGAAGGGAACAGGATGACTGATCCGTGTACATGAAAGAATGAATGGGGCCATGTATCGTGAGATTTTGAGTGCAAACCTCCTTCCATAAGCAAGGGCATTGAAGATGAAAAGTGGCTGGGTCTTTCAGCATGACAATGATCCCAAACACACCGCCCGGGCAACGAAGGAGTGGCTTCTTAAGAAGCATTTCAAGGTCCTGGAGTGGCCTAGCCAGTCTCCAGATCTCAACCCCATAGAAAACCTTTGGAGGGAGTTGAAAGTCCGTGTTGCCCAGGGACAGCCCCAAAACATCACTGCTCTAGAGGAGATCTGCATGCAGGAATGGGCCAACATACCAGCAACAGTGTGTGACAACCTTGTGAAGACTTACAGAAAATGTTTGACCTCTGTCATTGCCAACAAAGAATATATAACAAAGTATTGAGATGAACTTTTGATATTGACCAAATACTTATTTTCCACCATAATATGCAAATAAATTCTTTCCAAATCAGACAATGTGATTGTTTGGATTTGTTTCCACATTTTGTCTCTCATAGTTGAGGTATACCTATGATGAAAATTACAGGCCTCTCTCATCTTCTTAAGTGGGATAACTTGCACAATTGGTGGCTGACTAAATACTTTTTTGCCTCATTGTAATAGACACTATTATAAAGAAGAATATGCACAGATACCGATATAAAAATCCAGTATAGAACCTTTTAAACACAATTTAGCACTATTGATTAGATTAGGCTGGAACACCCAGTGAAAGAAAGGAGCGCCAAATCTTGGCGAGGTCTGGTGCGGTATAGGTGTAAAAATATGGTATTCTGTCTGAGAAATTGTATAGCGCTATAGCTCAGCTACAATTATGGTAGTTGTGCTGTATAGATGTGTAGGTTTTGATATCTAGATATAAGATCTAAGAGTGGCACAGTTGATACATAAAAGCATTTAATACATATTAAACATATAAAACAAGGGTGTCGTTTAAAATATATTTTAACAGAACGGCAAGAAATAATGTGTAAAAACACATAAACACATAAATATCTATAAAAACACGCGTGTTTTGCTTTTTAGCTGTATGTATAATGTCTCATAAAATTCGTCTCATATATAGTTGTGTTGGCATAAATCTGAAAATAATAAACAATAAAAAATAATAAAAAACAATGAAAAGTAAATAATGTCCAATAATCCCTTCTCAAAGTTAAGAGATATATAAAAAAAGGTTAAGTAGTGTCCAAAAATCCCTTCTCAAAGTTAAGAGATATAAATAGATTTTCACATGTGTATCCAAAAAATAAACTGTCCAAATTTAAGTGTTGTCCAAAAACGTGGTATAAATGAATAGTGCAAATCCAGCAGATTCAAAAGTTCTATTAAAAAAGCTTTGCAAAAAACATTTCAAAGAGACATTTAAAAAACATCAAAATGAAGGTAGAAAAAAAGGTCTATCAAAATATGGTGACAAAGAATAATCCGTGAAGTCAATCCAAAATAGTGATAAAAATAAGTCCAAAAAAGATGTAAAATATCCAAAAGATAAAAAACAAAAAATAAATGATTAGTATGTGCACAAACTAGTGAGAGTGATCCCAAAAAGGGGGCTTATGTGGAGGGGTTATGTTTCCATGTAGAAAAATTATTTGCTGTATAAAAATAAAAAATAAAAAATAAAAATAAGCAAAAATACAAAAATATAAATAAAAATAATCCTAGGGAATCTTCAAACCCTGAAAATAAAAGATAATAACAATAGTGTAATACTGTATTATAATTCAACAATCAAGGAATAAATAGCTCACCATAGCTCTGTCAACGCGTTTCGGCCCTCAAGAGAGGCCTTTATCAAGACTATAGTATGGTGTGGGTGAGCTGAAGACTTTATACCTTTCTCTAACCAATCAAATTGCATTGAAATTGCGCCAAATTTTTGCGCCAAAATTTCGCGCCAAAAATGTGGTACCGGAAGTGTTGAGCCGGAAGTGCTCATCTGTATAAAAAAAAAAAAGTTCACATTTGTCTCTGTATCATTTAGATAAGGCTTTTATTTAGAGTTTGTCTATGTCTATGTTTATTAAACATTGTCTATGTTGTTCCTAATGTGTTTATTCGTGTTATGTGCCTTAGTAGTTAGCTGTGGGGTCAAATGTTATGGTTTGCCTGTGTTTTTTTTAACCGGAAATGGCCGCTGAGATGTAAACATCCGGTTAAGCTATATCGGATGTTATGGGTGAGGCGGAAGTGGTATTTACTCTGTACCAATCAGATCCGGAGGGGCAGAAAGCAGTTATCCCACATGTAGAGCCAGTTTTACAACTTGGCATGAAATATATGACAAAATACCGGTACGTTTCTGAACCGGAAGTAGCCGGAAAAAGTAAGATACTTTAACATCCGGTAAGATTGAGCCGGATGTTGCACCTTACCGGTCATGGTTAAACCGGAAGTGGTGTGTATCCTAGCCTATTCAAATTCAAAGGGACAAAAAGTGTTAACCTTGGTATTTGTCTAGTGAACAAAATCAATGTAGGGATCACGGTACAGAGAGTGTATATTGTAAAATACACAGTTTATATATATTGGAAAAAATATATATATATCGAAAAATACATAATCTAATAAATAGAGATCTAAAAACCTTAAAGGAACTTTTGGAAACTTTCTAAAAAACTTTTTAGGATAAAAATATAAAAGATATGTAGTATAAAGAAAAACTTTTTTACAATGCATCTATGATTGGTTAGAAAATCTATAGAAGGAGTACATTTGTATCAACCTGTATTTTCTTTTTGTCATGTGCAATATTGGGTATTGGAAGTCTTATTTTCTATCTAAATGTGCCTGGTATAAAAATTAGTTAACCATGTGCACACTATGATAGGAGTTTTTTGAAATCTGATGTGGATATGAAGGAAACTTGTCTCATACAAGTATATGAATGTATTTATGTAGATTGTGAGATCAATGGGTACTTTTATCGATCTAATTGATTAGTTGTCTTTTGGGGAATTGTGAATTTAAATTTGTTATGAGGTGTAATCATGTTGTTGGTATTGGGATTATGTTACCTCTATACACATTTTAAATTGTGTTTATATTCTTATGAAGAGTCAGGCTTCGGTTACTTTCTAACTTATTCTGTTAGATATTTCCCAGATGGAGAGGTTGCTAAGTCAAGTGTCTCTTATGCTGTTGACATATTATGTGATCATATCTTGTTAATATTATTGGCATCTCATATGCTGTTGACATATTAGGGGATCATATCTTGTTAATGTTATTGGCATCTATATAGTCTCTCTGTATGTGTAATAAGGTTTGTTGGAACTCATCTTATGGCTATTTGAGTAGAGCAATAAAAATAAAGATGATTAGATAGGCTTTAGAGATCCTAATATAGATCTTTGTGTGGATCTATGCAGGACATCTTCATTAGATATATTTTGTTCTTGTCGTGTCATATATTGACCTCGTTATGTTTTCTTTATTGTTTTCCTTCTGTATGAGGGCAGCAGTGTTTTCCGAATAGATATTCAGAAGTCAAATTTATGTGTGTTTCAAGCTTAAAAGATGTGAGAGGTCTTCCTTGTTGTTCAGACCCTTCGGGTAGAGACAATCCAGCTCAAATATCCATCTGGATTCCGCGATTAGGAGCTTCTTTTCATAGTTGCCTCCCCTCCAATTAGGCTTTACTATCTGGATACCATAGAAGTTTAGATCCTTGATGTTTCCTTTGTGTTTAATAGAAAAGTGTCTATACAGTGCGGTGTCTGTGCTGCCATGTTCAATCTGTAGCACATGTTCCCGTATTCTGTCTTTTAGGCATCTCGAGGTTTGTCCGACGTATTGTAGTCCACATTTGCATTGTATTATGTAAATTACCCCCTTGCTGCTGCATCTGATCAGATCCTTTATTTCATGTTTGATACTGGAGTTGTGCGGTGAAAAGTTTTTGATTTTCAAGCCTCTCTTACACGCCTTGCAGCTCGGGCATGGGAAAAAACCTTTTATGGGTTTCCCGGATATATCTCTCGTCTGAGGTGTTGTTGGGCGTGGAATGCTAGGAGATAGAATGTTCTTAAGGTTATCTGATTTTCTATAGATAAATTTCGGTCTGTTGATGAGTGTTTCGCCAATTGTGTCGTCATCCTTCAGTAGATGCCAGTGCTTTTCTATTATTTTCTCGATGGTTCTCCTGTTTTCGCTGTACTGCGTGATAAAGGCAACCTCTATGGAGTCGGTGTTCATGTCTCTCCTAATTCTCTTGTCTTTATACTTGAGAAGTTCCTTGCGATCCTTTTGCCTGACTTCTTCTATATCTTTGTGGAGTTTTTCCTCTTCATATCCTCTCTCAAGAAAGCGTTTTTTCAGTTCTTCCGCCTGGGTTTCCCATAAAATGGGGTCCGAACAGTTCTTTTTCAATCTTAGTAACTGTCCCTTTGGTATATTCTCCTTCCATTTGAAATGATGGCAGCTGTCCCTGTGGACATAGTTGTTACAATCCACAGGTTTAAAAAATGTTGAAGTCTGAAGTTTCCCATTTTTGATGGTAATTTTTAGATCGAGGAATGTGATTTCCTTGTCACTGATCTCGTAGGTAAATTTCAGGTTGTTGGTGTTGTTATTCATAACCCTTATAGTGTGTTCTAAATCTTCTTTGGAGCCTTTCCATATCAGGAGGATGTCATCTATGTACCTGTAGTAGGAGACTAGGTCCGCGCCGGCTGGGCACGACTCCCAAAATATGTGTTCCCATTGGCCCATGTAAAGGTTCGCATAGCTCGGCGCGAACCTAGTCCCCATGGCGGTGCCGCACAGCTGTCTATAAAATTTCCCATCGTGGTGGAAATAGTTGTGCGTTAGAATATAGTTAATCCCTTCCAGAATGAATGTCTTCTGTAGTGCCGGCACTGTGTGGTCCTTCTTGAGAAAGTACTCTACAGCTTCTCGACCTCCTTTGTGTGGTATGCAGGTATATAGGGAGGTGACGTCACAGGTGGCGAGTAGGTAGTTCTCTTTCCATTCTGTATTCTCCAGACTGTTCAGAATCTGTGTGGAATCTCTCACGTACTCGCCACCTGTGACGTCACCTCCCTATATACCTGCATACCACACAAAGGAGGTCGAGAAGCTGTAGAGTACTTTCTCAAGAAGGACCACACAGTGCCGGCACTACAGAAGACATTCATTCTGGAAGGGATTAACTATATTCTAACGCACAACTATTTCCACCACGATGGGAAATTTTATAGACAGCTGTGCGGCACCGCCATGGGGACTAGGTTCGCGCCGAGCTATGCGAACCTTTACATGGGCCAATGGGAACACATATTTTGGGAGTCGTGCCCAGCCGGCGCGGACCTAGTCTCCTACTACAGGTACATAGATGACATCCTCCTGATATGGAAAGGCTCCAAAGAAGATTTAGAACACACTATAAGGGTTATGAATAACAACACCAACAACCTGAAATTTACCTACGAGATCAGTGACAAGGAAATCACATTCCTCGATCTAAAAATTACCATCAAAAATGGGAAACTTCAGACTTCAACATTTTTTAAACCTGTGGATTGTAACAACTATGTCCACAGGGACAGCTGCCATCATTTCAAATGGAAGGAGAATATACCAAAGGGACAGTTACTAAGATTGAAAAAGAACTGTTCGGACCCCATTTTATGGGAAACCCAGGCGGAAGAACTGAAAAAACGCTTTCTTGAGAGAGGATATGAAGAGGAAAAACTCCACAAAGATATAGAAGAAGTCAGGCAAAAGGATCGCAAGGAACTTCTCAAGTATAAAGACAAGAGAATTAGGAGAGACATGAACACCGACTCCATAGAGGTTGCCTTTATCACGCAGTACAGCGAAAACAGGAGAACCATCGAGAAAATAATAGAAAAGCACTGGCATCTACTGAAGGATGACGACACAATTGGCGAAACACTCATCAACAGACCGAAATTTATCTATAGAAAATCAGATAACCTTAAGAACATTCTATCTCCTAGCATTCCACGCCCAACAACACCTCAGACGAGAGATATATCCGGGAAACCCATAAAAGGTTTTTTCCCATGCCCGAGCTGCAAGGCGTGTAAGAGAGGCTTGAAAATCAAAAACTTTTCACCGCACAACTCCAGTATCAAACATGAAATAAAGGATCTGATCAGATGCAGCAGCAAGGGGGTAATTTACATAATACAATGCAAATGTGGACTACAATACGTCGGACAAACCTCGAGATGCCTAAAAGACAGAATACGGGAACATGTGCTACAGATTGAACATGGCAGCACAGACACCGCACTGTATAGACACTTTTCTATTAAACACAAAGGAAACATCAAGGATCTAAACTTCTATGGTATCCAGATAGTAAAGCCTAATTGGAGGGGAGGCAACTATGAAAAGAAGCTCCTAATCGCGGAATCCAGATGGATATTTGAGCTGGATTGTCTCTACCCGAAGGGTCTGAACAACAAGGAAGACCTCTCACATCTTTTAAGCTTGAAACACACATAAATTTGACTTCTGAATATCTATTCGGAAAACACTGCTGCCCTCATACAGAAGGAAAACAATAAAGAAAACATAACGAGGTCAATATATGACACGACAAGAACAAAATATATCTAATGAAGATGTCCTGCATAGATCCACACAAAGATCTATATTAGGATCTCTAAAGCCTATCTAATCATCTTTATTTTTATTGCTCTACTCAAATAGCCATAAGATGAGTTCCAACAAACCTTATTACACATACAGAGAGACTATATAGATGCCAATAACATTAACAAGATATGATCCCCTAATATGTCAACAGCATATGAGATGCCAATAATATTAACAAGATATGATCCCATAATATGTCAACAGCATAAGAGACACTTGACTTAGCAACCTCTCCATCTGGGAAATATCTAACAGAATAAGTTAGAAAGTAACCGAAGCCTGACTCTTCATAAGAATATAAACACAATTTAAAATGTGTATAGAGGTAACATAATCCCAATACCAACAACATGATTACACCTCATAACAAATTTAAATTCACAATTCCCCAAAAGACAACTAATCAATTAGATCGATAAAAGTACCCATTGATCTCACAATCTACATAAATACATTCATATACTTGTATGAGACAAGTTTCCTTCATATCCACATCAGATTTCAAAAAACTCCTATCATAGTGCGCACATGGTTAACTAATTTTTATACCAGGCACATTTAGATAGAAAATAAGACTTCCAATACCCAATATTGCACATGACAAAAAGAAAATACAGGTTGATACAAATGTACTCCTTCTATAGATTTTCTAACCAATCATAGATGCATTGTAAAAAAGTTTTTCTTTATACTACATATCTTTTATATTTTTATCCTAAAAAGTTTTTTAGAAAGTTTCCAAAAGTTCCTTTAAGGTTTTTAGATCTCTATTTATTAGATTATGTATTTTTCGATATATATATATATTTTCCAATATATATAAACTGTGTATTTTACAATATACACTCTCTGTACCGTGATCCCTACATTGATTTTGTTCACTAGACAAATACCAAGGTTAACACTTTTTGTCCCTTTGAATTTGAATAGGCTAGGATACACACCACTTCCGGTTTAACCATGACCGGTAAGGTGCAACATCCGGCTCAATCTTACCGGATGTTAAAGTATCTTACTTTTTCCGGCTACTTCCGGTTCAGAAACGTACCGGTATTTTGTCATATATTTCATGCCAAGTTGTAAAACTGGCTCTACATGTGGGATAACTGCTTTCTGCCCCTCCGGATCTGATTGGTACAGAGTAAATACCACTTCCGCCTCACCCATAACATCCGATATAGCTTAACCGGATGTTTACATCTCAGCGGCCATTTCCGGTTAAAAAAAACACCGGCAAACCATAACATTTGACCCCACAGCTAACTACTAAGGCACATAACACGAATAAACACATTAGGAACAACATAGACAATGTTTAATAAACATAGACATAGACAAACTCTAAATAAAAGCCTTATCTAAATGATACAGAGACAAATGTGAACTTTTTTTTTTTTTTTTTTTTTTTATACAGATGAGCACTTCCGGCTCAACACTTCCGGCTCAACACTTCCGGTACCACATTTTTGGCGCGAAATTTTGGCGCGAAATTTTGGCGCGAAATTTTGGCGCAAAAATTTGGCGCAATTTCAATGCAATTTGATTGGTTAGAGAAAGGTATAAAGTCTTCAGCTCACCCACACCATACTATAGTCTTGATAAAGGCCTCTCTTGAGGGCCGAAACGCGTTGACAGAGCTATGGTGAGCTATTTATTCCTTGATTGTTGAATTATAATACAGTATTACACTATTGTTATTATCTTTTATTTTCAGGGTTTGAAGATTCCCTAGGATTATTTTTATTTATATTTTTGTATTTTTGCTTATTTTTATTTTTTATTTTTTATTTTTATACAGCAAATAATTTTTCTACATGGAAACATAACCCCTCCACATAAGCCCCCTTTTTGGGATCACTCTCACTAGTTTGTGCACATACTAATCATTTATTTTTTGTTTTTTATCTTTTGGATATTTTACATCTTTTTTGGACTTATTTTTATCACTATTTTGGATTGACTTCACGGATTATTCTTTGTCACCATATTTTGATAGACCTTTTTTTCTACCTTCATTTTGATGTTTTTTAAATGTCTCTTTGAAATGTTTTTTGCAAAGCTTTTTTAATAGAACTTTTGAATCTGCTGGATTTGCACTATTCATTTATACCACGTTTTTGGACAACACTTAAATTTGGACAGTTTATTTTTTGGATACACATGTGAAAATCTATTTATATCTCTTAACTTTGAGAAGGGATTTTTGGACACTACTTAACCTTTTTTTATATATCTCTTAACTTTGAGAAGGGATTATTGGACATTATTTACTTTTCATTGTTTTTTATTATTTTTTTTTTTTTTTTTATTTTTTTTTAAATATTTTTATTGAGGTTGTTAAGGAGAAAGAAAAAACATGGTACAGGCAAATAAAAACTTGGTTTCAAAGGCAAAGGATAATCACCATACAATATACATATTAGGTATCACATTATGCAAACAATTGATCGCCCAATTATATAAATATAAGTTAACCTCAAGTTTTCAATTACAGAATTCCAGATATAAAATGCAAAACAAAAAATTAAACTTAACAAGAAGCCAAACCTTTCTTATCAGAGTACTAAAGGTAACAACAGGTTATGCAGGCCATCAAATAGATCTTACAGTATATGTTAAATTACATATATCACATAACAAGGAAATATAATTACAATTATGCCCACATTAGCTATATTAACCTCTTTTCTATGTATATAACTTGAACTGATAAAATAAGAGGAGTGACCCCCAGATGTAAGTATCAAGGTATATGAAAGATAAACAATCGCCTCTCTTGGGCTCTAAACATAACAGAAGAGTAGAAAGAGGGACTATAGGGGTCACTCCATAATTATGAAACCTGTAGGGCCTCTCTTGGACCCCTGCCGCATATATACTTGGTTTGGGGAACTATAGACATCAATGTTGCAGACAATAAAAGGAGGTCCAACATTGGTCTTTTTGAAGCCAGCATTATAACATCTTAAGGAGTATGGAGCTATGAATATACATATTTGGGATGATATATTAATGACAGAGGAGCTATACCACCTGACTGTTAACGCTTATAAGGGCAGAGGGATTAGATGGACCCAACCTATCAGCATACCTAAAAGTGAAATTGAGGTTAACACAAATATATAGGAAAAAAAAAAACATTAAACAAGGACTCCATGAGTTGGGACAAATGGCGCCATTATGACGGAACTCAGTGCATAATATCAATTCCTCCAGATGAGCTATGTCTCTATGTGCCTCGCATGAATAACTGTTATAAAAAGTGGAATACAACATATCAAACACACCTTGTTAGCTTAGGCTAAGTTACAGACAGATTTATGTGAACATCATTAAGTACTTATAGACAGAATAGAAACGATAGGTGAATAGGAGGCACATCTAACAAATAACATGTCCCTAGGTGTGAGAGTCAGTGTGTCAGTCCCACAGAGTGGTGAATTGACTCTTAGTTAACAGGATATGAAATTACCCCACTCCTGATCTGGGGCACAGTGACTGTTTGAGACCGCTCAGGTGAATCTCGAGTGTGGAAGTGATCCTGCACTGTGCTTCATATACAGAAACAAAGGGCTTGTCTGATTCAAGTGCCCGCTGCTTCAGGCTAAGACTCTGAGTTCCAATTCGGGTGCAATGCCACATCTCACTCCGGACGGCTCTTGTCAGCTGTAAGGCAGGGTCCTGACCATGTGGCATTTCAGCCGGGTGATCTTTCTCTCTTGTTTGAGTTTGGGACAGGTTTGGGGTCATGGAGCGGGTCTCATTAGTATCCGGGCTGCAAGGCATACCTCCATGTCTTTTCTTTGCAGCCTCTTCATGCACCCTCTGTACGAAACTTTCAGCAGAACCATGCATTGCTATGCTGCTCCCATTGCCCCGGGAGGATGTCGCTGCATAAGCTACTTGGCATGTTGTCACCGCAGGCTCTATAAAGTAGGTGTCTTGTTGCAGGGCTGATTTGTCTTCCGAGGTATGCTGCAACCTCGGTGCCACTTCTTTACAAACACTCCCCCATGTGAGATGTAGGGTCTCAGTAAAGCGCAATAAATGTTCCTGGAATAAACGGTCTACCATCCTCAGTAGGGTTACGCGATTTGACTCCATAACTATAATAAAGTTCACAGTATTTGCAATGTCTTACAATTTAAATTCAGCTCTTATAGCTGCTCAGCTCTTTCAGCTGCTGGACCTGACTAATCAGGAAACTGGGGAGGGCGAATGAGGATCCAGGCCGATATTAGGCCTCCGCTGCGTACCTCACAAGTGCTGGTCTGCCAGGCTGGAAACACGTATAAAAAATATATAATTCTGCTCCTTTAAAGATAGACAACACAGTAGTATTCAGAGAAGCCTTGAATTTTAATGCTAATGAGCGATAAACAGCAGATTTATCTGCTTGGATTTACAGCCGTAGCAGAAAAGCAGCCATTCTAGTCGGTGTTCGGACACGCCCCCCGTTTTTTATTATTTTTTATTGTTGTTATTATTTTCAGATTTATGCCAACACAACTATATATGAGACGAATTTTATGAGACATTATACATACAGCTAAAAAGCAAAACACGCGTGTTTTTATAGATATTTATGTGTTTATGTGTTTTTACACATTATTTCTTGCCGTTCTGTTAAAATATATTTTAAACGACACCCTTGTTTTATATGTTTAATATGTATTAAATGCTTTTATGTATCAACTGTGCCACTCTTAGATCTTATATCTAGATATCAAAACCTACACATCTATACAGCACAACTACCATAATTGTAGCTGAGCTATAGCGCTATACAATTTCTCAGACAGAATACCATATTTTCACACCTATACCGCACCAGACCTCGCCAAGATTTGGCGCTCCTTTCTAAACCATGTTTTGACACATTTTTTCTAAAAGTGGGCACCTGGGGACCCACTATAGACAGGAGCTATAGGTCCACACTTTCAGCGCTGTAAGAAAACATTGAATCTAACACCCAGTGAAAGAGGCTGATAGCAAACTTCCCCCCCCCCATCCCGTGCATATGAAAAGGCCCATTATACAAACAAAAGCAATGTGAAGGCTGTATACATCAGTATACGTCTAAACCTTTGGGGCTTGGTTAGGCGTCAGCAATATGTTATTTAAAAATTAGCAAAACTACACATTGTTCTAAAAACAACCCCAGATGGGCGATATAAATGGATCATCTACAAAACATTTATGTAAATATATATATAAACGTGGTGCATCAGTTACATCAGGATTACTTTAAGGCCCAGTTCACACAAATTCCTTACGTGGTGCATCAGTTACATCAGGATTACTGTAAGGCGCAGTGCACACATATCCCTTACGTGGTGCATCAGTTACATCAGGATTACTGTAAGGCCCAGTGCACACAAATCCCTTACGTGGTGCATCAGTTACATTAGGATTACTGTAAGGCCCAGTGCACACAAATCCCTTACATGGTGCATCAGTTACATCAGGATTACTGTAAGGCCCAGTGCACACAAATCCCTTACGTGGTGCATCAGTTACATCAGGATTACTGTAAGGCTCAGTGCACACAAATCCCTTACGTGGTGCATCAGTTACATTAGGATTACTGTAAGGCCCAGTGCACACAAATCCCTTACATGGTGCATCAGTTACATCAGGATTACTGTAAGGCGCAGTGCACAGAAATCCCTTACGTGGTGCATCAGTTACATCAGGATTACTGTAAGGCCCAGTGCACACAAATCCCTTATGTGGTGCATCAGTTACATCAGGGTTACTGTAAGGCCCAGTGCACACAAATCCCTTACGTGGTGCATCAGTTACATTAGTATTATTGTAAGGCCCAGTGCACACAAATCCCTTACGTGGTGCATCAGTTACATCAGGGTTACTGTAAGGCCCAGTGCACACAAATCCCTTACGTGGTGCATCAGTTACATTAGGATTACTGTAAGGCGCAGTGCACACATATCCCTTACGTGGTGCATCAGTTACATCAGGATTACTGTAAGGCGCAGTGCACACATATCCCTTACGTGGTGCATCAGTTACATTAGGATTACTGTAAGGCCCAGTGCACACAAATCCCTTACATGGTGCATCAGTTACATCAGGATTACTGTAAGGCGCAGTGCACAGAAATCCCTTACGTGGTGCATCAGTTACATCAGGATTACTGTAAGGCCCAGTGCACACAAATCCCTTACGTGGTGCATCAGTTACATCAGGATTACTGTAAGGACCAGTGCACACAAATCCCTTACGTGGTGCATCAGTTACATCAGGGTTACTGTAAGGCCCAGTGCACACAAATCCCTTACGTGGTGCATCAGTTACATTAGTATTATTGTAAGGCCCAGTGCACACAAATCCCTTACGTGGTGCATCAGTTACATCAGGATTACTGTAAGGCCCAGTGCACACAAATCCCTTATGTGGTGCATCAGTTACATCAGGATTACTGTAAGGCTCAGTGCACACAAATCCCTTACGTGGTGCATCAGTTACATCAGGATTACTGTAAGGCCCAGTGCACACAAATCCCTTACGTGGTGCATCAGTTACATCAGGATTACTGTAAGGCTCAGTGCACACAAATCCCTTACGTGGTGCATCAGTTACATCAGGATTACTGTAAGGCCCAGTGCACACAAATCCCTTACGTGGTGCATCAGTTACATCAGGATTACTGTAAGGCCCAGTGCACACAAATCCCTTACGTGGTGCATCAGTTACATCAGGATTACTGTAAGGCTCAGTGCACACAAATCCCTTACGTGGTGCATCAGTTACATCAGGATTACTGTAAGGCCCAGTGCACACAAATCCCTTACGTGGTGCATCAGTTACATCAGGATTACTGTAAGGCTCAGTGCACACAAATCCCTTACGTGGTGCATCAGTTACATCAGGATTACTTTAAAGGCACAGTGCACACAAATCCCTTACGTGGTGCATCAGTTACATCAGGATTACTGTAAGGCCCAGTGCACACAAATCCCTTACGTGGTGCATCAGTTACATCAGGATTACTGTAAGGCTCAGTGCACACAAATCCCTTACGTGGTGCATCAGTCACATTAGTATTATTGTAAGGCCCAGTGCACACAAATCCCTTACGTGGTGCATCAGTTACATCAGGATTACTTTAAAGGCACAGTGCACACAAATCCCTTACGTGGTGCATCAGTTACATCAGGATTACTGTAAGGCCCAGTGCACACAAATCCCTTACGTGGTGCATCAGTTACATCAGGAATACTGTAAGTCCCAGTGCACACAAATCCCTTACATGGTGCATCAGTTACATCAGGATTACTGTAAGGCTCAGTGCACACAAATCCCTTACGTGGTGCATCAGTTACATCAGGATTACTGTAAGGCCCAGTGCACACAAATCCCTTACGTGGTGCATCAGTTACATCAGGATTACTGTAAGGCTCAGTGCACACAAATCCCTTACGTGGTGCATCAGTTACATTAGGATTACTGTAAGGCACAGTGCACACAAATCCCTTACGTGGTGCATCAGTCACATTAGTATTATTATAAGGCTCAGTGCACACAAATCCCTTACGTGGTGCATCAGTTACATCAGGATTACTGTAAGGCTCAGTGCACACAAATCCCTTACGTGGTGCATCAGTTACATCAGGATTACTGTAAGGCCCAGTGCACACAAATCCCTTACGTGGTGCATCAGTTACATCAGGATTACTGTAAGGCCCAGTGCACACAAATCCCTTACGTGGTGCATCAGTTACATCAGGATTACTGTAAGGCCCAGTGCACACAAATCCCTTACGTGGTGCATCAGTTACATCAGGATTACTTTAAGGCACAGTGCACACAAATCCCTTACGTGGTGCATCAGTTACATCAGGAATACTGTAAGGCCCAATGCACACAAATCCCTTACGTGGTGCATCAGTTACATCAGGATTACTGTAAGGCCCAGTGCACACAAATCCCTTACGTGGTGCATCAGTTACATCAGGGTTACTGTAAGGCCCAGTGCACACAAATCCCTTACGTGGTGCATCAGTTACATCAGGATTACTTTAAGGCACAGTGCACACAAATCCCTTACGTGGTGCATCAGTTACATCAGGAATACTGTAAGGCCCAATGCACACAAATCCCTTACGTGGTGCATCAGTTACATCAGGATTACTGTAAGGCCCAGTGCACACAAATCCCTTACGTGGTGCATCAGTTACATCAGGATTACTGTAAGGCCCAGTGCACACAAATCCCTTACGTGGTGCATCAGTTACATCAGGATTACTGTAAGGCGCAGTGCACAAATCCCTTACGTGGTGCATCAGTTACATCAGGATTACTGTAAGGCGCAGTGCACACAAATCCCTTACGTGGTGCATCAGTTACATCAGGATTACTGTAAGGCCCAGTGCACACAAATCCCTTACGTGGTGCATCAGTTACATCAGGGTTACTGTAAGGCCCAGTGCACACAAATCCCTTATGTGGTGCATCAGTTACATTAGGATTACTGTAAGGCCCAGTGCACACAAATCCCTTACGTGGTGCATCAGTTACATCAGGAATACTGTAAGGCTTAGTGCAAACAAATCCCTTACGTGGTGCATCAGTTACATTAGGATTACTGTAAGGCCCAGTGCACACAAATCCCTTATGTGGTGCATCAGTTACATCAGGATTACTGTAAGGCCCAGTGCACACATATCCCTTACGTGGTGCATCAGTTACATCAGGATTACTGTAAGGCGCAGTGCACACATATCCCTTACGTGGTGCATCAGTTACATCAGGATTACTGTAAGGCCCAGTGCACACAAATCCCTTACGTGGTGCATCAGTTACATCAGGGTTACTGTAAGTCCCAGTGCACACAAATCCCTTACATGGTGCATCAGTTACATCAGGATTACTGTAAGGCCCAGTGCACACAAATCCCTTACGTGGTGCATCAGTTACATCAGGATTACTGTAAGGCCCAGTGCACACAAATCCCTTACGTGGTGCATCAGTTACATTAGGATTACTGTAAGGCCCAGTGCACACAAATCCCTTATGTGGTGCATCAGTTACATTAGGATTACTGTAAGGCCCAGTGCACACAAATCCCTTACGTGGTGCATCAGTTACATCAGGATTACTGTAAGGCGCAGTGCACATATATCCCTTACGTGGTGCATCAGTTACATCAGGATTACTGTAAGGCGCAGTGCACATATATCCCTTACGTGGTGCATCAGTTACATCAGGATTACTATAAGGCACAGTGCACACAAATCCCTTACGTGGTGCATCAGTTACATCAGGATTACTGTAAGGCGCAGTGCACACAAATCCCTTATGTGGTGCATCAGTTACATCAGGATTACTGTAAGGCCCAGTTCACACATATCCCTTACGTGGTGCATCAGTTACATCAGGATTACTGTAAGGCCCAGTGCACACAAATCCCTTACGTGGTGCATCAGTTACATCAGGATTACTGTAAGGCCCAGTGCACACAAATCTCTTACGTGGTGCATCAGTTACATCAGGATTACTGTAAGGCCCAGTTCACACAAATCCCTTATGTGGTGCATCAGTTACATCAGGATTACTGTAAGGCCCAGTGCACACAAATCCCTTACGTGGTGTATCAGTTACATCAGGATTACTGTAAGGCCCAGTGCACACAAATCCCTTATGTGGTGCATCAGTTACATCAGGATTACTGTAAGGCTCAGTGCACACAAATCCCTTACGTGGTGCATCAGTTACATCAGGATTGTTGTAAGGCACAGTGCACACAAATCCCTTACGTGGTGCATCAGTTACATCAGGGTTACTGTAAGGCCCAGTGCACACAAATCTCTTACGTGGTGCATCAGTCACATTAGTATTATTGTAAGGCCCAGTGCACACAAATCCCTTACGTGGTGCATCAGTTACATCAAGATTACTGTAAGGCTCAGTGCACACAAATCCCTTACGTGGTGCATCAGTTACATCAGGATTACTTTAAAGGCACAGTGCACACAAATCCCTTACGTGGTGCATCAGTTACATCAGGATTACTGTAAGGCCCAGTGCACACAAATTCCTTACGTGTTGCATCAGTTACATCAGGATTACTGTAAGGCCCAGTGCACACAAATCCCTTACGTGGTGCATCAGTTACATCAGGATTACTGTAAGGCCCAGTGCACACAAATCCCTTATGTGGTGCATCAGTTACATCAGGATTACTGTAAGGCCCAGTGCACACAAATCCCTTACGTAGTGTATCAGTTACATTAGGATTACTGTAAGGCTTAGTGCAAACAAATCCCTTACGTGGTGCATCAGTTACATCAGGAATACTGTAAGGCTCAGTGCACACAAATTCCTTACGTGTTCCATCAGTTACATCAGGATTACTGTAAGGCCCAATGCACACAAATCCCTTAAGTGGTGCATCAGTTACATCAGGATTACTGTAAGGCCCAGTGCACACAAATCCCTTACGTGGTGCATCAGTTACATCAGGATTACTGTAAGGCCCAGTGCACACAAATCCCTTACGTGGTGCATCAGTTACATCAGGATTACTGTAAGGCCCAGTGCACACAAATCCCTTATGTGGTGCATCAGTTACATCAGGATTACTGTAAGGCTCAGTGCACACAAATCCCTTATGTGGTGCATCAGTTACATCAGGATTACTGTAAGGCCCAGTGCACACAAATCCCTTATGTGGTGCATCAGTTACATCAGGATTACTGTAAGGCCCAGTGCACACAAATCCCTTATGTGGTGCATCAGTTACATCAGGATTACTGTAAGGCTCAGTGCACACATATTCCTTACGTGGTGCATCAGTTACATCAGGATTACTGTAAGGCCCAGTGCACACAAATCCCTTACGTGGTGCATCAGTTACATCAGGATTACTGTAAGGCCCAGTGCACACAAATCCCTTACGTGGTGCATCAGTTATATCAGGATTACTGTAAGGCTCAGTGCACACAAATCCCTTACGTGGTGCATCAGTTACATCAGGATTACTGTAAGGCCCAGTGCAAACATATCCCTTACGTGGTACATCAGTTACATTAGGATTACTGTAAGGCTTAGTGCACACAAATCCCTTACGTGGTGCATAAGTTACATCAGGATTACTGTAAGGCCCAGTGCACACATATCCCTTACGTGGTGCATCAGTTACATCAGGATTACTGTAAGGCCCAGTGCACACAAATCCCTTACGTGGTGCATAAGTTACATCAGGATTACTGTAAGGCCCAGTGCACACATATCCCTTACGTGGTGCATCAGTTACATCAGGATTACTGTAAGGCCCAGTGCACACAAATCCCTTACGTGGTGCATCAGTTACATCAGGATTACTGTAAGGCTCAGTGCACACAAATCCCTTACGTGGTGCATCAGTTACATCAGGATTACTGTAAGGCCCAGTGCACACAAATCCCTTATGTGGTGCATCAGTTACATCAGGATTACTGTAAGGCTCAGTGCACACAAATCCCTTACGTGGTGCATCAGTTACATCAGGATTACTGTAAGGCTCAGTGCACACAAATCCCTTACGTGGTGCATCAGGATTACTGTAAGGCCCAGTGCACACAAATCCCTTACGTGGTGCATCAGTTACATCAGGATTACTGTAAGGCTCAGTGCACACAAATCCCTTACGTGGTGCATCAGTTACATTAGGATTACTGTAAGGCTTAGTGCACACAAATCCCTTATGTGGTGCATCAGTTACATCAGGATTACTGTAAGGCTCAGTGCACACAAATCCCTTACGTGGTGCATCAGTTACATCAGGATTACTGTAAGGCTCAGTGCACACAAATCCCTTACGTGGTGCATCAGGATTACTGTAAGGCCCAGTGCACACAAATCCCTTACGTGGTGCATCAGTTACATCAGGATTACTGTAAGGCTCAGTGCACACAAATCCCTTACGTGGTGCATCAGTTACATTAGGATTACTGTAAGGCTTAGTGCACACAAATCCCTTATGTGGTGCATCAGTTACATCAGGATTACTGTAAGGCTCAGTGCACACAAATCCCTTACGTGGTGCATCAGTTACATCAGGATTACTGTAAGGCCCAGTGCACACAAATCCCTTACGGGGTGCATCAGTTTACATCAGGATTACTTTAAAGGCACAGTGCACACAAATCCCTTACGTGGTGCATCAGTTACATCAGGATTACTGTAAGGCCCAGTGCACACAAATCCCTTACGTGGTGCATCAGTTACATCAGGATTACTGTAAGGCTCAGTGCACACAAATCCCTTACGTGGTGCATCAGTCACATCAGGATTACTGTAAGGCCCAGTGCACACAAATCCCTTACGTGGTGCATCAGTTACATCAGGATTACTGTAAGGCTCAGTGCACACAAATCCCTTACGTGGTGCATCAGTCACATCAGGATTATTGTAAGGCTCAGTGCACACAAATCCCTTACGTGGTGCATCAGTTACATCAGGATTACTGTAAGGCTCAGTGCACACAAATCCCTTACGTGGTGCATCAGTTACATCAGGATTACTGTAAGGCCCAGTGCACACAAATCCCTTACGTGGTGCATCAGTTACATCAGGATTACTGTAAGGCCCAGTGCACACAAATCCCTTACGTGGTGCATCAGTTTTATCAGGATTACTGTAAGGCCCAGTGCACACAAATCCCTTACGTGGTGCATCAGTTACATCATGATTACTTTAAGGCACAGTGCACACAAATCCCTTACGTGGTGCATCAGTTACATCAGGAATACTGTAAGGCCCAATGCACACAAATCCCTTACGTGGTGCATCAGTTACATCAAGATTACTGTAAGGCCCAGTGCACACAAATCCCTTACGTGGTGCATCAGTTAAATCAGGATTACTTTAAGGCACAGTGCACACAAATCCCTTACGTGGTGCATCAGTTACATCAGGAATACTGTAAGGCCCAATGCACACAAATTCCTTACGTGGTGCATCAGTTACATCAGGATTACTGTAAGGCACAGTGCACACAAATCCCTTACGTGGTGCATCAGTTACATCAGGATTACTGTAAGGCCCAGTGCACACAAATCCCTTACGTGGTGCATCAGTTACATCAGGGTTACTGTAAGGCCCAGTGCACACAAATCCCTTATGTGGTGCATCAGTTACATTAGGATTACTGTAAGGCCCAGTGCACACAAATCCCTTACGTGGTGCATCAGTTACATCAGGAATACTGTAAGGCTTAGTGCAAACAAATCCCTTACGTGGTGCATCAGTTACATTAGGATTACTGTAAGGCGCAGTGCACACATATCCCTTACGTGGTGCATCAGTTACATCAGGATTACTGTAAGGCTTAGTGCACACAAATCCCTTATGAGGTGCATCAGTTACATCAGGATTACTGTAAGGCCCAGTGCACACAAATCCCTTACGTGGTGCATCAGTTACATTAGGATTACTGTAAGGCCCAGTGCACACAAATCCCTTACGTAGTGTATCAGTTACATTAGGATTACTGTAAGGCTTAGTGCAAACAAATCCCTTACGTGGTGCATCAGTTACATCAGGATTACTGTAAGGCGCAGTGCACACATATTCCTTACGTGGTGCATCAGTTACATCAGGATTACTGTAAGGCTCAGTGCACACAAATCCCTTACGTGGTGCATCAGTTACATTAGGATTACTGTAATGCTTAGTGCACACAAATCCCTTATGTGGTGCATCAGTTACATCAGGATTACTTTAAAGGCACAGTGCACACAAATCCCTTACGTGGTGCATCAGTTACATCAGGATTACTGTAAGGCCCAGTGCACACAAATCCCTTACGTGGTGCATCAGTTACATCAGGATTACTGTAAGGCTCAGTGCACACAAATCCCTTACGTGGTGCATCAGTCACATTAGTATTATTGTAAGGCCCAGTGCACACAAATCCCTTACGTGGTGCATCAGTTACATCAGGATTACTTTAAAGGCACAGTGCACACAAATCCCTTACGTGGTGCATCAGTTACATCAGGATTACTGTAAGGCCCAGTGCACACAAATCCCTTACGTGGTGCATCAGTTACATCAGGATTACTGTAAGGCTCAGTGCACACAAATCCCTTACGTGGTGCATCAGTTACATTAGGATTACTGTAAGGCACAGTGCACACAAATCCCTTACCTGGTGCATCAGTCACATTAGTATTATTGTAAGGCTCAGTGCACACAAATCCCTTACGTGGTGCATCAGTTACATCAGGATTACTGTAAGGCTCAGTGCACACAAATCCCTTACGTGGTGCATCAGTTACATCAGGATTACTGTAAGGCCCAGTGCACACAAATCCCTTACGTGGTGCATCAGTTACATCAGGATTACTGTAAGGCTTAGTGCAAACAAATCCCTTACGTGGTGCATCAGTTACATCAGGATTACTGTAAGGCTTAGTGCAAACAAATCCCTTACGTGGTGCATCAGTTACATCAGGAATACTGTAAGGCTCAGTGCACACAAATTCCTTACGTGTTCCATCAGTTACATCAGGATTACTGTAAGGCCCAATGCACACAAATCCCTTAAGTGGTGCATCAGTTACATCAGGATTACTGTAAGGCCCAGTGCACACAAATCCCTTACGTGGTGCATCAGTTACATCAGGATTACTGTAAGGCCCAGTGCACACAAATCCCTTACGTGGTGCATCAGTTACATCAGGATTACTGTAAGGCCCAGTGCACACAAATCCCTTATGTGGTGCATCAGTTACATCAGGATTACTGTAAGGCTCAGTGCACACAAATCCCTTATGTGGTGCATCAGTTACATCAGGATTACTGTAAGGCCCAGTGCACACAAATCCCTTACGTGGTGCATCAGTTACATCAGGATTACTGTAAGGCTCAGTGCACACAAATCCCTTACGTGGTGCATCAGTTACATCAGGATTACTGTAAGGCCCAGTGCACACAAATCCCTTATGTGGTGCATCAGTTACATCAGGATTACTGTAAGGCTCAGTGCACACAAATCCCTTACGTGGTGCATCAGTTACATCAGGATTACTGTAAGGCTCAGTGCACACAAATCCCTTACGTGGTGCATCAGGATTACTGTAAGGCCCAGTGCACACAAATCCCTTACGTGGTGCATCAGTTACATCAGGATTACTGTAAGGCTCAGTGCACACAAATCCCTTACGTGGTGCATCAGTTTACATCAGGATTACTTTAAAGGCACAGTGCACACAAATCCCTTACGTGGTGCATCAGTTACATCAGGATTACTGTAAGGCCCAGTGCACACAAATCCCTTACGTGGTGCATCAGTTACATCAGGATTACTGTAAGGCTCAGTGCACACAAATCCCTTACGTGGTGCATCAGTCACATTAGTATTATTGTAAGGCTCAGTGCACACAAATCCCTTACGTGGTGCATCAGTTACATCAGGATTACTGTAAGGCTCAGTGCACACAAATCCCTTACGTGGTGCATCAGTTACATCAGGATTACTGTAAGGCCCAGTGCACACAAATCCCTTACGTGGTGCATCAGTTACATCAGGATTACTGTAAGGCCCAGTGCACACAAATCCCTTACGTGGTGCATCAGTTTTATCAGGATTACTGTAAGGCCCAGTGCACACAAATCCCTTACGTGGTGCATCAGTTACATCATGATTACTTTAAGGCACAGTGCACACAAATCCCTTACGTGGTGCATCAGTTACATCAGGAATACTGTAAGGCCCAATGCACACAAATCCCTTACGTGGTGCATCAGTTACATCAAGATTACTGTAAGGCCCAGTGCACACAAATCCCTTACGTGGTGCATCAGTTAAATCAGGATTACTTTAAGGCACAGTGCACACAAATCCCTTACGTGGTGCATCAGTTACATCAGGAATACTGTAAGGCCCAATGCACACAAATCCCTTACGTGGTGCATCAGTTACATCAGGATTACTGTAAGGCACAGTGCACACAAATCCCTTATGTGGTGCATCAGTTACATCAGGATTACTGTAAGGCCCAGTGCACACAAATCCCTTACGTGGTGCATCAGTTACATCAGGGTTACTGTAAGGCCCAGTGCACACAAATCCCTTATGTGGTGCATCAGTTACATTAGGATTACTGTAAGGCCCAGTGCACACAAATCCCTTACGTGGTGCATCAGTTACATCAGGAATACTGTAAGGCTTAGTGCAAACAAATCCCTTACGTGGTGCATCAGTTACATTAGGATTACTGTAAGGCGCAGTGCACACATATCCCTTACGTGGTGCATCAGTTACATCAGGATTACTGTAAGGCTTAGTGCACACAAATCCCTTATGAGGTGCATCAGTTACATTAGGATTACTGTAAGACATAGTGCACACAAATCCCTTACGTGGTGCATCAGTCACATTAGTATTATTGTAAGGCTCAGTGCACACAAATCCCTTACGTAGTGTATCAGTTACATTAGGATTACTGTAAGGCTTAGTGCAAACAAATCCCTTACGTGGTGCATCAGTTACATCAGGATTACTGTAAGGCGCAGTGCACATATATCCCTTACGTGGTGCATCAGTTACATCAGGATTACTGTAAGGCGCAGTGCACACATATTCCTTACGTGGTGCATCAGTTACATCAGGATTACTGTAAGGCTCAGTGCACACAAATCCCTTACGTGGTGCATCAGTTACATTAGGATTACTGTAAGGCTTAGTGCACACAAATCCCTTATGTGGTGCATCAGTTACATCAGGATTACTGTAAGGCCCAGTTCACACATATCCCTTACGTGGTGCATCAGTTACATCAGGATTACTGTAAGGCCCAGTGCACACAAATCCCTTACGTGGTGCATCAGTTACATCAGGGTTACTGTAAGGCTCAGTGCACACAAATCCCTTACGTGGTGCATCAGGATTACTGTAAGGCCCAGTGCACACATATCCCTTACGTGGTGCATCAGTTACATCAGAATTACTGTAAGGCCCAGTGCACACAAATCCCTTACGTGGTGCATCAGTTACATCAGGATTACTGTAAGGCCCAGTGCACACAAATCTCTTACGTGGTGCATCAGTTACATCAGGATTACTGTAAGGCCCAGTTCACACAAATCCCTTACGTGGTGCATCAGTTACATCAGGATTACTGTAAGGCCCAGTGCACACAAATCCCTTACGTGGTGCATCAGTTACATCAGGATTACTGTAAGGCCCAGTGCACACAAATCCCTTATGTGGTGCATCAGTTACATCAGGATTACTGTAAGGCTCAGTGCACACAAATCCCTTACGTGGTGCATCAGTTACATCAGGATTATTGTAAGGCTCAGTGCACACAAATCCCTTACGTGGTGCATCAGTTACATCAGGATTGTTGTAAGGCACAGTGCACACAAATCCCTTACGTGGTGCATCAGTCACATTAGTATTATTGTAAGGCCCAGTGCACACAAATCCCTTACGTGGTGCATCAGTTACATCAAGATTACTGTAAGGCTCAGTGCACACAAATCCCTTACGTGGTGCATCAGTTACATCAGGATTACTTTAAAGGCACAGTGCACACAAATCCCTTACGTGGTGCATCAGTTACATCAGGATTACTGTAAGGCCCAGTGCACACAAATTCCTTACGTGTTGCATCAGTTACATCAGGATTACTGTAAGGCCCAGTTCACACATATCCCTTACGTGGTGCATCAGTTACATCAGGATTACTGTAAGGCCCAGTGCACACAAATCCCTTAAGTGGTGCATCAGTTACATCAGGATTACTGTAAGGCACAGTGCACACAAATCCCTTACGTGGTGCATCAGTTACATCAGGATTACTGTAAGGCTCAGTACACACAAATCCCTTACGTGGTGCATCAGTTACATCAGGATTACTGTAAGACATAGTGCACACAAATCCCTTACGTGGTGCATCAGTCACATTAGTATTATTGTAAGGCTCAGTGCACACAAATCCCTTACGTGGTGCATCAGTTACATCAGGATTACTGTAAGGCTCAGTGCACACAAATCCCTTACGTGGTGCATCAGTTATATCAGGATTACTGTAAGGCGCAGTGCACACATATCCCTTACGTGGTGCATCAGTTACATCAGGATTACTGTAAGGCTCAGTGCACACAAATCCCTTACGTGGTGCATCAGTTATATCAGGATTACTGTAAGGCGCAGTGCACACAAATCCCTTACGTGGTGCATCAGTTACATCAGGGTTACTGTAAGGCCCAGTGCACACAAATCCCTTACGTGGTGCATCAGTTACATTAGGATTACTGTAAGGCTCAGTGCACACATATTCCTTACGTGGTGCATCAGTTACATCAGGATTACTGTAAGGCCCAGTGCATACAAATATCTTACGTGGTGCATCAGTTACATCAGGATTACTGTAAGGCCCAGTGCACACATATCCCTTACGTGGTGCATCAGTTACATCAGGATTACTGTAAGGCCCAGTGCACACAAATCCCTTACGTGGTGCATCAGTTACATCAGGATTACTGTAAGGCCCAGTGCACACATATCCCTTACGTGGTGCATCAGTTACATCAGGATTACTGTAAGGCCCAGTGCACACATATCGCTCCTGCGTGGCCTCGCAGGACTTGGTATGCCGATCTGGTGGACATGTCATCTCAGCCACTGTGGAAGCTTCCATTGAGGAAAGACCTTCTCATTCAGGGACCCTTCCATCACCCGAATCTAGTTTCTCTGCAGCTAACTGCTTGGAGATTGAACGCTTGATTTTATCTAAGCAAGGGTTCTCTGATTCGGTCATTGATACCTTGATTCAGGCATGTAAGCCTGTTACTAGAAAGATTTACCATAAGATATAGCGTAAATATCTTTATTGGTGCGAATCCAAGGGTTACTTATGGAGTAGGGTTAGGATTCCCAGAATTTTGTCTTTTCTCCAAGAAGGATTGGAGAAAGGGTTGTCAGCAAGTTCCTTAAAGGGACAGATTTCTGCCTTGTCTATTTTGCTATACAAGGGTCTGGCAGATGTTCAATCTTTTTGTCAGGCTCTAACTAGAATCAGGCCTGTGTTTAGACCAATTGCTCCTCCTTGGAGTTTGAATTTAGTTCTTAATGTTCTTCAAGGGGTTCCATTTGAACCTATGCATTCCATAGATATTAAGTTATTATCTTGGAAAGTTTTATTTTTGGTTGCTATTTCTTCTGCTCGCAGAGTTTCTGAGCTTTCGGCATTACAATGTGATTCTCCTTATCTTATTTTCCATTCTGATAAGGTGGTGTTACGTACCAAACCTGGCTTTCTTCCTAAGGTTGTTTCTACTAAAAATATTACTCAAGAAATTGTTGTTCCTTCCTTGTGTCCTAATCCTTCTTCTTCTAAGAAGGAGCGGCTGTTACATAACTTGGATATGGTCTGTGCTTTAAAGTTTTACTTACAGGCCACTAAGGATTTTCGTCAATCTTCTTCCCTGTTTATTGTTTTTTTCTGGGAAGCGTAGGGGTCAGAAAGCTACGGCTACCTCTCATTTTGGCTGAAGAGTATCATCCGGTTGGCATATGAGACTGCTGGACAGCAGCCTCCTGAAAGAATTACGGCTCATTCCACTAGAGCTGTGGCCTCCTCATGGGCATTCAAAAATGATGCTTCTGTTGAACAGATTTGCAAGGCTGCAACTTGGTCGTCTCTTCACACTTTTTCCAAATTTTCCAAATTCAATACTTTTGCTTCGTCTGAGGCTGTTTTTGGAAGGAAAGTTTTTCAAACAGTGGTGCCTTCCGTTTAGGTTCCCTGTCTTGTCCCTCCCGTTTCATCCGTGTAGTATAGCTTTGGTATTGTATCCCACAAGTAAGGATGAAATCCGTGGACTCATCGTATCTTGTAAAAGAAAAGGGAAATTTATTCTTACCTGATAAATTTGTTTCTTTTACGATACGATGAGTCCACGGCCCACCCTGTTTTTTCTAGACAGGTCTTTATTTTTATTTTTTGTTAAACTTCAGTCACATCTGCACCTTGGCTTTTCCTTTCTCTTCCTAACTTCGTTCAAATGACTGGAGTGGGAGGGAAGGGAGGAGCTATATATAGCAGCTCTGCTGTGGTGCTCTTTGCCTCCTCCTGCTGACCAGGAGGCGATATCCAACAAGTAAGGATGAAATCCGTGTACTCATCGTATCGTAAAAGAAACAAATTTATCAGGTAAGAATAAATTTCCCTTTTTTCAATGGGACTTCCATAGCGCCGGTATTACGAGTTTGCCTGTCCAGCCAAAAAGTGAGCGGTACAGCCCATAACTACAAGATCCGTACCGTAAACAAAGTCAGTAGTTATGGGTTTTACGTTACAAAGCTGTAGCATAAAGCTCATAACTAAAGTGTTACAAAGTACACTAAAACCCATAAACTACCTATTAACCCCTAAACCGAGGCCCTCCCGCATCGCAAACACTAAAATAAATTTATTAACCCCTAATCTGCCGCTCCAGACATCAACACCACTATAAACATATTAACCCCTAAACCGCCGCACTCCCGCATCGTAAACACTAGTTAAATATTATTAACCCCTAATCTGCTGCCCCCAATGTAGTCACCACCTACATACACTTATTAACCCCTAGTCTGCTGTCCCTAACATCGCCGCAACCTACATTACTGTTATTAACCCCTAATCTGCTGCCCCTAAAATCGCCACCACCTAACTGCACTTATTAACCCCTAATCTGCTGCCCCCAATGTCGCCGACACTATACTAAAGTTTTTAATCCATAAACCTAACCATAACGTAACCCTAACCACCACTAACTTTAACATAATTAAAATAATCCCAAATAAAAATTACAATTAATACCTAAATTATTCCTATTTAAAACTATATAAATACTTACCTGTAAAATAAAACCTAAGATAGCTACAATATAACTAATAGTTATATTGTATCTAGCTTATGTTTAATTTTTAGGTTAGGTTTTATTTTACAGGTAAATTTGTATTTATTTTCACTAGGTAGACTAGTTAGTAAATAGTTATTAACTATTTACTAGCTACCTTGTCAAAATAAATACAAAGTTACCTGTAAAATAAAACCTAACCTGTCTTACACTAAAACCTAACATTACACTAAAATTAAATAAATTAAATCAACAAAATATATTTATCTAAATTACAAAAAATAATAAACACTAAACTACACAAAATAAAAAAGAAATGATCAAATATTTAAACTAATTACACCTAATCTAATAGCTCTATCAAAATAAAAAAGCCCCCCCAAAATAAAAAAACCCCTAGCCTACACTAAACTGCCAATGGCCCTTAAAAGGGCCTTTTGCGGGGCATTGCTTCAAAGAAATCAGCTCTTTAAAAAAACTGTAAAAACAATAATACAAACAACCCCCCCCCCAACAGTAAAACCCACCACCCACACAACCAACCCCCCAACAAAAAAAAACTACCTAAAAAACCTAAGCTCCCCATTGCCCTGAAAAGGGCATTTGGATGGGCATTGCCCTTAAAATGACATTTAGCTATTTTTTTTTAATGAACAAAAGTTTTTATTGAGTTTTACAGTGTATAATTTACATTTGACAAAGAATTCCATCTCTGCTAAATTTTAAGTCATTGAACATGGTTACACATACCTCATATACAAAAGCACAAATTAAGCATAATATATTATTATCAGTAATAACCTTTCAAAACCCTGTGGAGGAGGGGACCCAGCCAGTAAGAAGACCCATGGTGCTCTATCTATCACCCCCCCCCGTCCCGGGGGAGACTGGATACATCCCAAAGGGAGGGGAAGGGTAATGGGATGTGACCCACCCAGACAAGCTGGGCAGGAGCGGGAGAGGCAGGGGGGCACCCACTTCATAACTCTTTTGGTTTTAGTCAGGTGTTCTGAATCTTTGCTGTCTATTTCTATTTCTAGCTTCGGAGTACATTATCCAGGGTTCCCATATCCTCAAAAATTGCTCCTTATTGTCTAGTATGTCTGCAGAAGCACTACTCATCTGATAGTAGAAATCAATCTTTTTCTTGATTAACAAAAATGATGGCACCGATGTCTTCCAGTATCTAGCTATGTTTAGTTTAGTTATCGTACAGATAAGTGCTATTAATTTATTAACTCTTGAATTCAGACCTGGTAGGGGTTCATGTAGCAGTGCCTGAGTAGGGGATAAATTAATTTGTCTTTCCAAAATTTCACTCAGAAGAGATGACGTTTGGGACCATATATTAATTACATGACAACAATGCCACCACATATGGGAGTATGTCCCTCTTTCATTGCAACCTCGTAAACAATTTGTGTTAGCCTGAATCTTATGTATTCTGGAGGGGTGAAAGTACCATCGGAATGCCACTTTTATGAAATTTTCT